>NC_134358.1:151135108-151459483 GCF_048569485.1 Anomaloglossus baeobatrachus
GGAAATGAGAAAGTTCTTGAGAATGGAACTCGCATAAGAGGAGATATTAATGTTCTCCTTATAGGTAAAGACTATATAAAGTTGACACATAGTGTGTTTGCGTGCGTTTCTCCATTGGTATCTACAGTTGTATATATTGCATTTTGTAGGTGACCCATCTGTTGCCAAATCCCAACTGCTCCGATATGTGTTGCACACTGCTCCAAGAGCCATTCCCACCACTGGTAGGGGATCCTCTGGAGTAGGGTTAACGGCAGCTGTTACAACAGATCAAGAAACAGGCAAGTTATTAGACTTTTCTTGTGCATACCTGTGAACCCGCCTAGAATATGTGGGACTGTTGATTTGAGGGTACAGTCACGCGGTCCAGGCAGGTCAGGGCTTTATCTGACTTCTACTCACTTTCTCTCTGGTCCATGTGATGTCTTTCCTTTGGCGTCTTCATTGCTCTTTAGCTCCTCCTCAGGGGGCAGGGACACTCAATCTCTGTTCTGCACAGAATTACATTAGTTAAATAAACAATTCTCTTTTGATCTGGTCTACCCGGGAATCGAATCCATGTTTATCAACCTAGCAACCACTAAAGCTGGTGTCACACACAACGACAACGACGTCGCTGCTACGTCACCATTTTCTGTGACGTTGCAGCGACGTCCCGTCGCTGTCGCTGTGTGTGACATCCAGCAACGACCTGGCCCCTGCTGTGAGGTCGCCGGTCGTTGCTGAATGTCCAGCTTCATTTTTTGGTCGTCACTCTCCCGCTGTGACACACACATCGCTGTGTGTGACAGCGAGAGAGCGACGAAATGAAGCGAGCAGGAGCCGGCACTGGCAGCTGCGGTAAGCTGTAGCCAGCGTAAACATCGGGTAACCAAGGGAAGACCTTTCCCTGGTTACCCGATGTTTACGCTGGTTACCAGCCTCCGCTCTTGCTGCCAGTGCCGGCTCCTGCACTGTGCACATGTGGCTGCAGTACGCATCGGGTAATTAACCCGATGTATACTGTAGCAAGGAGAGCAAGGAGCCAGCGCTAAGCAGTGTGCGCGGCTCCCTGCTCTCTGCACTGTGACATGTAGCTGCAGCACACATCGGGTTAATTAACCCGATGTGTACTGTACCTAGGAGAGCAAGGAGCCAGCGCTAAGCGCGGCTCCCTGCTCTCTGCACATGTAGCACAGCGACGTTATGATCGCTGCTTCTGCTGTGTTTGACAGCTAAGCAGCGATCATAACAGCGACTTACAAGGTCGCTGTTACGTCACCGAAAATGGTGACGTAACAGCGACATCGTTGTCGCGGTCGCTTAGTGTGAACCCAGCTTTAAGCTCTGAGCCACAGCCTGCACTGACAAGATTGGGAACATTTTCTATAATACAAGCTGCATTGCAGCCTCTGAATCCACAGGCGCATTATACAGATACTTAATAGACGTGGTGAAAGTGTTGGCACCATTCAAATTTTCAGAAAATGAGGCCTTTCTCTCGGAAAATAATTACACATGTTTTTTGTCAGACATTTTTTTCCTTTTGTGTGTATTGGAAGAACACAAAAAGAGGGGGGAAAAAAGGCAAACTGGACATATCGCACACAAGCGCAAAAATGGTCTGGACAAAATTGTTGGCTCAACAACTTTGTTTCAAGCATGTGATGCTCATTCAAACTCGCCTGTGGAAATTAACAGGTGTGGGCAATATAAAAAATCATCATACCTGAAACCAGTTAACCCCTTAACGACTGCAGGCGGTAAAATTACGTCCTAGCGGTCAGTGTTAATCTCCTGCTGCTGCTAGCAGTAGAGGAAGATCTGAACACATCTCAGCTGATTTATAATGCTGACATGTGTGCCTGCTAGGTACGAGCGGAATAGTTATCCACCCATGCCGTTTAACCCCTTAAATAGCGCTGTCAATAAGTGACAGCGCCATTATAATCGCGATCGTGGTAAACGTTTACTCACCGCCCGATACCGGATGTCACGTGACTTCCAGTGGTTGTCATGGTAGCACAGGATCACGTGATGACTCCTGTAGCTCACATGACTCTTACGGTTTCACCCGGCTGAGACCTGTGTGAGACAGGAAATGAGCATATCTGCTGATCACAGCTGTGTAGCTGTGATCAGCGTTATGGAAGAGCGATCCCCCCCCCTTTCGCCCCATTGAAAATTTAAAGGGTTAAATAAAGAAAAAATATACGCACATTTGTTATCGAAGCGTTCAGAAATGCCCGATCTATTAAAATATAAAATTAATTAATCTGATCGGTACACGGCGTAGCGTCAAAAAAATTTCAAATGCCAAAATTAAGTTTGTTTTTTTTTCATCGCCACAAACTTTGCGCTAAATGCAATAACAGTCAATCAAAACTTAGCATCTGTGCAAAAGAGGTACCGTTAAAAACATCAGCCTGAGACGCAAAAAATAAGCAGTCACTGAGCCATAGATTCTGAAAATTCAGAACACTATGGGTCACGCAATATGGCGTAAAACACGTACGCCACTTTTTTCGGCCAAACTTCTGGGTTTTTTTTGTGTTTTTTTTTTTTACCCCTTAGATAAAAGTAAACCTACTCATGTTTGGTGTTTACAAACTCACACTGACCTGAAGCATCACACTGGCACAAGTTTTACCACATAGTGAGCACAAGGAATCAAATATCTCAAGCAATAGTGCGATCGCACTTATTTTGCAATTTTTCTGCATTTGGAATTTTTTGCCGTTTTCTAGTACACTATATGGTAAAACTCATGGTTTCATTTAAAAGTACATCTCGTTCTGCAAAAATCAAGCCCTCACATGACCATGTTGATTGAAAAATAAAAAGTTTTATATCTTTTGGAATAATGGCGAAAAAAAAAAAAAGCGGAAAGCGCAAAGTTGTCCGGTCGTGAAGGGGTTAAAACGGGAGAAGTTGACTCAATTTTTAATTTTGTGTCTGGGTGACACATTTAGCATGGTGAACAGAAAGAAGATAACTGTTGAGGATTTGAGAACCTAACTTTTTGTCAAATATCAACAATCTCAAGGTTACAAGTCCATCTCCAGAGATCTTAAAGGGGTTATCCGGCTTATTTTGACTTTTTTTTTTTTTTTTTATTATTACACTATTAGGCTACATTGGGGCTGGTAAGTAGATAGAGACCACTTACCTGCCCTGCTGTCAGGCCCTCTCCCCCGGCTCAGAGCGGTCATGTGACTGCTCCTGCTGCGATTTTGCTGCTTGCGGTCATTTCATGTCAACATGGGCAGGACCATGTTTACATGCAAATCTGGAACAGCTTGTTGCCACCCTGCTGGGTGGGTACAGTGCGTGAGTCCCTGCCCCCTTCCCTGCACCCTCCCACACATTCCCCCGCACCCCGTACTCTCCCCGCCCACGGTGTCACCGCCAGCACCGTCCCCCCTGCTCAGGATAGCAGGAGTGCCCGTGCAGTCTGTGTCCCGCTCCAGCCCCGCGGCTGCCTTCATTGCACTGTGTGTCTGCCTGCATGCAGATTCTCACCCTGCAGTGCTGGCTGCCGCGGGGATGACTAACGCTGCTGCCAGGAGGTTAGATGACATCATTACCTGCGGTGACGATCTCCTCTTCACTCCTGTCACTGCCGCCTATGCCCGCTGCGTTCTCACGTCACTAGCGGTGACGTCACGGGCGATACTGCTGAGAACGCGGCGGGCATAGAAGGCAGTGACATCGCTGACAGGAGTGAAGAGGAGATCGTCACAGCAGGTAATGATCTCATCTAACCTCCTGGCAGCACTCGTCATCCCCTGCATTGACCTGGGCTGACCTATTGATGTTAGCTCAGGTCACTGCATTGCTCTCCCAGCCAATGGGGAACATTCTGTTCTTCATTGACTGGGGGGACATTGTCTATTATATGGATAGTCAAGTCACCCTTATTGGATTATGCCGGACCCGGATTTGATTGTTCTTTTCAATAAATTGGTGAAAGAGGGAATGTGGGGAGAGTTTTTTCAAATAAAACTTTTTTTTTTTGTTGTCTAATTTTTTTTTTTAGTGACTGGGTTGGTGATGTCGGGTATCTGATAGATGCGTGACATCACTAACTCCAGGGCTTGATGCCAGGTGACATTACACATCTGGCATCAACCCCATATATTACCCCGTTTGCCACCGCACCAAGGCAATGGGATGAGTTGGGGGGAAAAGCGCCAGGATTGGCACATCTAATGGATGTGCCACTTCTGGGGCGGCTGCGGCCTGCTATTTTTAGGCTGGGGAGTGTCCAATAACAGTGGACCTCCCTAGTCTGAGATTACCAGACCCCAGCCTTACCTCGGCTGGTGATCCAATTTGGGGGGGACCCCATGGTTTTTGTTTTTAAATTATTTAGTTAATTTAAAATAGCGTGGGGTGCCCTCTGTTTTGGATTATCAGCCAAGGTGAAGCTGCCAGCTGTGGTCTGCAGGCTGCAGCCATCTGCTTTACCCTAGCTGGCTACAAAAGATAGGGGGGGACCCCATGTTGTTGTTTTTTTTTTTTTTTGTTTTTTTAATTTATTTTTTTGGCTACATACAAGGCTAAGCACCCATTAGTGCCACATGAAAGTCACTAAAGGGTGCCAGCTTAGAATATGCAGGGGGGTGGGACATTATATATGTCTTTCTCATCTATCTATTCATCTATCCATTATCTATCTATCCCTTCATTCATTCATTCATTCATCCCTCTATCTCTGTCTCTATATCTATCTATTCATCTCTATATCTACTCATCTATTTATATTTCTTGCTGCTTCCGTTTTTTGCGGTCCGCAAAAAAAACGGAAGGCACACGGATGCATCCGTGAAAAAATGGACAGTTTTTTTTTTTTTTTTTGTTTTTTTTTTTTTGTGGACCGCAAAAACGGAACAGTCATGTGAATGTAGCCCACATGTGTTCCCTATGGCTGTAGGGGTCGGTACAGAACGATGGTGAGGGGGGGGGAATCGGTACAGAACACCGTGTGTTTGTGTATGGGTGGGGGGAGGATTGCAGAGCCTGATGTGATGTGGTGTGTGTGTGTGTGTGTGTGTGTGTGTGTGTGTGTGTGTGTGTGTGTGTGTGTGTGTGTGTGTGTGTGGTGCAGAGCCCGATGTGGGGCTGTTATTTCCATTGCTAGAGTGATAACAGGTCAGGTACTGGGCAGAATACTGACAAGGAATGTGTGTGCAGAGGGCGGGCAGGGGGACAGTGAGGTCGGGCGGTGCCAGCTCTGACTGAGGTTTTGCACAGGAAGTGGTCAGTTTGCTGGAGCTGTATGTAAACAAAGAGCTGCAGAGAATAAAGGGATAATTCAAGAGGAACATAGGATAGAAAACAAAAAATAATAATGTAGGGGTGTTTTATAATAGAGCACAGATAAACTCAAAATTTTTGGTAAGCTAATGTCGGACAACTCCTTTAATGTTCCTTTGTCCACGGTGCACAACATAATCAAGAAGCTTACAACCCATGGCACTATAGCTAATCTAACATAGGAAAAAAAAACTTAATCTATAGATCTAAAACCTCAATCTTTATTCTTAAACTCTCAAATGTTCAAACCAGATAGATTATCATTTTCAATGTATGTATGTATGGTAGGGTATGGGTAATGCATACCTCCCAACTTTTCAAGAAAGGAAAGAGGGACAAAGTATGCAGCGCGCCGCGGCAAATTTTGACCACGCCCCTAGCCACACCCCTAGCCACACCCATTTAGCTGTAAGGGTCATTCAGCAGATGCCCCGGACTGTTCATTCATATTTATAGCAGTCAGAATTTTTTTATATTTCTGTCACTATGACATGTTGCTTATTTCTGACTATCAATCCGTGTTCACACGTTGCATAAATTCTGTTTCTTTTTGTTTCTGTCTGCACCAAACTACACAATAACAATCTTCTCTGTTTTTTCCATTTTTGCTGCATTTTTTTCTGCCTTTTCTCCATTATTTAATGTGTTTTTGGTTCACATGTGAATCTGCGTTTTTAAGTGTTTTTATGTACAGAGAAGCTTTTTTTCCTGCATTTTTTTAAGCTCCACATAGAAACCTCCAGAGAAACCCCTTTCCCCCCCCCCCCGAAAACCGCAGAATTCAGTGGCGTCTTTTCATGAATCACATCCACTTTACTTGGACAATTAAACACAGCAGAATAAATGTGCAAAGAAACAGCAGAAAAAAATGCAGCATTTACACTATATGTGAACACTGACTAATTGTCCAAGCAAAGTGGATGAGACGTCCTGAAATCTCCGCTCCTGGTGCGTGGAAAGACGCCGCTGAACTGTGCGGATTTGGTGTTTCTTTCTTTATAAGCTTCAGGATTCACATCAGCAACAAACATGTATCAAATAAGGGGGACAATGTATAAAAAATACCGCAAACACGCAATAATTATAGAACATTGTTATTGCACTCGTGGCGCGGACACCTGCAGAAAAAATGCAGCATTTACGCTATGTGTGAACACGGCCTCAGTGATTCATTTTTATTACATTTTTTATGGGTTTTAATAAAGAAAAATAATAAATTGCGCCTTTTTTTTTCCCGCCATTTACCGATCCCCATAAATAATCTGATCGCTGTGTTGTTCAGGTCATTACGATTACAGGGACACCAAATATGTCCATGTTATTTGCTGATTTGTGATGTTTATTATTTTATTAAAAAAAGTGCAATAAAATTACATTATTCTATTTTTTTTTATTATTTTTAGTAACTTTATTAGAAGAAAAAAATCCTCTTTTCCTCTCCCTCTAGAATACAGGACATAGAGATGCTGCTCTGTACAATGGAGCTGTGTCCTGTGTAATCTGCTGTGTAAGAGGCTGCATTGTAGGTTCATTTATGTGAAATCCTCCCTCTGACATCATCAATCCTAGTGGCTCACCAGCTAGAGCAGCTAGGAAAGCTAGGAGGTTGCTGGACACAAGTTTTGAACGTTGCTGGTTTGAATCCAAGGTGGTGAAGATAAAAAAAAAATTAAAAAATTGTATTTGTATTTTTTTCCTCATTTCTTTATAGTAGTTTTATGGGAACAAATGAATCTGACTCTTTCACCAACATTGAGATACAGTATTTATCTATCCCTCTATCTATCTATGATTCTATCTATCTATCTATGATTCTATCTCTCTATCTATCTATGATTCTATCTAACTATGATTCTATCTCTCTATCTATCCATCTATCTATCTATGATTCTATCTATGATTCTTTATATGATTCTATCTATGATTCTATCCCTCTATCTATTATCTGTCGTGTATCTATATATCCCTCTATCATCCATCCCTCTATCATCCATCCATCCCACTATCATCCATCCCTCCCTCTATCCCTCCCTCTATCCCTCCCTCTATCCCTCCCTCTATCCCTCCCTCTATCCCTCCCTCTATCCCTCCCTCTATCCCTCCCTCTATCCCTCCCTCTATCCCTCCATCTATCCCTCCATCTATCCCTCCATCTATCCCTCCATCTATCCCTCCATCTATCCCTCCATCTATCCCTCCATCTATCCCTCCATCTATCCCTCCATCTATCCCTCCATCTATCCCTCCATCTATCCCTCCATCTATCCCTCCATCTATCCCTCCATCTATCCCTCCATTCATCCCTCCATTCATCCATTCATCCCTCTATCATCCATGCATCCATCCCTCCCTCTATCCATCCTTCCATTCATCCCTCTATCATCCATCCCTCCCTCTATCCCTCCATTCATCCCTCCATTCATCCCTCTATCATCCCTCCCTCTATCCCTCCCTCTATCCCTCCATTCATTCCTCCATTCATCCCTCTATCATCCATCCATCCCTCCCTCTATCATCCATCCATTCATCCCTCCATTCATCCCTCTATTATCCATCCATCCATCCCTGCCTCTATCCCTCCATTCATCCCTCCCTCTATCCCTCCATTCATCCCTCCCTCTATCCCTCCATTCATCCCTCCCTCTATCCCTCCATTCATCCCTCCATTCATCCCTCTATCCCTCCATTCATCCCTCTATCATCCATCCCTCCCTCTATCATCCATCCATCCCTCCCTCTATCCTTCCATTCATCCCTCCATCATCCATCCATCCCTGCCTCTATCCCTCCATTCATCCCTCCATTCATCCATCCCTCCATCCATCTTTGCAGCTGAATAACCTGCTTCTGGTGTCTCACCTGCAGTATAGAGGTCAAGATAACAAAATCTTCCTATTGCTTTCAATACATGCAGTAGCTCAGTGGTAAAGCTGCTGCCTTTGAAACAATGAACTCACAGTTCCACGGGTTCGAGTCCCGGCCACCCCGAAAATCCAGAGCCGATGATAATTTAATTTAATTTATTCACTCCACTGAGGGGAGGAGCCGGGACATCAGCTGTGAGCCGCGGGAGTGCGGAACAGCCCTGATAAATCGTGCAAGTCCCGCAGAATCCGGGACGGTTGGGAGGTATGGTAATGGTTATGATCAGCGCAGACCAAAAGTTTGGACACACCTTCTCCTCTCTAGAAACTGTTAAGAGGAGACTTTGTGCAGCAGGCCTTCATGGTAAAATAGCTGCTAGGAAACCACTGCTAAGGACTGGCAACAAGCAGAAGAGACTTGTTCGGGCTAAAGAACACAAGGAATGGACATTAGACCAATGGAAATCTGTGCTTTGGTCTGATGAGTCCAAATTTGAGATCTTTGGATCAACCACTGTGTCTTTGTAGAAAAGGTGAACGGATGGACTCTACATGACTGGTTCCAACCATGAAGCATGGAGAAGGAGGTGTGATGGTGTGGGGGTGCTTTGCTGGGGACACTGTTGGGGATTTATTCAAAATTGAAGACATACAGAACCAGCATGGCTACCACAGCATCTTGCAGCAGTCTGCTATTCCATCCGGTTTGCGTTTAGTTGGACCATCGTTTATTTTTCAACAGCACAATGACCCCAAACACACCTCCAGGCTGTGTAAGGGCTATTTGACTAAGGAGAGTGATGGGGTGCTACGCCAGATGACCTGGTCTCCACAGTCACCAGACCTGAACCCAATCGAGATGGTTTGGGGTGAGTTGGACCGCAGAGTGAAGGCAAAAGGGCCAACAATGCTAAGCATCTCTGGGAGCTCCTTCTAGACTGTTGGAAGACCATTTCTGGTGACTACCTCTTGAAGCTCATCAAGAGAATGCCAAGAGTGTGCAATGTAGTAATGAAAGCAAAAGGTGGCTACTGTGACGAACCTAGAATATAAGACATATTTTCAGTTGTTTCACACTTTTTTAAGTATTTCATTCCACATGTGTTAATTCATAGTTTTGATGCCTTTAATGTGAATCCTACAATTTTCAGAGTCCTGAAAATAAAAAACTTTGAATGAGGTGTGTCCAAACTTTTGGTCTGTACTGTAATATATATGTATATATGTGTATGTATGTGTGTGTGTGTGTGTGTGTGTGTATATATATATATACATGTGTGTGTGTGTATGTATGTATGTATGTATGTATGTATGTGTATATATGTATATATATATATAATATATGTGTGTGTGTGTGTGTGTGTGTATATATATATATGTGTGTATATATATATATGTATGTGTATGTATATGTGTGTGTGTATATATATATATATATATGTATGTATGTATGTATGTATGTATGTGTATGTGTATGTATATATATATATATATATGTATATATATATAATATATATATATCTATATATATATATCTATATCTATATATATAATTGCCTTATTCTGTCTGTCTGTCTGTCATGCTCCAAAATTGTGTCACCGTGACATGTCCTTACGGTGACATAAAGCTGATTGGCCGCTGGGTTCGCCATGGTCCCGCCCCCCTACACGGATTGGCCAGCCGCTCGCCCAGGCTCTGCCCCCCCCACAGATTGGCCTCTCGCCCCGGCACCCTGCAGGCATTGGCAACTCGCCCACGCCACGCCCCGCCCCCCTCACGCAATAGACGTTAGCTCTCGCTTCCCCCCCCCCCCCGCATTGCCCGAACTGACACGGTCATGGAGCCACGAATCCCAGGTGAGTACTGTACTCCCCCCCCCCCCCCCCCCCCCCCCTTTCCCCCCTCACCAACTGGAGCCCACATCAGCGTACGCCGCCGCCGTATGCTGGTGTTGGCTCCCGTGCGAGCAGGGGACGTGTTGCGCTGGTAACCATGCTTGCATAGTTACCAGTAAATCAAGGTCCTGCAGCGGCAGGACTTCCACACGCACAAACATAACAGCACACACACACGCATACACACACACATCAGATCGCACTCACTCTCACACACACCTCACACACACCTCACACACACCTCACACACACATCGCATCCACACACTCACAGCATCCGGCGATATCGCTTGCTTCTCGGCCTCGATACTGTGCTGTGAGCTTCCAGGACCTGCCGGAGGATCACATGGCCAGAAGCATGTGGTATGTCCGGATGTTGTGACTGTGAGCGCGTATGTGCGATATCGTCAGTGTCTGTGTGTGTGAGTGTATGCGATCGGTTGTGTGTGTGTGAGTGGATGCGATCGGTCGGGTGTGTGTGAGTGGATGCGATCGGGTGTGTGTGAGTGGATGCGATCGGGTGTGTGAGTGTCGGCAGAGGAGCACGCCGTGCTGGAGGAGGCTGGGAGCAGAGAGGCTGATCATGGGGAAGGCTGGGAACGGGAGGCTGATGCTGAGGGAGGCTGGAAGGACCGAAGCTGATGCTGGGGAGGCTGGAAGGAGAGAGGCTGATGCTGGTGGAGGCTGATGCTTGGGGAGGCTGATGCTGGGGGAGACTGGGAGCGGAAGGCTGGGAGGAAGGAGGCTGGGAGGAGAGAGGCTGATCCTGGGGAAGGCTGGGAAAGGGAGGCTGATGCTGAGGGAGGCTGGAAGGAGAGAGGCTGATGCTGGGGGAGGCTGGAAGGAGAGAGGCTGAGGCTGGGAGGAGAGAGGCTGATGCTGGGGAAGGCTGATGCTGAGGGAGGCTGGGAGGGGAAAGCTGATGCTGGGGAAGGCTGGGAGGACGGAGGCTGGGAGGAGAGAGGCTGATCCTGGGGAAGGCTGGGAGAGGGAGGCTGATGCTGGAGGAGGCTGGAAGGAGAGAGGCTGATGCTGGCGGAGGCTGATGCTGGGGGAGGCTGGAAGGAGAGAGTCTGATGCTGGTGGAGGCTGATGCTTTGGGAGGCTGGGAGAGGGAGGCTGATGCTGAGGGAGGCTGGGAGAGGTAGGCTGAGAGAAGAGAGGCTGATGCTGGGGGAGGCTGGTGCTGGGGGAGGCTGGGAGAGGGAGGCTGATGCTGGGGGACGGTGGGAGGACGGAGGCTGGGAGGAGAGAGGCTGATGCTGGGGAAGGCTGGGAGGAGAGAGGCTGATGCTGGGGACAGAGAGGAGAGAGGCTGATGCTGAGAGGAGAGAGGCTGATGCTGAGAGGAGAGAGGCTGATGCTAGGATGAGAGAGGCAGATGCTAGGATGAGAGAGGCTGATGCTGGGATGAGAGAGGCTGATGCTGGGAGGAGAGAGGCTGATGCTGGGGGCAGAGAAGCTGATGCTGGGGGCAGAGAGGCTGATGCTGGTGCAGCATGGGGGATGGAGCACGATGGGGGGGTGCGCAGCATCGGGGATGGAGCATGATGGCGGGGTGCGCAGCATCGGGGATGGAGCACGATGGGGAGTTCACAGCATGGGGGATGGAGCACGTTTGGGAGTGCGCAGCATGGCGGGTGGAGCACGTTTGGGAGTGCGCAGCATGGAAGATGGAGCACGATGGGGGGTGCGCAGCATAGGGGATGGAGCACGATAGGGAGTGCGCTGCATGGGGGATGGAGCACGATGGGGGAGTGCGCTGCATGGGGGATGGAGCACGTTTGGGAGTGCGCACCTCCCCCCAAAACACACACACACACACACACACACGCGCACTGCACAACACACCACACACCACACACACACACACACACACACACACACTGGGAACCACAAACAACTGCCCTACACAGACACCCACACATACAGACAACGCTGCGCACACACAGCACCCAACACACAAACACCGCGGCACACACAAATATACGCACATACCGCACAACACACACATTGCACAAAACATACCTCCCCCAAAACACACCACACACACACAAACCGCGCAACACACACACAACGCTACAGACACACAGCGCTCCACAAACAACGCAACACACGCAACACACATACAACACCGCTCTCACCCCCCGTCACACCCAGACAACACCCACAACATGTACAGCCCCAACACAAACACTTGGTAACTACACACAACAACATCTATATATATATATATATATATATATATATATATATATATATATATATAACAAAAATCATACATGAACTACACAATACGTAAATTCTAGAATACCCGATGCGTAGAATACACTCACTCTCACACACAAATCACACATACATCACATCGCATCCACATACTCACAGCATCCGGCGATATCGCTTGCTTCTCGGCCTCGATACTGTGCTGTTGTGACCTTCCAGGACCTGCCGGAGGATCACATGGCCAGAAGCATGTGGTATCTCCGGATGTTGTGAGTATGAGCGTGGATGTGCGATATCGTCAATGTGTGTGTGCGTGAGTGTATGCGATTGGGTGTGTGTGGGTGTATGCGATCGGGTGTGTGTGTGTGTATGCGATCGGATCTGTGAGTGTCGGCAGAGGAGCACGGCGTGCTGGAGGAGGCTGGGAGGAGAGAGGCTGATCCTGGGGAAGGCTGGGATGGGGAGGCTGATGCTGGAGACGGAGAGGCTGATGCTGGGGACAGAGAGGCTGATGCTGGGGACAGAGAGGCTGATGCTGGGGACAGAGAGGCTGATGCTGGGGACAGAGAGGCTGATGCTGGGGACAGAGAGGCTGATGCTGGGGACAGAGAGGCTGATGCTGGGGACAGAGAGGCTGATGCTGGGGACAGAGAGGCTGATGCTGGGGACAGAGAGGCTGATGCTGGAGACAGAGAGGCTGATGCTGGGGACAGAGAGGCTGATGCTGGGGACAGAGAGGCTGATGCTGGGGACAGAGAGGCTGATGCTGGAGACAGAGAGGCTGATGCTGGAGACAGAGAGGCTGATGCTGGAGACAGAGAGGCTGATGCTGGAGACAGAGAGGCTGATGCTGGGATGAGAGAGGCTGATGCTGGGGACAGAGAGGCTGATGCTGGGATGAGAGAGGCTGATGCTGGGGACAGAGAGGCTGATGCTGGGGACAGAGGCTGATGCTGGCGCAGCATGGCGGATGGAGCACGTTTGGGAGTGCGCAGCATGGCGGATGGAGCACGTTTGGGAGTGCGCAGCATGGCGGATGGAGCACGTTTGGGAGTGCGCAGCATGGCGGATGGAGCACGTTTGGGAGTGCGCAGCATGGGGGATGGAGCACGATGGGGAGTGCGCAGCATGGCGGAAGGAGCACGTTTGGGAGTGCGCAGCATGGCGGATGGAGCACGTTTGGGAGTGCGCAGCATGGCGGATGGAGCACGTTTGGGAGTGCGCAGGATGGGGGATGGAGCACGATGGGGGGTGCGCAGCATGGGGGATGGAGCACGATGGGGAGTGCGCTGCATGGGGGATGGAGCACGATGGGAAGTGCACACCTCCCCCCAACACACACACACACACACACACACACACGCGCGCACTGCAGAACACACCACACACACACTGGGAACCACAAACAACTGCCCTACACAGACACACACACACACACAGACAACGCTGCACACACAAATATACGCACATACCGCACAACACACACATTGCACAAAACATACCTCCCCCCAAAACACACCACACACACAAACCGCGCAACACACACACAACGCTACAGACACACAGCGCTCCACAAACAACGCAACACACAAACAACACCGCTCTCACCCCCCATCACACCCAGACAACATCCAGAACATGTACAGCGCCCTACACAAACACTTGGTAACTACACACAACAACATATATATATAATATATATATATATATATATATATATATATATATATATATATATATATATATATATATATATATATATATATATATATATATATATATATAGTAGAAGGTGGCCCGATTCTACGCATCGGGTATTCTAGAATTTACGTATTGTGTAGTTCATGTATGATTTGTGTTATATATATATATATATATATATATATATATATATATATATATATATATATATATATATATATATGTGTGTATATGTATATATATATGTATATGTGTATATATATAATATTAGTGTGTGTACGTGCACAGTAAGAGGGGGAGCACCATCCCTACAATATTTCCTCCCTCCTGTGCACCACGTAGCAGCGGAGGTCTGCACCCCCCCTTACCGTTGACTGTCCCTACATTACCCTATAACACCCTGCCATGGAAGAAATGGCTAGAAAATTGCAAGTGCTTAATATTATGTGATATAAGTACAGTTGGCAGAGCTCATCAAAATATTCCCTTATTTTATCAAGTACATTAGTCCAAGACCAAGTATACTGACCTCAATAGGGACAGACCACAATAGTTGTACTTATGACTACATCCATTGCAACATGCCATGACTCATTTCCCCGATTTGGTTCCTGTGGTCCCGCAGGAGAGGACATACTCCGTCTAGCTTATCGGACCGTGGGCACGTACCCTAAAAGCACCAAGCACTGCTTTAAATCTCAGGCTCTGCCATCTGCTGACTGTCCCAAACTGCCACTGCCCCTCTGACATCTCCTCCTGCCAGGGTAGAATGAAATGGTAAATGGATGTGGCTTGGGGTGTGGTGAATATTTGCTGTGGCACACCACATGACTTTTCCCACGTTCTGTTCAAAAAAAGTTGGGAGATATGCTTATGTGCTCACAATAGTGAGGTCAAACCTTTGCATGATACTGTATCTGTATCTATACATGATTCATCAGCACTGGACTAAAAATAAGCTTAGAAGTTGTATTTAGTTTTTTGTTTTGTTTTTTTTTTTTTTTTTTTAAAAATCTGTCATATAGAGACAGATGTACTGAGACACAGTATAATCTAGGAAGGACACAATTGGCCTGATTTTGTTATTGCATTTTCACATGAATGAACATATGTCCAGTCCTGCTGAATCACCATCGAAGTCCTTGTGTCCATTGGTCAATCATTCCAATAGGCACATTAGTCCATACAGTCACTACATTGTTGGCATGGAGCCTTAGAATTCCACAAGATGAGGTAAACTCTAGATTTAGGTATGCTGCACACGTGTAACAATCTACTTTTTCTTGTTAGGGGAGAGGCGTCTTGAGGCTGGTGCTATGGTTCTTGCTGACAGAGGTGTTGTATGTATTGATGAATTTGACAAAATGTCTGACATGGACAGGACCGCTATACATGAAGTCATGGAGCAAGGACGCGTGACAATAGCAAAAGCTGGGATCCAAGCAAGATTAAATGCCCGATGCAGTGTTCTGGCTGCAGCAAATCCAGTGTATGGAAGGGTATGATTTTAATATATGGTCTACATCAATGGTCTTTAAACATGTAAACATGACCCTTTTAACATTTGCTTGTGTTTTGAGATAAGCTGATCTATCTAGATGGGATCCTGACTAATAATGAGCAAGCGTGCTCGATACTACTCGGTCAAGCATAGTGAGTGCTTGGTCGTGTCCTTCATGAATAATCCAACACAGAGCCAGCTCCCTTGAGTGAATGCTGGGATCCAGCATCCCAGTGGGAGTCACTTGCAGTCTCTGGCTCTAACTCGGGGTAAAATAAATTAGTCCGGATGCTGTGGTCTATAAAAAAAAAAACCAAAAACCCTGCTCCACACACAAATGCTTTTTTTTTTTTTTTTTGTTGGCCTGCTGCATGCAGGCTGAGACACTCTTCCCATCACTAATTGACTACTATTTTTTACTGAAGTCTACCCCTGTCAGGGCATCAGATGTGCTCAATTTGAGTAACGAGTGCCCGATCACTTTAGTGCTTGCTTATCATTCATTAATCTCGATGTTTCCCTTTTATTGTTTTTTTGCATTTGGGCCATTGTAACTTCTGCTCAAAAGGCTGAGTCTTCAACACTGATTCCATTAAAGCACCGCTCCTGCAGGTTTTTTTTTCCAACACTGGAGTGGTATTTATTAAACTAGGTCCCCTGCCCTTATTATTATACTTGGCCTCTGGCGTTTTCATCCTATTTGGGCGCAGCTCTGGGCTCACGGCGCCAGCTTGTGCCCATAAGTTCTGACTGTCCGGAAGCCAGACGTTTCATCACAAGTGATCAATGCAAGTCTGAGAGCCAGAATGAGCCTCTCATAGAGTTGATTTGTGAAACGCTGAAACTACGACCTGAGTAACTCTGGAAAAGCTGAAGATGTCAGCAGGTGAGTTTAATACAGGGTCAGGTGACTTACATTTAAAGCACCACTCCAACATGGAAATAAAAATACACCTGAGAGATGCTTTAATTGGTGGAACAAAATGACACTGATAAAATAATGGACAACGTGATTAACCACCATAGGGTACTTTCTTATGATTAATCCAGTATGATAGGGCCAGAAACTGTAATGCAGCATCTAATTTAGCCAATGCTGGTTTTGTCTAATGGTATGATGGCTTGGATAGAACTTGTTGCAAATTATTCTGGCCTAAATACAGACCTCATGAAACAGGGACAGGCTCACTCTTATTAACAGATATGTTTTATTGTGAAATACTGCAACTAGAGCAGATCGATATGCAGAACATTGAGTTTGTTATGTATACTGATATCTGTGGTTTCACGCAAATGCAAACTTTTTGAGAATCGATGTCAAAAACAAAACAAAAATCTTGCACAGCAACAGTTCCCAATCTGCTAAAGCATCAGAGAGCAAGCAAACGTCATTTTGTTTTGGATTACAGATGTAGTATTCATTGTATAGGGGTGGTCAGTACCTGGGCCATCAGAGATCAGCGGTGACCAGTGCTGCACAGTTTTCCAACTCTAGAGTCACTGGGTAAGTTTTGCGTTCTTCTGTGGAGTGTAAACTCTTATGGTCTGAGGGTTTCTAGCTCTATCTTCTTTGTCTCTGTCAGATATATTCTCTACTTGCTGTGTTCTCGCTTTAAAATATGCACTGACAGAATCTACTGAGCATAAATCTGAATTGATAAGCTGCGCATGCTCCATAGAGATTAACGCCATAGAGTAACATTGGTCCGAGTGCTATCTGATAAACCATTGGATAGCACTCGCCCGATGTACTGATGTATACGCTCGTGTGAGTGAGCCCTTACACTGTAGGTCTATGGAGCATCGTTCTGATGTTCCATAGACTGGCATTGTAAAAGCCATTTCAAGGTCTCTGTGTAATGTGATCTGGAGAATCTGAATCGCCATCACATGACTTGGATCAGGAGCAGAACTTTTAGGGATACCAAAGAACAAGGCAGTCGGTAAGTGTATTAACACACTGACATGACTATATCCTACACTAACAGATGCACAGATTTAGGCAAAGAAAAGTTAATGGGAGCGCTTTAATGTCTCGCTCAGTGGCCAGCATGAAGTTATTTATTTAGGGTAAGTTCACACAGTGCGTTTTAGCGCAGTTTTCGGGTGCGGTTTTGCTCAGAAAACTGCATGACTTTGCTTCCCCAGCAAAGTCTGAGTTTTCATTTTTGCTGTCTGCACACAGCGTTTTTTTTTTCAGCTGCATTTTTATGGTGCCACAAAAACGCAGCATGTCAATTATTCCCGCGTTTTTCACTGCGCTTTTCATCCATTGAGTGCAATGGGATGTTGAAAGACGCAATGAGAAACGCAAATAGGTGCGTTTTGGTGCGTTTCTAAGACCAAAAACGCAGCTATAAACGCAGGAGGTGGGTAGTAAAGTGACATGTACAGGAAGAGGATTCTTTCTGTCAGTAAACACAGAAGCGTGAATCCTCCCGGTACCGTCACCGCCGCTTTCACCTCCAGTCCTGTGCATGTCAGCTGCCGTGCGGCGCCATGTCTGGGCAGGAGGTGAAAGCGGCTGCGAAAACAAAAGTGAACATTAGAAGAAAAAAAAGTCATACTCGCCTGTCTGCAGACTCCCGGTGCCATGCCCGCTCTCAGATTCTCCTCCCGGTACCGCCGCTCCGGGTGTGTGCAGTCTCCCCGGGTACGTATGTCTGCAGGATGCAGGACCTGGCGATGGATCACCTGATGCAGTCACCTGACGCATCAGCCGATCGGAAGTCTCGGGCTGACGCCAGCACCCAGCCGGTTTAACCTATCAGTGGATGCGTCAGGAGACTTCATCCCTGATTGCCGGCAGCTGCTGCAGCGATCGGACGGGATCAGACTCGCTCTAGGAGCTGCCGGTAATCAGCACATAAGAGTTTTTTGTTTTTTTTTGCACCGATGCATCTCCTGATTGTATAAACGGCTTTTATACAATCAGCTGATGTGTGATGGGATTCAGGCACTTGATCCTGACACATCATCTGATTGCTTTGCCTTCCAGCAAACCGATCAGATGATATTGGATCCGGATTGGACGGCGCGGGATCCTTGACCCAGGATTTCTGCGGAGGGGGGTTCTTTATTTCAATAAAGATGGAGTCACTAATTGTGTTGTGTTTTATTTCTAATAAAAATATTTTTGTGTTGTGGTTTTTTTATCTTTACTAGAAATTCATGGTGGCCATGTTTAATATTGGCGTGACACCATGAATTTCGGGCTTAGGGCCAGCTGATAATATACAGCTAGCCCTAACCCCATTATTACCCAGTGAGCCACCCGGCATCAGGGCAGCTGGAAGAGTTGGATACAGTGCCAGAAGATGGCGCTTCTATGAAAGCGCCATTTTCTGGGGTGGCTGCGGACTGCAATTCGCAGCGGGGGTGCCCAGAAAGCATGGGCACCCTGCACTGTGGATTCCAATCCCCAGCTGCCTAGTTGTACCCGGCTGGACACAAAAATTAGGTGAAGCTCACGTCATTTTTTTTTTTTTTTTAATAATTTCATGA
Source organism: Anomaloglossus baeobatrachus (assembly GCF_048569485.1). NCBI lineage: Eukaryota > Metazoa > Chordata > Amphibia > Anura > Aromobatidae > Anomaloglossus > Anomaloglossus baeobatrachus. Next base: position 151,154,095 of record NC_134358.1, read on the forward strand.
AATTCATGAAATAAAAAAAAAAGGGCTTCTCTATATTTTTGGTTCCCAGCCGGGTACAAATAGGCAGCTGGGGGTTGGGGGCAGCCCGTACCTGCCTGCTGTACCCGGCTAGTATACAAAAATATGGCGAAGTCCACGTAATTTTTTTTTCTTTGGGTGGGCAAAGAAATCCTGCATACAGTCCTGGAAGGAGGATGCTGAGCCTTGTAGTTCGACAGCTGCTGTCTGCTCTCCTGCATACACTATTGGATGGAGGATGCTGAGCCTTGTAGTTCGACAGCTGCTGTCTGCTCTCCTGCATACACTATTGGATGGAGGATGCTGAGCCTTGTAGTTCGACAGCTGCTGTCTGCTCTCCTGCATACACTATTGGATGGAGTATGCTGAGCCTTGTAGTTCTGCAGCTGTCTGCTCTCCTGCATACACTAGTGGAGAATGAAGAACATATTGAAGAAGGAAATGACATCAACCTTTTTTTTTTTTGTTCACTGATAAAAAAACGCATAAAGACGCAGTGAGCAAAAACGCAGCAAAAAACGCACCAAATCGCAGCAAAAACGAGTGCGTTTTTTGCTGCTTTTTTTGACGCGGGTGCGTTTTTGTGCGTTTTTGCCGCAAAAAGCGCACAAACGCAGCGTCAAAAAAACGCAGTGTGTGAACCTAGCCTAAATGTTAAATGGTCCCATCTAGATTACAAAAATTCTTTCCCTAGGTCCCCCCTAATTGCTTCTGTGTGTGGCGCGCACACTTGATACTTGTGCAAATGATTGAAAAACCTTTTTCAAATCTTTATCATCATTAACATGTCTGTTTATACTGTGATTTCCACAATTTTATTGAGATTAATGACCTTTTACTTTGTCTTGGGATATGATTTCTTCAAAAATATGGGGGCGGATTAGCTACTGTTCTTGTTTATTCTGACTTACAAAATAGTCTTTGAAGTTCCCATCATCCACCAGGATAATGGTTTGGGTTTTTGTTTTTGTTTTTTCTTCCCATCTCAACAGCAGTATTCTTAGAAGTCAGCTACACATTGAATTGTTAAATTTTATTTTAATTTTTTTATATAGAAAAATGCAATATTATATTGAAATGAAGACTCAGCTGTGTTACAAGTTTTTTTTTTTTTTTTAAGAAAGTCTTTTTCAGAACAGTTGTTCTCCTTCCACAAGATCAATCTCCTTATGGGCAAAAAAAAGCTGGTGTAAGATATTATCAAATTTGTAGGTGGCCTCTTGGTCTAGTTTTCATATCTTTTCTAAACATTGTACAGAGGCCCTTTTTAGACGTAAACTCCTTCAAGCAATTGTCGCTTCTGAATTGTGTTGTAATTTGGTAGTCTTTCTATGCCCTTTTGGGGGAAGACATGGAAAAAGGAAATTGTTCCTACCATTAATTGAAGAACAAAACAACCGCACTTCACGATACTTTTTTTTTTTTTTTTTTATCTAAACTATCTCTCAATTTATTGTGTAGAGGTTAACTCCAAAATATTAGGACATGTGACATTAATTGACGTTTCAACCTCTCCCAGGTCCTAATCATATGGTCACTTGCTCCTGTATTGAGAAGGTGACTGGACTCATTAAAACTAGATTATAGGCAGGAATAATTTTATTGTCCAAGGGGACATTCAGAATAAATTTTTAGAACAAAGTCATATGGGCTCCTTATTTAGTGAGTTTACCTAAACACCTTCCTATGGTAAGGAGTGCTGTAGTTTAACTGTACTTTCAGCAAAATATCTCCTCCTACATTGGAAACCACCTCTTTATGGAAATGTACCGTACTTAATGCCCCCTTGGTATCAATAAATCATGATGGCTCTCTGTATTTGTTTTTTTTATTTATTTTTTTTTATATACTCCTAATCATCGAAATTGTAACTCCAATAAGAAAGAGCTGTGTAATCAGTGTAGACAGACATGTTAATGATATGCAAATGATAAAAACCTTTTTTTTTTTTTTTTTTTTTTTTTTTTCAAATCTTTATCCAATATAAAGTGTGAGTTCCACATACATGCCTTATGTTAAGTGTGTATTTCTGTATCTGTGAGGTTGTCTGAGGTATGCTCTGCCACACTGAATGGACTTTGGTACAAAATACATCAAAATCCGCTGCTGGATGACGCCCCAGATGTGCTCAATAGGAGTCAAGTTTAGAGACGCTGTAGACCATGATGGTATGTTTAGGTCAAACGGGCTGCTCACAGTAGAATGTTCAAAAACATATTCTGGGACACTGGAGAAATTGCAATACCACCAGTTCCATAAGCAAATCCATGTAATACCAAGTTTTTAGTGTACCTGGAATGAATAGAGGGATCCCACTACCGTCCATTATGCTGCCCCCACTATAAGCCTGAGAGTAATTCTAATGTTCTCTTGTGAAGGCCTCTTGATTGTGTTGTGTACCAAGACAAAAGTGTGACTTATTGCTTAAAATAATGGGCCTCCATTGCAGCCTCCATTACTATCTTGCTCTGCACTATGAAAGCCTTTGAGTGTTGGTGTGGACTCAGTGCAACACCTGTAGCTGGACGTCTGGCTTGTAGCTCAATGTCATGCAAAAACCTTCTAATAAGGTTGCGTGCCCATAGTGAGTTTTTGACCCAACTGGTCTCTGTGCTGCAATGTATTTCAGTTGGATGCGTCCCCTTGGACACACATCTAGATGAAGCAGGCACTGTGGTGGGTGGGCCCCCCTGTACTGCGTGCTTCAGCCCACCCTGTACCCACGGACTCCATTCTTGGGCTGTGCCGTAGGCAATGAAACTGCCCACAGCATAGTCAATTAGGTGAGTGCCCGCACAATAGGGTGATCTTTGATCAACTTCCAGCACCAAAAAATTGACATGTTATCACCAGATGCCAGCGGCTACAGCAGCCGGGGTTCACGTAATTGGCATTGAACTACAGGGATAGTGCCGCTCAGTGCCCAAATTCATAAAACAAGGTATTTCAAAATACACTTAATTTAGTGATTTAAAGTAAATGGGCAAAATATATAAAGTAGTGGACAACCTCTTTTTAAGCTTGTTGAATACATGATTTGCAATCTTACACTTGGAATATAACATCCAATTTCACTTGCAGTACAGAATCAATCAATTGTAAAATGGGTGGTACTGCCATTTCGCTAAAGTGTCCCAGGAACAGTTTCTCAATATGACACCAGGTCACATGTTGCTTGTACTACTGTGAGCAGTCAGCTTGGGCTTAATTTGCCACCATGGCCTGTAGCATCTCCTGACTAACTCCTATCTCTCCTTCAGCACATCTACAAAGGTAGCTTCCAACAGCGGTCATGAGTTGCAAGTCCACGTTTGTTCATCACAGGACATTCCTCAGATGATCATTAATAATTTCTTTGATGGCAGCGAAGGCATGTAAGTGCACGTATTTCTGTGTTTGATGCTCCTACGCAATACTGAATGAATTTAAATGTTCTGAAAATGTTGTTTGTGTTTTTTCATCATGTGCATATTAACATGTCTACCGATTCTGTGACTTTCATAATTCCTCGACTTACTGGTTTTGAAATTTCTTTGTTGAGTGTCGTTAGTGGGTTAGCCTGGTGCCCCATCCAATTAATTTCTTTGGTATAACTAGCGACTTGTAAAGTAGTATTCCTGCATTATCATTTGCATCTACATCCCATTTGGTGCTCTTCAGCTGCCCAAAAATGGTTTCTAACTTTCATATACCCATTTCTGTTGGTTTACCCGATGTGTTCCCATTTTAGTAAGAAATCTTTGCATAGATTTTTTTTTTTTTTTTTTCCCCCATGTGTACAATCTTTGATTTATCCCAGCTTATGACCTTTTTGTATTTGTTTTCATTTTACAGTATGATCAATATAGGACACCTATGGAAAACATTGGCTTACAAGATTCTCTGCTCTCAAGATTTGATTTGTTGTTTATTGTTTTGGATCAAATGGATGCAGACAATGATCGTGAAATTGCGGATCATGTACTGAGAATACACCGATATAGGACACCTGGAGAGCAGGATGGATATGGTATGCCGTATTATCTGCATGTAATAATATTTGTAACTGTATCTCCTGTTCTATTTTGAGCAGATACCATATTAAAATTTTATGTATATTCTTGTTGGGCTATAATTCTTAAATTAATCATTTTACCCCTTCTCGACCTTGAATGTTCCTACACGTCCTAGAAGGGACGTAGTTCCCGCCGTTCGAACATATAGGTAGATCCTGGCGATCACAGTGGCACAGACGCTGTGCCAGATGGGATTGCCGCCAGGCACTTTGCTTTTCTGACAGCCAAGTCACGGCTCTCACAACCAGTGACGATCCCCATGCAGTCCCTGGCTGTTTGTGACACTTAGGGGAAATTTATATTTGTGTGTGTAAAAACAAAGTCACAAAACACATTCTCAGAATCACTGTAATCCAGTGAAGCATGCTAGAAGTATTAAATGATAAAGTAACAATGTTCAGAATTGAAAAAAATTGGCCTGGTCATAAAGGTGAAAATGGGGTGGGGGTGAAGGGGTTAAAGAAGTTGTCGCAAGTTTGGAAATTATCCCCTATTCATGGGATAGGGGATAGTTTTCCAATTGAGCGTGTTTGGCTGCTCAGGCTGCCATTGATCCCAAGCAACTGGTCTTTAAGGAGCCCTGTATGAATTGAGCTGTGGTAGATAATTCACAATGCTGATATTCATTCTTATAGGACTGCCGATGACCAGCTGGGATTTTTGCCATCTCAATTGGTCCTGTTAAGAATGAATGGAGTGGCACTACATGACCAACCACCGCTCCATGTACATAGAGCTTTTTAGAGCTTCAGTTCTCTGGATCGGTGGAGGTTCCAGCAGACAAGACACCCAGTGATCAGGAAGCTGTCCCCTATAGCATAGAGGGGATAACTTTTACTCATGAGAATACTCCTTTAAGCTAGAGTCCACATCCCCCAAATATATGGTTGCCATATTGGTAACTTTTTTGGCAACTAGACTGTATGTGGAAAATCCATTAAAACCTATAAGGGAATCAAATGAAGAGCACTGCATTTAAAACCTAAAATATTTCTTTTTGGGTTTTTTGGTTTTTCTCCGGAAATGATACCCTTATCTCTGGACAGAGCCTGGTGTTGCAGCTGGAGCACATTGAAGAAAATAGGGCTCTAAGGTTTGACACCGCCTCACTCTTGTCCACAGGCCATTTGTAGAGAAAATCCTTCTTTTTTTTTGTCAGACAATCAATTTAAGGCTATGTGCACACAGTGCGTCTTTTTGACGCTGCGTTTTTGTGCGTTTTTGGCCGCTAAAAACGCACCTGCGTCGAAAAAACGCGGCAAAAAACGCACGCGTTTTGCCGCTATTTGGTGCGTTTTTTGCTGCGTTTTGCTCACTGCGTCTTTATGCGTTTTTATCAGTAAACAAAAAAAAAAGGTCTGATGTCATTTCCTTCTTCAATGTGTTCTTCATTCTCCACTAGTGTATGCAGAAGAGCAGACAGCTGCAGAACTACAAGGCTCAGCATACTCCATCCAATAGTGTATGCAGGAGAGCAGACAGCAGCTGTCGAACTACAAGGCTCAGCATCCTCCTTCCAGGACTGTATGCAAGATTTCTTTTCCCCCCTCCCCCCTCCCCCCCCACCCCAAACCAAAAAAATGACGTGGGCTTCGCCATATTTTTGTATGCTAGCCGGGTACAGCAGGCAGGTAAGGGCTGCCCCCAACCCCCAGCTGCCTATTTGTACCCGGCTGGGAACCAAAAATATAGAGAAGCCCTTTTTTTTTAAATTATTTCATGAATTTCATGAAATAATTTAAAAAAAAAATGACGTGAGCTTCGCCCAATTTTTGAGTCCAGCCGGGTACAACTAGGCAGCTGGGGATTGGAATCCACAGTGCAGGGTGCCCATGCTTTCTGGGCACCCCCGCTGTGAATTGCAGTCCCGCAGCCACCCCAGAAAATGGCGCTTTCATAGAAGCGCCATCTTCTCGCGCTGTATCCAACTCTTCCAGCTGCCCTGAAGCCGGGTGGCTAGCTAGGTAATAATGGAGTTAGGGCTAGCTGTATATTATCAACTGGCCCTAAGCCCGAAATTCATGGTGTCACGCCAATATTAGACATGGCCACCATGAATTTCTAGTAAAGATAAAAAAAAAACCACAACACACAGAAAAATATTTTTATTAGAAATAAAACACAACACAATTAGTGACTCCATCTTTATTGAAATAAAGAACCCCCCTCCGCAGTAATCCTGGGTCAAGGTCCCGCGCCGTCCAATCCGGATCCAATATCATCTGATCAGTTTGCTGGAAGGCAAAGCGATCAGATGATGTGTCGGGATCAAGTGCCTGAATCCCATCATACATCAGCTGATTGTATAAAAGCCGATTATACAATCAGCAGGTGCATCGGTGCAAAAAAAAAAAAAAAATACTCACTTATGTGCTGATTACCGGCAGCTCCTGCAGCGATGGGGCGGGAGTCTGATCCCGTCCGATCGCTGCAGCAGCTGCCGGTAATCAGGGATGAAGTCTCCTGACGCATCCGCTGATACCGGCCGGGCGCCCGCGTCACCGCGATACTTACGATCACCTGATGCGTCAGGTGACTGCATCAGGTGATCCATCGCCAGGTCCTGCATCCATCGGAGCTTTCCCGGCCGTCTGCACACAGCCGGAGCGGCGATACCGTGAGAGGAGATGGGAGTGGGCATGGCACCGGGAGGCTGCAGACAGGTGAGTATAACTTTTTTTTTTTTTTTTTTCTACTGTTAACTTTTGTTTTCGCAGCCGCTTCCACCTCCCGCCCAGACATGGCGCCGCACGGCAGCATACATGCACAGGACGGGAGGTGGACGCGACGGTGACGGTACCGGGGAGGATTCACGCTTCTGTATATACTGACAGAAGGAATCCTCTTCCTGTACACGTCACTTTACTACCCACCTCCTTCATTTATAGCTGCGTTTTTGGTCTTAGAAACGCACAGAAACGCACCAAAACGCAGCTATTTGCGGTTCTCATTGCGTCTTTCAACATCCCATTGAACTCAATGGATGAAAAGCGCAGTGAAAAACGCGGGAATAATTGACATGCTGCGTTTTTGTGGCACCACAAAAACGCAGCTGAAAAAAATCAGATGTGTGGGGACAGCAAAAATTAAAACTCAGACTTTGCTGGGGAAGCAAAGTCCTGCAGTTTTGAGGCCAAAAACGCACCCGAAAAACGCGCAAAAACGCCGCGAAAAACGCACTGTGTGCACATAGCCTTAAACTTAAACTGTGAAGTAAACATAAGGCACAGTAAGGTCTTATCTGAGTGGGTAAGAAATATGAGGTTATGGTGTTTGCTCAATTGGTGGGGTTGTGTGACACGCAGACACTAGAAGTATTCAATGAAGACAGCTGCTTCTGGCCTACAAAGAGTTAATAACAAATGATAATGTAAAAACTGGATTTCTGCACTGCTAATGGATCCAGTACCTATCACAAGAAGAGGATAATTCAAAGTGGTTTGTGTGTGTGGCACCCCTGAGGCTTCAGTCGCCACAGTGTACTGCATCGCACTTAAGGTGCAGTACTTATCCAGGGTAATGAAGAGGTTAATTGCTGGTGTTAAGCACTTATACAACATTCACACAAACCCCCCAGTTAGGGTATGTGCGCACTAGGCGGTTTTTTTTTTTTTTTACATGCTGCGTTTTATGTGCGTTTTTGTCTTTAAAAAAAGCGCCCGCGGCAACAAACGCGTGCGTTTTTACTGCGTTTTGGTGCGTTTTTTGCTGAGTTTTTACTCACTGCGTTTTTAATCAGTAAACAAATGCCATTAAAGATTGTTGATGATGAAATAAAAAAAAGTCATATCCTTCTTCAATATGTTCTTCATTGTATGCAGGAGAGCAGACAGCTGCAGAACTAGTGTATGCAGGAGAGCAGACAGCAGCTGCAGAACTACAAGGCTCAGCATCCTCCATCCAGGACTGTGTGCAGGAGTTTTCTGCCCAAAAAAAAAAAAATGACATGGGCTTCGCTATATTTTTGTATGCTAGCCAGGTACAGCAGGCAGGTACGGGCTTCCCCCAACTCCCAGCTGCCTATTTGTACCCGGCTGGGAACCAAAAATATAGGGAATCCCATTTTTTTTTTTTTTTTTTTATTTCATGAAATAATTAAAAAAAAAAAATAAAAAATGTCATGGGCTTCGCCCAATTTTTGAGTCCAGCCAGGTACAACTAGGCAGCTGGGGATTGGAATCCACAGTGCAGGGTGCCCATACTTTCTGGGCACCCCCGCTGCGAATTGCAGTCCGCAGCCGCCCCAGAAAAAGGCGCTTTCATAGAAGCGCTATCTTTTGGCGCTGTATCCAACTCTTCCAGCTGCCCTGATGCCGGGGTGGCTCGCGGGGTAATAATGGGGTTAGGGCTAGCTGTATATTATCAGCTGGCCCTAAGCCCGAAATTCATGGTGTCACGCCAATATTAGACATGGCCACCATGAATTTCTAGTAAAGATGAAAAAAAAACCACAACACACAGAAAAATATTTTTATTAGAAATAAAACACAACACAATTAGTGACTCCATCTTTATTGAAATAAAGAACCCCCCTCCGCAGTAATCCTGGGTCAAGGGTCCCGTGCCGTCCAATCCGGATCCAATATCATCTGATCGGTTTGCTGGAAGGCATACTGATCAGATGATGTCAGGTTAAAGGACGTTAATCACATCACACATCAGCTGATTGTATGATCGGCTTTTATACAATCAGCTGATGCATCAGTAGAAAAAAAAAAATAAAACTGAGTCACCTCCGTGCTGATTACCGGCAGCTCCTGGAGCGATCGGATGAGTCTGATCCTGTCCCATCGCTGCAGGAGCTGCCGGTAATCAGCTGATGAAGTCTCCTGATGGCAGGATCAGCTGATAGGTTAAACCGGCCGGGCGTTAAAAAGCCGGCGACACCGCGAGAATTACGATCAGCTGATGCGTCAGGTGATCCATCGCCAGGTCCTGCAGGCTTCGTAGGTGCCCGAGAGCACACAGCCAAAGCGGCGGTACCGGGACAGGAGCTGGGAACGGACATGGTACCGGGACCCTGCAGACAGGTGAGTATGACATTTTTTTTTTTTTTCTACTGTTCACATTTTTGTTTTCGCCGCTGCCTCCACCTCCCGCCCAGCCATGACGCCGCTCGGGAGCTGACATGCACAGGACTGGAGGTGGAAGCGGCGGTGACGGTATCGGGAGGATTCACGCTTCTGTGTTTACCAACAGAAGGAATCCTCTTCCTGTACACGTCACTGTAGTACCCACCCCTTGCGTTTTATAGCTGCGTTTTTAGTCATAGAAACGCAGCTATATGCGTTTCTCATTGCGTTTTTGAACATCTCATTGAACTCAATGAGTTAAAAACGCAGTGAAAAATGCAGAAATAATTGACATGATGCGTTTTTGTGGTCACCACAAAAATGCAGCTACAAAAAAATGCTGTGTGCGGACAGCAAAAATGAAAACTCATAGACATTGCTGGGGAAGCAATGTCACTGCATTTTCAGTGGAAAAACGCGGTAAACGCCGCTAAAAATGCAGCAAAAACGCCTAGTGCGCACAAGGCCTTAGTGAGCCAGTCAGTTACATAACTCAGGAAGTCAGCCCCCTGGGAAATTCCCGGTTACCAGGGCAATGGCCTGGGAGGTGGGGCAGCACTGGGGAAGTTACAGAACACACAGAAGATCATTTCCAGAATAGTCTGGGACACAGAACAACACGGCCATTGGAGAGCGTGCTTAAGAGCTAGACCGGCCCAACTCGAAGAGGCAGACGACCGAGTGAGCTGAGAGACAAATGGAGAAATACGGTTGCTGAGGGGAGAGATTAATTGCTCCCTCGGGACCGGTGCAGAATCCTAGGTTGACACGTACTTCACGTCACATCACCAGAATCTGCAGGACAGGGAGATTACACGTCCCTCTGGCCACCAAAGTTCCCAAAGCACAGTGCTACATAGGATCCGGAGCCGTGATCTGAGTCCGGCTCCACAGTGAACCCGCTGCACCTGCATACGGGCCGGTTGACAAAAAGTCAAGAACCGTGGTCCCCAAGTAGCTTCAGACCATGGGGATCCAACACCAAGCCCAAGGAGGAAGGTCCCACTGTTCACAGCATCGGCATTGACCTTGAACTTACCTGGGATCGGCTGGGGCCCATCACGGCGGAGATTGTTACCCTAAGTGCAGCACCAGAACAGTGAGTAAGTTAACCTTGACCCGCACCTGCTGCCTCAGTCTATAATTACCGGCGCCGTCGCCTCATGCTCCGGCGCCAGTGGCCAACTATCATCCCCATCATCCTCACCGGGGCCCACTCCACCTGTGGGGAGCAGAAACCATCTTTGCTGCTATTACCATCCGCCCCGGAGAACAGCGACAGCATTGGTGGCTAATCCCTGGCCGCGTACTGCAGGTGGGTCATGAATTGATCCCCATCCATCCTCCCTGTCCATGAGCACCTCCGGGTCACGAAACCGGGCAGGCCACCCGTGACATCCCCCCCCTGACCCTTCACCGGCCTGGCAACGAGTATCGCCCCCCCCCCCCCCCCCCCCCAGGCCCCATGGGGTGCTCCATATGCATTTCAAAATCATATTTATTCACGTATACATAGTTTTTGAAAGTAGATTTTGAAATGTATAGACAATAAACCACTGAACAGCTAGGTTAAAGGGAACCAATCACCAGGATTTTTGTATATATCCTAAAGCCAGTGCTATACTGGCACTATCAGGCTGATTCTCTACATATCTGTAGTGGTCAGCTCGGATGTTTAGGTTTTGAAATCCAAGAAAGTAAAGTTTATAAAATCATCAGCTTCTTGAGTGACAGCAGCTGAGGATCAGATAATATCTGGGGGGAGGTATTCATAGTTATCCCCTCCCCCTGTTGGTATAATACTTATACTAATTCTATCGTTTTACTCTTTGCCTTGCAGGACCTGTGTGAAGTCATACCCATGTGACCAGATGGGGCGGGGCCTCAGCCAACAGAAAAATGTTGCTTCCTGGTATCAGCTTTGTTGGCCAAAGCCCCGCCTTTTCTGGTCACATGGGTATGACCTCACCACAGGTCCTGCAGGGCAAAGAGTAAATCGATTGTATAATACTTTGCTAGTTCTAACAGGGGGAGGGGATTTCTTTACTTTCTTGGATTTCAAAACCTAAACATCCAAGCTGACCACTAAAGGTATGTAGAGAATCAGCCTGATAGTGCCAGTATAGCACTGGCTTTAGGTTAAATCCGAAAATCCTGGTGATTGTTTTATTAGACTTAACCCCATTACGACCGCGTTACGTTTTAAAACTGCACCAAAAAAGGGTACTTATTCCTTTCTGCCGTTTTAAAACTGCGGGCAGAAATAAGTGTATAGCGCCCCCCAGCGTCAGAAAATCTCCGGGGTTTCAGCTACTGGGGGTAGCTGAGACCCTGGACATCATGATTTGGGCCGGTTTTTCCGGTCCCCAGTCACGTGATGACCGGTATACACCGTATACCGATCATCAAGTTATAGTAAATGACCGCGCCGGTAAAAAATTATTTATCTCCCATCTGGCATGATCAAACATGCCAGATGGGAGATAAATCTTTTTCCCAGTTCCCTCCGGTCCCTTCGGTATCCCCAAAGTGCCCCCCCCCAACCCCCTCCCGAAAATCCAAGATGGCCGCGCGCACCGGCGAGCACAGCAGCGCGCCGGCCGCATTTACACTTTTCTTATGGTTTCTGTCGTATGTGCCATAACACATGCGACAGAAACCTGCTCCCTAGGCCCTGTCGGGTCCCCCCTATCCCCCCCGGTGTTCCCCGGTGTCATACATACCTGTCGGAGCGCTGATCCCCTGCGGCCCCCTCCTCCGGCTCCTTCACAGCAGACGCCGGTCACATGTGCAGAGCGCGGCTGTCAGCTTCCTGTGTTCAGGACGCTGGCTGCTGCTGCTCGGCACACTGCAGCTGTGACCCAGGGAGGGTGGGTGCAGATTCTTTGCACCCACTCTCCTCAAATGGAGGGTCTGCAATACTAGAAAATGGGGGATACGTTCCCTGAACGTGTCCCCCATATTCTAGAAGGTCCAGAGTCGACGTGGGACGTCCAAATGAATTACAGCGGATTTTTTTTTCTTTTCAATAAATTGGTCAATCAGGGAATGTTTTGGAGTGTTTTTTCAAATTTTTTTTTGTCAATTTTTTTTTTTTATTACTGTCAATTAGTTATGTCGGGTATCTGATAGACGCCGTGACATAACTAATTGCTGGGCTTGATGCCAGGTGACATTACACACCTGGTATCAACCCCATTTATTACCCCGTTTGCCAACGCACCAGGGCGCGGGATGAGCTGGGGCGAAGCGCCAGAATTGGCGCATCTAATGGATGCGCCACTTCTGCGGCGGCTGTGGCCTGCTATTTTTAGGCTGGGAAGAGTCCAATAACCATGGCTCTTCCCATCCTGAGAATACCAGACCCCAGCTGTCAACTTCACCTTGGCTGGTGATCTAATTTGGGGGGGACCCCACGTTTGTTTTGTTTTTTTAATTATTTATAAATAATTAAAAAAAAAAAAAAACAGCTTGGGGAGCCCTCCAAATTGATCACCAGACAAGATGAAGCTGTCAGCTGTGGTTTGCAGGCTACAGCTGTCTGCTTTACCCTAGCTGGCTATCAAAAATAGGGGGGACCCCACGTCATTTATTTTAATTATTTTTTTTTTCTTTTTGGGCTAAATACAAGGCTAGGCATCTTTTAGTGTCACATGAAAGGCACTAAAGGGCGCCAGCTTAGTATATGCAGGGGGGTGGGACGTTATATATGTTTGACATCTATCCATTCATCCATTATAGCATTTTACGCTGTGTGCCCACAATCAGGGTTTGCAACGTTTTGGGCACAGAGTGTTTTCCCTGCGTCCATAACGCTGCGTTGTGCAGTAGAAGCACAGTGGCAGGATTTTTAGAAATCCCGTGCCCACTGTGTTTCTTTTCTCCGCAGCAAAAATCGACCTGTGGCGCAGCTTCCCGAGCCTCAGCATGTCAATTTATGCTGCGGAGATGAGTGTGCTCTACAGGTAGCATAGAACTAAAGTCCACAGCAGCCTGAACCCAAATCGTAGGCATGGGCAGCTGCGTTCTCCCGTGGACAACACTCATATTTCTGCAGGAAGGCTGACACTGGGTACTAGACGCCGTGTCGCTGGATCATGGCCACATAGCCTAAAGGCTACTTTACACGCTGCGATATCGGTCCCGATATCGCTAGCGTGGGTACCTGCCCCCATCTGTTGTGCGACACGGGCAAATCGCTGCCCGTGCCGCACAACATCGCACAGACGCGTCACACATACTTACCTGCCCGGCGACGTCGCTGTGACCGGCGAACCGCCTCCTTTCTAAGGGGGCGGTCCGTGCGGCGTCACAGTGACTTCACTGAGCGGCCGCCCAATAGAAGCGGAGGGGCGGAGATGAGTGGCCGGAACATCCCGCCCACCTCCTTCCTTCCTCATAGCGGCCGGGAGGCAGGTAAGGAGAGGTTCCTCGTTCCTGCGGCGTCACACATAGCGATGTGTGCTGCCGCAGGAGCGACTAACTACATCGTTACTGCTGCAGTAACGAGAATCGAGAATGGACCCCCATGTCACCGATGAGCGATTTTGCACGTTTTTGCAACGATGCAAAATCGCTCATCGGTGTCACACGCAGCAACATCGCTAATGCGGCCGGATGTGCGTCACCAATTCCGAGACCCCAACGACTCCGCATTAGCGATGTCGCAGCGTGTAAAGCCCCCTTAACAGTGAGAAATTTGTTGCTACAGCAACATTTTTGTGAAGTACCTGTGGATTCAAAATGTTTACTATACTCCTGAATAAAATCCTTGAGGGGTCCAGTTTCCAAAATGAGGTCACTTGTGGGGGGTTTCTGATGTATAGGTACCCAAGGGGCCCTGCTAATGTGACATGGTGCGCGCAATTTACTTCAACTTTTCCAAAATTCAAATGGTGCTCCTTCCATTCCAAGCCCTCCCATTTATCCAAACAAAGGTTTTTGGCCACATGTGGGGTATCCCTGCGCTCACAAGAAATTAGATAACAACCTGTGGGGTACACGTTTTGTTGTTGCCTCTTGAAAAAGTGAAAAATGTGTCGCTAAATCAACATTTTTGTGAAAAAAATGAAAATTTCAATATGGCAACCTAAGCTTATCAAATTCTGTGAAGTATTCGTGGATTCAAAATGCTAAATATACACCTAGATAAAAGCCTTGAGGGGTCTTATTTCCAGAATGGGGTCACCTCCACTGCTTGGGCACCTCAGGGGCTCTCCTAATGCAACATGGCGTCCGCTATTGATTCCAGCCAATTTTGCAGTCAAATTGCACTCCTTCTCTTCCGAGCCCTGCAGTGTGCCCAAACAGTTGATTTCCACCACGTACAAGATATCAACAAACTCAGGAGAAATTGCGCAATAAATTTCATGGTGATTTTTTTTCCTGTTACCCTTGTGAAAAAAAAGCTACCTGGTTAAAGTTACAATTTTGTGGTAAAATTTTATTTTTTTATTTTCATGGCTCAACATTATAAACTTCTGTAAAGCACCTGGAGGTTCAGGGTACTCACCAAACATCAAGATAAATTCCTTGAGGGGCCTAGTTTCCAATATGGGGTCACTTGTGGTGTTTTTTTGCTGTTTACATACCTTAGGGGTCCTCCAAATGCGACATGGTGCCCGCAATCTTTTTCAGCCAAATTTCCTTTACAAAATTCAAATATTGCTCCTTCCGTTCCAAGCCCTCCCATTTCGCCAAACAAAGGTTTCAGACCACAAGTGAGGTATCACGACGCGCATAAAAAAGTGGGTAACAAACATTGGGGTCAAATTTTTGGAATTGCCTCTTGAAAAGGTGAAAAAATTGATGCTAAAGCAACATTTTTTAGAAAAAAATGAAAATTTTCAATGTGACAACGTAACGTTATCAAAATCTGTGAAGTACCTGTGGATCCAAAATGCTCACTATACCCCTAGATAGAAGCCTTAAGGGGTCTAGTTTCCAAAATGGTGTCACTTGAGGGGTTTCTGCTGTTTAGGTACCTTAGCGGACATGTAAATGCAACATGGTGCCCGCAATCTATTTCAGCCAAATTTGCTTTCCAAAATTCAAATATTGCTCCTTCTGTTCCGAGCCCTCCCATTTGTCCAAACAAAGGTTTCTGACCACATGTGGGGTATTGGCGCGTTCATAAGAAAGTGGGTAACAAGTTTTGGGGTTCATTTTGTTGTGTTATTTCTTCTAAAAGTGAATAAATTTGGGGTAGAGCAACATTTTAGGTAAAATTTTATTTTTTGCTTTTTTTCATTCCACTTTGCTTTAGTTCCTGTGAAGCACCTGAAGGGTTAATAAACTTCTTGGATGTGGTTTTCAGTACTTTGCGGGGTGCTGTTTTGAGAATGGTGTCACTTTTAGGTATTTTCTGTCACTTAGGCCTCTCAAAGTCACTTCAAATGTGATGTGGTCCCTAAAAAAATGGTTTTGTGAATTTTGTTGAAAAAATGGGAAATTGCAGATTAACTTTAACCCCTTCTAACTTCCTAACCCCAAAACATTTTGTTTCAGAAATTGCGCTAATGTAAAGTAGACATGTGGGAAATGTTATTTATTAACTGTTTTGTGTGACATAACTCTCTGGGTTAAGGGCATAAAAATTAAAAGTTTGAAAATTGCAAAATTTTCATCAAATTTCTGATTTTTTCACAAAAAAAAGCAAAAAATATCGTTCTAAATTTATAACTATCATGAAGTACAATATGTCACGAAAAAACAATGTCAAAAACATTGGGATCCGTTGAAGCGTTCCAGAGTTATAACCTCATAAAGTGACACTGGCCAGAATTGCAAAAAATGGCCTGGGGATTAAGGACAAAACTGGCTTCGTCCTTAAGGGGTTAAAGGGAACCAATTTCAGAATCTGTAACCATTTAGGATAAGTAAATATTTGGAAAAGAGACACTTGATAAACAATTACTCTCACCAGCATAGCTTACAGGAAGAGTGAAAAGTTACCAGGCTCCTAAAATCTTGTGGTTGACTGATGCTTAATTAAACTGTTTTTCTGTTTTTGACTTTTTCTTTTCTCCCATTCATAGCTATGCCTCTTGGGTGCAGTGTTGAGATTTTTGCGACCGATGATCCAAATGCTGCTGATGTCACTGATCAAGAGCTGCAGATCTATGAGAAACACGATAGTCTTCTGCATGGACCACGTAAAAAGTTTGTAGTTTTCAGTATTGCTGTTCTTTAATACTAGAACTACTGGACTCGTGACACCTATATAGAAATACATGGTGCAAAGTAGTCAAAATGACTACCTCAGTAGTTCTAGTGTTAAAGTTAAAACGTTCAGGACCAATAATGATATTAACCTGCAGGTATGGGGTTAAGCTGCAGGTTAATGGCGTTATGAAGGTGCACAGCCGCTGTACTAAAAGTACAGCACCTGGGAGAAAACTAACTTGAGTGTCCCGGCACAGACTGACAGCTCATGCTGCACTGATGCATTGCAGAGTTGCTCTGTGCTGTGACTGTACTCGCTTCAGGTGCACCTTCATGACTGAAAGCAGGAGACTCCCAGAAGAAACGTTGGTTTTTTTTTTTTCCCTGGTATGACCCTTTCAGTTCAGCAGCCAGGAACCTTCAAAATGCTATTAACCTGGAAATTAACCCTATTTTTCCAGATTAATAGCTAATGTGTATGGGGTCTTAAATGGATTCGGTCAGGTCTCCTAGAACCCCAAGGGGTACTTTGCACACTACGACATCGCAAGCCGATGCTGCGATGCCGAGCGCGATAGTCCCCGCCCCCGTCGCAGCTGCGATATTATTGTGATAGCTGCCGTAGCGAATATTATCGCTACGGCTGCTTCACATACACTCACCTGCCGTGCGACGTCACTCTGGCTGGCAAACCGCCTCCTTATTAAGGGGGCGGGTCGTGCGACGTCACACGGCAGGCGGCCAATAGGAGCGGAGGGGCGGAGATGAGCGTGATGTAAACATCCCGCCCACCTCCTTCCTTCCGCATAGCCGACGGGAGCCGCGGTGACACAGGAGATATTCTTCGCTCCTGCGACTTCACACACAGCGATGTGTGCTGCCGCAGGAACGAGGAACAACATCGGACCTTCGCGTCAGCCTAATTATGGAATTCGCCGACGCTACACCGATAATTACGATTACGACGCTTTTGCACTCGTTAATCGTATCATCTAGGATTTACACACTACGCTGTCGAGAGTAACGCAGGAAGTGCGTCACTTTCGACATGACCCCGCCGACATCGCACCTGCGATGTCGTAGTGTGCAAAGTACCCATAAGTCAGCTGAATCCACCAGTGTTTAAGAAAAGTATTTAGAATGCACAGCCAGAATATTGATTACAATATCATTTAAGGAGGGTGCACATATGTCAAGCAAGACTATAATTTAATTTAGAAGGAAAGCGCTTGACCAGAAATGGCACTCGCTAAAATATTTTTTTGAAAATATAATACCAGTTTTATTTGTGTGTGAATTTTAAAAACACATACAAAAAACATAGAAAACATGCATTTTAAAAAACACCAAAAATATTCAAAACCAAAATCCAAACTAAAGAACTCCTATTTAAATAATAATAAATATTCCAGAAACTTTATTATGAATATCCACAAGTAAGCTGTTTAGAAACACATGAGACACCAGTGACCTAGTGGTCAAAACAGCAAAGCAGCAAAATCCATTAATGTGAAAAAAAACAAGAATTTTGCCATAACAACACTCTATCTAATAATACAGGAGGCTCAAGGTAACCTGGCCTGACGCGTGTCGCTAGTGCAGCTTCATCAGGGGCAGTAGGTGTCATTGGGTCATTGTCATGTTGGAAGAGTGTATGTCTTCCGAGGGCACGGAGTGATGGTAATGTCTTCACTTTCAATGTAGAGCAGTACATCTGTGAATTCATGATGCCATCAATCAAATGTATCTCTCCGACACCAGCAGCACTAATGTATTTTTTTTTTTTTTTTTTTTTTTGTGCTTGAGCTTTAGGAGAGGCTTCCTTCATGGATGGCACCCATACATGCAATTACTCTGTAATGTACACCATGTTGTGTTGTAGGAAACACTCACTCCAGTTTGGCTTTCTAGTTCATTAGCTGACACCAGTGAACTTACATGCTTATTTTCTCCAACCCTTTTCATCTTATCACATTTCTCTTCCTTCTGGTGCCATTGCTGACACTATGAAATGGTAAGGGGTTTAAAGCATAACCCACTTTTTATTTCTTATTCCATAAATCAATAGTGTACATAAAAATAAACAAGTTTGTTTTATCAGACAAATTTGCTTCCTTTTCTGCCAGACTTGATCAGTCATTATCAAAATTCTCAATTCTCAGGTAAAATCTGTATTCAGTGAAGACAAATGTTCTCTTTACTGGGATAGTAGATGGGCCATGTATTTACTTTTTAGTATTAAATCCTGCTCACAAGTTCTCTTTTAAGCTTTATATTCATCTTCAGCACCACAAAATTCAGTTCAACTGTTTGTGTCTGAACCAATTTGGCTGTAATTACTTACCTGTGGGTGAATGATTCTTAATTTAGAATTTTGTATGTTACTCATGCTGATAGAGTATGCACAGCAATGTTGTTTTTAAATTGCTATGGATTATGTTCATTCTTTGTAGCATTTTTTAGCACATTTTCTGGCAGAATCCACCTTTAAAACCAATGTTTGCACAATACCCTCTGAATGTTCCAAGAACATTTAGCTGTTGGTCAAACAATCCTTAGCTGCCTAATGTGTACAAGGTTGATCTAGTCTGTTCCCCCAGTCCTTAAACATAGGCCCCGATTCATCAAAGCCCTTACTCCAAAAAAAAAAAATGGTGTAAGAGCTTTGAAAAGTTGCAAAATTTGGGCACTTGGAGCTTCTCCCAGTTCTGAGCTGTTATGCTGCAGAGACTCCACACCTTGTCTTATTCATGATGAGCTATGATGTTCCAGAAATTTCACTCCAGTCCCTGACTCTCATCAGACTCTCCTAATTCATGAAGACTCATGCACCTCTTTAATCAGTAGCATCAGACTCCACCAAAATTGTTGGTCTTGATAAATATTGGCCTTAGTCTAAAGGTCCTAAAAGGACAGCAAACGTAGCCTACAATTAATAGATTTAAAATTTGTTTGATTCATTACAATGTTTTATGATGTGTTTTTTAGTTTTACTTTTTTTTTTCTTTTTTTCTTTCCCCTTGCTCAAAGCAAGTCTAAAATTGTGAGCATGGAGTTCATACGGAAATATATCCATGTGGCTAAACTCATAAAGCCTGTTCTGACTTCTGAGGCAGCAGATCACATTTCTCATGAATATGCCAAACTTCGAAGCCATGATGAAATGAACAATGACCGTGCTAGGGTACGTACATATATAATAACAAATGTTACTATTGCATACTAATGGATTTACATTTTATTTACCAGACTTTAAACCTTTCTTATTTATGAATCATTTTAAGAAATGGCATGCGGTCCCTCCAGATTTTTATACCCAGCTATGATAAAGACTGACAGCTGGGGTCTGGCATTCTCAGGTTGGTGAAGCTCATGGTTATTAGGCCCCCCAGCTTTAAAACCGCAGTCTTTTGCCACTCAGAATTGTTGCAGTCGGTGGCAATCAGGCTAATAAGGGGTTAATCACAGCTTACAGCTGCCACTAAGCCCTAGATTAGTAATGGGAGGAGTCTGAGACCCCCCCCCCCATTGGTAATCTAAGTGAAAATAAATAAACAGAAACACATAAAAAATCCTTTATTTGAAATAAGACAAAAACAAACCCTTCTGCCGGCTATAATACAGGGGCCAGGGGACTTGCATTTAAATCGCCAATCCACCAGTGGTGCAATTATAAAAAAAAAAAATAAAAGGTGGATTGGTGCTTTTAACGCTTTGTCCAAATCACCTTTTGTGACTGTAAAGAACCTCTGCTGCCTATACCGTAAAATGGCATGATACAGTGCACTATTTGGTCCTGTAAACTGAAAAACCTCTTTGTGGAAACCTCATGGACCTCTGTCACTTTTATCCATCAGACACTACCTGTGTCAAATGTAATTGACATTTATTTAATAGCTCCGCTTTGACAAAACATAGTGTACAAACACAGATGTGAACAGTGCCTTTTATCTGACAACTAGATAACCCATGTACTCCTCATTGGTAAGTGATTACTGGGAGGCTGTATAGGAGGAAGATAGAAAAGTAACGTGGAAAGGAAAGTGTATTACAAAAGTCATCAAAAAGTTGCATACCACATCTTGAGATAGTGGTATTTTTCATTTGACTGCAAGACCACCTTAGTACCAAAGAATATTTTAACGGTCCATTTTGGTCTTTCTTGAATATCTAGAATTTGTGACTTCCCGTTTTATCTATTTTTTTTTTTTGTAATCTTTAATTAGACTATGCCGGTTACTGCGAGAGCCCTTGAAACTATGATCCGATTGGCTACAGCTCATGCTAAAGTTAGAATGAGTAAAACCATTGATCGTCAGGATGCAGAAATAGCACTTGAACTTGTTCAGTTTGCGTATTTTAAGAAGGTTTGTAGAACTCTTGTTAGTATATAATAAAGCAGTTGAGCCTTTGGTTAAAATGGATTATTTGGTATACTGGATCTCCATTTAAGGCTTTTTAACATGTTGCTTAACCAAACACTGACATTGTCATATCTTCCAATGTTTGTCACAATGACCCTACATAAGTCATGACTTTTTAGATGCAAACAAATTCTGTATCTATTTCTATAGTTTTGACTATTATTTATTTATTTATTTATTTTTTAAGATCTTACCAAAGGAGAAGAAATTGGAAAAAGATCCAGATTTACGTCAAACTCCAAGCCAAGAAGGAATGAGGTATGTTGGGTATGAATTTATGGTTAACACATGAGAAACCATGTATTGCTATAAAGTGTCATGCATGAATTCTGTTGTAATGTTAAATTTATTCAGAAAAAGTTCAAGACGTGCAGTGAAAATGTCTGATTCTCAAGATTCAGTGGACCCTTATGATTTTAGCCAGGATGACAGTCAGAGTCAATGTAAGTACACTCCCTTTATCACCACTAGTGTAATGTAATGATAAAATAATAGGTAATGATCAATATTGTTTACAGGGCTATTTGGCTATTTTTGAACTTCTTTCAGAACTTAGCTGGCAAGGGCCGTCCTAATTAGTGATTGACGGCTACCTCTGTATGCACACTTCTAACTCAATCACCATGAAGGATCATCCCCTTGACTGCAACGTCCCAATGGCCAGGAATTTTAAATGAATAAAATACATTTTATAGTGAACCTTTTCCTACAAACAACCTTTAATCTGTTCAGCTCGCTCTGCTCTAGAATATGATGCTGACATAGCAAACTGCATGATCCGTGTGAGCGGTTCTTTGAGTACACAGTGAGGCCATCTTCAGTCCATGTGTTGGCTAATAGGCTCAAATGTGGAGTTTAAGGGCTGCTTTATTTTCAAATATGATATTGCTCCTAGATCGACGCACCAACATCCTGGATCTATTACTAATAGAAAGTCTGTTTTTGTCTGGATTATCTAATATATAAAGCTGAATCTGTCTGTCTGTCTGTCTGTCTGTCTGTCTGTCTGTCTGTCTGTCTGTCTGTCTGTCTGTCTGTCTGTCTGTCTGTCTGTCTGTCTGTCTGTCTCTCTCCAGGGTTGGCATCTGCACCGTCGCAGCTACAGCAACAAAATTTTGCACACTCACACGTCTGGACCCCGAGGGCGTCATAGGCTATGTTGTGAGGCAAAATTTTAACCCTGCGCATTCCAATTTACCAATCAATTTTGCCCCTATCTAGATAATGGGGAAAAAGTGAAACGAAAAGTGTATCCACACCGTCGCATTTACAATCTCGAAATTTTGCACAGACACCTCATGTGACCCAGGGAACGTAGTAGACTGTTTTGACAGGAAAATTTAACCCCGCGCTTTACAGTTACTCTCCAAAAAACATGCCACCATTAAAGTAAATTGAGCCTGGAACTACAGGTTATTAGTAGGAGCTGTGATTGGTTGCTATAGGTAGTAAGATGTCGGGGGGGAGACGGATTAAGAGACAGACAGACCTGGGGAAACACTGACCGAGCACACTACTTGGCCAATTTAGTTAAATCTGTTTGTAATATCTGTGGTGGTCAAATATGTTGTGAAATGCTTCTATTAGCCTTAAAAGGCAAAAACTAAGCTATGTGCGCACTGGAAAATGGAATTTTCTCAAGAAAATTCCACAGGCACTGAAAGATTACCGCACCCGAGGTAAAAAAACGCGGCAAACCGCACCCAAAAACTGCATGCGGTTTGCTGAGGTTTTACCGCGGTATTGTTCGCGGTATTGCCGCGGTTTTGCCGTGTGCGGGTTGGTACATGTGCTTTATTGCATTCAATGCAATAAAGCACATTGAAGAAAAAAAAAAATCATTTCCTTCAGAGATAGATAGTAGGTGGTAGGTAGGTGGTAGGTAGGTGGTAGGTAGGTGGTAGGTAGATAGACAGAGGACAGATCGCTGCATTTCTCATGGTCGGTAGTGAGTTCACATTACCGGCCGTGGGAAATGCCCTGTGGTTACCTCTGCTGTCTCGCTGCGAGGCTGCATTCATTTAGCGCGGTGTGTCAGTTGCGGCTGGATGTAAGCAGTGCCGGAGCTGTGGATTACGTTGGAGCTTTGTTTCGGGAGGGGTTAATAAAAGGGTGAACGAGGCTTATGTGTTTTATTTAAAATAAAGGATTTTTGGGTGTGTGGTTTTTCACTTTACTTACGGGTTGATCATGTAAGCTGTCTCATAGACGCTGCCATGATCAAGCCTGGACTTAGTGGTGGCGATCCGTCGCCATTAACTCCTTGTATTACCCTGACTGCCACTGCATCACGGCAGCAGGAAGAGCCGAGGACACTCCGGTACTGTCGCATAATGGATGCGACAGTCCCGGGGCAGCTGCGGCTGATATTCTCGGCTGCGGGAGGTGGGAGGGAGGCGGGGGACATTAACCCTGCCCCTCTCCCTCCCCAGCCTGAGAATACCGGGCCGCCGCTGTGTGCTTACCTCGGCTGGACGGTAAATATACAGCGGCGCCCACGTGCTTTTTTCTTTATCGTTCCTATGGGAGACCCAGACCATGGGTGTATATCTTCTGCCTCCGGAGAACACACAAAGTACTACACTCAAAAGTGTAGCTCCTCCCTCTGAGCTTATACACCCCCTGGAGAACCAGATCTAGCCAGTTTATCGCTTTGTCAGGAGGCATACATCCACACATGCATTCTCATCTGATTTTTGATTTTTGGAAAGCGTTTGAAGAAAAGCGGGTCCAAGTTGGACTCCCGGCATGTCCCTTCTCACCCCACTGTGTCGGCGGTGCTGTTAAGGTTGATTGCAAGGCTGGAGCCTTACATGCCGTACTCCTTCACCATCCCTCCTGGGCTCTGGCTTGAAGTGGGAGCCAGCACGGTTCTCCATGCTTGGCAGGAGACCGGTCTCCATCCGCAGCCCTTCAGGATCCTGCTGGACCGTTGCACTCATCCCCAGGGATTTGGAACCCTGCGTCTCAGCAAGCTAAGTACCTGAGACGTTTATATATGGGGATCCCTGTACTTTATTGTTGTGGGAGAGTGTGCTGAGTGTATTTTGTGACACTTCCGGCGGGTTCTCTGGCTGTCGCCGGAGAACCGCGCCGATGGTGCCTGCGCGCCGGCCGCACCGCTCAAATTTAGGCCCCGGCTTCGCCGGAGGCCTAGTTTCGGTTTCACTGCCCTCGCATGTCATTCATGCAGAGGGACAGCGCGGCTCCGCCCAGCGGCCGTTCTGCATAGGGGAGAGACACTCCTCATTGAGTACATGTCTCCTCCCCTATAAGTCTCTCTGGCCCTCCAGATCCCGCTCTCAGAGATGAGTCCCGCCCCCTCCCTTCGCTCCGGCGGCCATTTTCTCAGCGTTTTTCCCTGCGATCAGCTCTGGTCTGCAGCATCCCTGCTGAGGTGCTTGGGGGTCCGACCTTCGGGATCTGGAGGGCACACAACACCGCTCCAGCGGTCTGGTAAGCCACAACCTCTGGTTGTGGACCTCTGTATATACTCTCTGGGGGTCATTCTGGCAGAGCCCTCACTCCAGCAGCATGTCACACACGAGGAGCAAGGCTCCAAAGCTGTTTTCAGTATGCACTGCATGTAAGCTCCTACTGCCGGAACAGAGCACCTATCCACATTGTGATGCCTGCTCTAACCTGACGATGCCTCAGCCTGGAATCGCCCCCCCAGGGGTCTCTCAGGCTGCTCCGGCTCCTGTGGCTGACCCCCCCGGCTTGGGTAGAATCCTTAACCAGGTCTATCTCCCAGTCTTTTGCTGACTCCATGGGACATCTGTCCAGGACTTTGCTGAGCATGCATCAGCCCCCTTCACAGGGTGCCTCTGCTGCTAGGTCTCTCTCCGGACCGGAGCTCACAGAGGATTCATCATCTGGTCCCAGACCCCGTCCTTCAAAGAAGCTGACTCGCAGGACGAGGAGGATGCCTTTACTGGGGGCTCGGAGACTACCTCCATGTGCCCCATTGGTCTGTCCGAAAGTGACTCAGATGTTAGTGATTTGATTGCGTCCATTAATTCTGTACTGGATCTCAATCCGCCAGTATCAGAGGAACAACCCTCTCTGGCAGAAAAGCACCAGTTTACCTCGCCTAAGAGGACAAAGAGTGTGTTCTTTAACCACTCCAGTTTTCAGGCCGCTGTGTCCAAGCCCAGGGCCTGCCCTGACAAACGCTTCCCAAAGCGTGGTTCTGATGACCGTTTTCCCTTTCCACCTGAGGTGGTCAAGGAGTGGGCTCATTCACCAAAGGTAGACCCCCCCCCCCCCGGTGTCTAGACTCTCAGCCCGGACCGTTGTATCAGTGGCTGATGGCACCTCACTTAAGGATTCAACTGACCGCCAGGTTGACCTTCTGGTCAAATCTGTATATGAGGCTGCAGGGGCCTCGTTCTCACCGACTTTTGCAGCAGTGTGGGCTCTCAAAGCCATCTCTGCTTCTCTGGAGGAGATGCATTCCCTCACTAAGGAATCTATGCCTGAGATGGTTACCTTAACTGCTCAGGCTTCAGCTTTCTCATCCTATGCCATGTCTGCCATGCTGGAGGCTTCTCACCGCACTGCGGTGGCTTTGGCTAATTCCCTCGCTATCCGCAGGATCTTGTGGCTTCGAGAGTGGAAGGCAGATGCTTCTTCCAAGAAGTACCTTGCTGGACTCCCCTTTGCTGGGTCCCGGCTGTTCGGTGAACAGCTGGATGAAATTATTAAGGAAGCTACTGGTGGGAAGAGTACTTCCATGCCACAAACCAAAACCAGGAAACCTGTCCAGGGTAGGATTCAGTCGAGGTTTCGTTCCTTTCGTTCCTCTAACTGGTCGTCCTCTAAGCCCTCGGCCTCGTCCGCTAACTCAGGTAAGGACCAAAAATCCAACTGGCGCACAAAAGCGCGTCCACAGAAGACCGCAGGAGCGGCTGCCACTAAGGCAGCCTCCTCTTGACTATCTGTCTGCGCCAGCAACGTCCTTAGTCGGTGGCAGGCTCTCCCACTTTGGCGACGCGTGGTTTCAACACGTCTCCGATCAGTGGGTGCGGGATATCTTCTCCCATGGCTACAGGATAGAATTCTCTTCCAGCCCGCCAAACAGATTTTTTCTGTCAACTCCCCCCTGCTCCAAGGCCGCCGCCTTCTCACAGGCCGTGGCATCCATGCAGGCCAACGGAGTAATTGTACTGGTTCCCGCCCGGGAACGGTTCAGAGGTTTCTACTCAAATCTTTTCCTAGTCCCCAAAAAGGACGGGTCCTTCCGGCCCATCCTGGATCTCAAGCTTCTCAACAAGCATGTTCAGGTGCGGCATTTTCGCATGGAGTCTCTGCGGTCAGTCATTGCCTCAATGACCCAAGGGGATTTCCTGGCATCCATCGACATCAGAGATGCCTATCTGCATGTGCCTATTGCAGTTTCTCACCAGCGTTGGCTGCGTTTTGCAATCGGAGACGAACATTTCCAATTCGTGGCTCTCCCCTTCGGGTTAGCCACGGCCCCTCGGGTGTTCACCAAGGTCATGGCAGCAGTGGTTGCGGTTCTGCACCTCCAGGGGTTGGCAGTGATTCCTTACCTGGACGACCTTCTTGTCAAGGCTTCATCCAGCGCAGACTGTCAGCGGAGTGTCTCGTTCACTCTCGCCAGTCTAGCCCAATTCGGGTGGCTTGTCAATCTGCCAAAATCCACTCTGACTCCGACCCAGAGGCTCACGTACTTAGGGATGCAGTTCGAGACTCTGCCGGCTCTTGTGAAGTTGCCCTTAATCAAACAGTCCCTCCAACTGGCGGTGCGCTCTCTGCTGAGGCCCAGCCATTATTCCATCAGGCACCTGATGCAGGTGCTGGGTCAGATGGTGGCGTCAATGGAGGCTGTTCCCTTTGCCCCGTTCCATCTGCATCCTCTGCAGCTGGACATTCTCCGCTGTTGGGACAAGCGGCCTTCCTCCTTGCACAGGTTAGTGGCTCTGTCGCCACAGACCAGGAGATCTCTTCAGTGGTGGCTTCGGCCCCTCTCTCTGTCTCAGGGGCGCTCCTTCCTGGTCCCGTCCTGGGTGATCCTCACCACGGATGCCAGTCTATCCGGCTGGGGAGCGGTATGTCTCCACCACCGAGCGCAGGGCACCTGGAATCCATCCGAGTCAGCCCTCTCGAAGCAGTGCTTCTGGCTCTCCTAGCTTTTCACCACTTATTAGCGGGCAAGCACATCCGAGTCCAGTCAGACAACGCGACAGCGGATGCCTACATCAATCACCAAGGCGGGACATGCAGCCGCCTGGCAATGTTGGAGGTACAACGCATCCTTCAATGGGCGGAGGACTCCAAGTCCACCATATCCGCAGTCCACATCGCAGGCGTGGAAAACTGGGAGGCAGATTATCTCAGCCGTCAAACCGTGGACGTCGGCGAGTGGTCCCTGCATCCGGCAGTGTTTCAGTCAATCTGCCGCAAGTGGGGCACTCCGGACGTGGACCTAATGGCATCCCGTCACAACAACAAGGTTCCTGTTTACGTGGCTCGCTCCCACGATCCTCAGGCATTCGCCGCGAACGCTCTGGTTCAAGACTTGTCCCAGTTTCATCTGTCCTACGTGTTTTCCCCCTCTAGCGCTCTTGCCCCGAATTCTGCGCAAGATCAGACTGGAGGGCCGTCGAGTCATTCTCATTGCTCCGGACTGGCCCAGGCGAGCTTGGTACCCAAACCTGCTCCATCTGTCCGTAGAGGTGCCGTGGCATCTTCCGGACCGTCCAGACCTTCTCTCACAAGGTCCGTTTTTTCGCCAGAATTCTGCGGCTCTCAGATTGACGGCGTGGCTCTTGAGTCCTGGATCTTGACTGCTTCTGGTATCCCCCCTGAGGTCATCTCCACTATGACTCTGGCCCGTAAGTCTTCCTCTGCCAAGATCTATCACAGGACTTGGAAGATTTTCCTGTCCTGGTGTCGCTCTTCCGGCCATCCTCCTTGGCCTTTTTCCTTGCCGACTCTTCTGTCCTTTCTACAGTCCGGTCTGCAGCTGGGACTGTCCCTCAACTCTCTCAAGGGACAAGTCTCGGCTATGTCAGTGCTGTTCCAGCGGCGTATCGCCCGGCTGGCTCAGATCCGCACCTTCTTGCAAGGTGCGTCTCACATCATTCCGCCTTACCGGCGGCCCTTGGATCCCTGGGACCTCAATTTGGTTCTCACGGTTTTGCAGAAACCCCCCTCCCTCAGGAGAGTCTCTGATTTGGCTGCGCTCTCTTCGGAGTCACCTTTTTTGTTTTTTCATCAAGACAAGGTGGTTCTCCGTCCGACTCCGGACTTTCTTCCTAAGGTGGTCTCTCCTTTCCACCTTAACCAGGACATTACCCTACCTTCCTTTTGTCCGGCTCCTGTTCATCGCTTTGAAAAAGCGTTGCATACTTTGGATCTGGTGCGTGCTCTCCGGATCTATGTGTCTCGCACCACTGCTCTTAGGCGGTGCACCTCTCTTTTTGTGCTAACCACAGGTCGGCGTAAGGGCCTCTCTGCTTTTAAGCCGACCTTAGCCCGTTGGATTAGGTCGGCCATTTTGGATGCCTACCAGTGTTCTCAGGTGCCTCCCCCGCCGGGGATCAAGGCACACTCGACCAGAGCTGTCGGTGCCTCTTGGGCTTTCAGGCACCAGGCTACGGCTCAGCAGGTCTGTCAGGCGGCCACTTGGACTAGCCTGCATACCTTTTCAAAGCACTACCAAGTGCATGCTCATGCTTCGGCAGATGCGAGCTTGGGCAGACCCATCCTTCAGGCGGCTGTCGCCCATTTGTGAAGTTAGGCTCCGCCTACTTCTTAGTTTTTTTGTTTATTCCCACCCATGGACTGCTTTGAGACGTCCCATGGTCTGGGTCTCCCATAGGAACGATAAAAGAGAATTTTGTTTACTTACCGTAAATTCTTTTTCTTATAGTTCCGTATTGGGAGACCCAGCACCTTCCCTGTTGCCTGTTGGCACTTCTTGTTCCGCGTGTTATCACCGGCTGTTGTTGTTGACAGTCTCCGGTTGTTCCGGTTCTTGCTCTGTTTTTACTTGTGGGTGGCTATTCTCCTTCAGCTTTTGCACTAAACTGGCTAGATCTGGTTCTCCAGGGGGTGTATAAGCTCAGAGGGAGGAGCTACACTTTTGAGTGTAGTACTTTGTGTGTCCTCCGGAGGCAGAAGCTATACACCCATGGTCTGGGTCTCCCAATACGGAACTATAAGGAAAAGAATTTACGGTAAGTAAACAAAATTCTTTTTTTTTTTCTATATTTCTGTTTGTTTTCTATGTGTCTGTGTTCTATGTCTGTGATGCCTGTGTGTGTCTGTGATCTGTGTGTGTTTACTCTCTCCTCCGCTTCCTCTTCCTGTCATAATGACATCACTTCCCTGCAAAACCGCAGGCAAGCGATGTACATTACCGCAGGTAAACCGCGAAATACCGCAGGGAATAACGCAGGAAAACAAAGTGACATGCACAGAATTTGCTACCTGCGTTATTCCCTGCGGGATTTCACGATTACATGGCAGTCAATGGAGTGAAATCCTGCAGCGACGTGCGGAAAAGAATTGACATGCAATTGTTTTTGCTGCGGGAATCCCACAGCAAAACATGCAGCTGTCAAGTTCCGCCTAGTGCGCACAGGATTTTTTTTTCCCATAGGTTTTGCTGGTGATTCACTGCAGAGATGTTATGAACATTTTCTGCAGCGAAACAACATGCAGCAAATCCGCAGAAAATCCGCGGCAAAATCCGGTAAGTGTGCACAGGGCCTAATAATTACATTTCTATTTGTTTTGTGGTTTTTATGTGCAGAATACATTTTTGTTAATACACTCTATTTTGTTAACCGTTATTAACCCGGGCGAAGCCGGGTAGTACAGTCAGTATTAATATATTAATCCAGCAGATGACCATTGAAACAAGTAATCAACCTGTCAAAACAAATTTGGATATAAATCCAGCAGAAAGGCTTTTTTTTTTTTTTTTTTTTTTTTTTTTTTTTTTTATAAGGGAACATTAAAGGTCACGTTTTAAACACACTTGGCAGTGAAAGCATCATGAAGTTAGTATAAAGCAAGGCTTATAGCCACCATTTAATGGTTTTATAAATCTCTAAAATTCATCCAGTTAAACACATTCAAAGACTTGACTTACTCAGATTATGGACTATAAATAAGCAATGGGGTAATTAGTGCAGTAATTAGATCTTTGCTTAAATTTGTTTGGTCTCACCAAAACCTTCACCATTAGGGGGAGCATTCAAGAACAGGACCACACTTCTCAATCAGCCCAATTTTAATAGTTCATCCATGTTCACGCTAATGGCTCCATCCTAGCAAGGGCAGTATTTGTCTGTCCCTCATCTATTGTTCCTTAGTGTTGTCTATATCATGCTCGACACTCATATAATAGTCTACAGGGGATTATGCCTATAGTAGATCATGTGTATATGTGGTGCCCCTGACCCGGTCAGGCACCACTGAGTACTGCACCCATGCTGGGACAGTACTTCCAGGTAATCCTAAGGGCCAGAACGAGGTGTGTACGCACAGACACATAGCAACCAGGTCTCCCACACCTTTAGATCGGACCCTTGGGTAGTCTCTAGAGAGGGCTAGCTTTCAAATCTTTTCAAGAGGTGGAGCGGAGGGGCTGGGAGCTAAAGTGCAGAGGTTGTCAGGGAAACTAGGAGAGCCAGTCTGGTGGTGGAGTGCGGTGGTTGCTAGGCAGACATGCGCGCTCACACTAGTCAGACCCTGCGCGGTGTAGTGACAGTTGGCGGGGGAGAACGGTTACCGGGTCAGACAGTCAGTCAGTACGAGGTTGCTGGTGACTAGGCATGTACGGGGAAAAGGTCCCTAGAGCAGACTTCAGTTTTAACTACCTGCTAAACCTGCCGGTGAGGAGAATTACAAGTACCTCACCAACCTTACAGAGTCCGAGCCTCAGCAGCAACGCAGGGACCCATAAGGGAACAGAGCTTGAAGCCGTCTCACCTGGTCCACGCTGCCGGCAAACGGTCCAAAAAGGGGAGAAAAGGCAGTTGCGACTCCCTGGATAGACCCCACGGTACTTCACGTCAGGGGTTATCCGAACACAGAAGTGCTAGGAAGGCGAGCCAACTAGTTACCCTCAGACTGGTCCGAAGGAGCCCTGGTTCAACCTGGTTTATCACAGCATCGCCTGGGTCAGCTCACCATAACACCTGAGTGAGTAAAAAGCAGTTGAAAGACTTTTGGACTGAGCCTTAGTTATTCTGCGACCTGTTGTTCTACACACCTGAGCCCCTGGGACCTGCCTCACTCACGGGAGGCAACACCATCTGACTACAGGCCCAATCAGCCCCAGACGCTAATAAAATCTGCAGTGGCGGTCATCCATATCCCTGACCGCAAGCCGTGAGTGGCGTCACTACACATATACAAAAATCTAACATACCTGTTTGCCATATACAGAAGACTCTGTGGTGTCCCTGAAGCTGGATCGGTATCCCTTGGGCGACACATCTTCTTCACTCCATATCTATATCACTGACAGGCTTTGCCATCTATCCATTGGATCTAGTCCTGAACTACAATAGGGACCCTTCCCTGAAGAGTATTGGACGTATTGGGTCAGGAGCATGGTAGGGACACTCTAGGGTGACAATAAACAAAGAGTAGATGGGTACAGGCCATATCAGTGTGGAACTGTACACTATTTATATTACTGTTTAGATAATTTAGTCTTCTCTCGTATCTGTTTGAATGTGTTGGCCTTGATGACTGATATCTATAGCTTAGGCTGGGTTCACACTAAGCGACAGCTACAACGACGTCGCTGTTACGTCACCATTTTCTGTGACGTAACAGTGACCTTGTAAGTCGCTGTTATGATCGCTGCTTAGCTGTCAAACACAGCAGCCGAAGCAGCGATCATAACGACACGCGTCGCTGTGCTGCAACATGAGCAGGGAGCCGTGCACACTGAGCGCTGGCTCCTTGCTCTCCTAGCTACAGTACACATCGGGTTAATTACCCGATGTGTAGTGCAGCTACATGTGCAGAGAGCAGGGAGCCGCGCACACTGCTTAGCGCTTGCTCCCTGCTCTCCTAGCTACAGTACACATCGGGTTAATTAACCCGATGTGTACAGCAGCTACATGTGCAGAGAGCCGGAGCCGGCAGCACAGGCAGCGTGAGAGCTGCGGAGGCTGGTAACTAAGGTAAATATCGGCTAACCACCTTGGTTACCCGATGTTTACCCTGGTTACAGCTTACCGCAGCTGCCAGATGCCGGCTCCTGCTCCCTGCTCGCTTCATTTCGTCGCTCTCTCGCTGTCACACACAGCGATCTGTGTGTCACAGCGGGAGAGCGCCTTTGAAGAAAACGAACCAGGGCTGTGTGTAACGAGCAGCGATCTCGCAGCAGGGGCCAGATCGCAGCTCAGTGACACACACAGCGAGATCGCTAATGAGGTCACTGTTGCGCCACCAAAACCGTGTCGTAGCAGCGATTTCGGTATCGATCTCGCTATGTGTGAAGCACCCCTTACTGTTAAAGTGAACCTGATTCAAAGTGCCCAATCCACGGGCAGCATCTATCAGGCACTGGCTGTAGAAACTGAACCATGTATGTTTTTTTATGCTGCAAGACTTTGTATCAGAGAAAAAGCATACTTTAAATAGCCGGGGACTGAACCGTATTATAGACTAGTCATAGAAGCAGGTCACTGGCAGCTTCTCTCGGTCCATCTAGTCTATAGCGCGGCTCAGTCCCTGGCAGCTATTAAAAGTCTGTTAGTCTCTGGTACGCCACAGCATTTGAGTAACACATACCTGGTTA
Source organism: Anomaloglossus baeobatrachus (assembly GCF_048569485.1). Lineage (NCBI taxonomy): Eukaryota > Metazoa > Chordata > Amphibia > Anura > Aromobatidae > Anomaloglossus > Anomaloglossus baeobatrachus. Next base: position 151,186,625 of record NC_134358.1, read on the forward strand.
GGATCATGGCCAGTGCCTGATGCATGCTGCCCATGGATTGAGCAACATGAATCAGATGTTAGGTTCTATTGAAAATGGTGGCTATAAAAGACTTGTGTTATACTAATTTTAGAACATTTACACTGAGAAATGTATTTAAATCTTTACCTTTTACTGGTCCCTATATTGATTCTTCTTTTTGCTGAGTTTATATAGTATTTTACTTGAATATGTTTTGGTTTAAAGTCCCATAATCAACAAACTGCAACCTCCATTCTTGTGCTTTGTATTAATTCAAAACCTTCTCTGAATCTGTTTCTCACTATAGCCACTTCTGTGCGTTTGAGAACTCAAAGGAACCTTCCTGAAAGTGAGGGGAATATGGACACCAGGGGCTCACTGAGTCAGAAGAGGTAAAAAAAAATTAAGGGGGGGGGGGGCACTTCATTAATATTCATTATTAATAGCCAATTCATTATATACAATATATGTTTTGTTTTTTTTTGTTTTTTTGATAGATAGATAGATAGATATTAGATAGATAGATAGATAGATAGATATTAGATAGATAGATAGATAGATATAAGATAGATAGATGGATAGATATAAGATAGATAGATATAAGATAGATAGATAGATAGATATAAGATAGATAGATAGATGGATAGATATTAGATAGATAGATAGATAGATATAAGATAGATAGATAGATATAAGATAGATAGATAGATATATGATAGATAGATATATGATAGATAGATAGATATATGATAGATGGATAGATAGATATATGATAGATAGATAGATAGATAGATAGATAGAGAGATATATTAACCACTTCTTATTTCCACCCCCACAAAAGTATACAAAGGTTATACTTTCCTCTAGTGCCGGCGCGGTTCCAGCAGTATCAGAACTCTCTCTCCTGGGGTTCACATGACATTATGACCTGCAAAGCCATCTTTCTCCCCACCATTCGCATATATGTGAATAACTAACAGGACGTGAGCAACAGCCGCAGTTCTCACTTCCTGTTAATTATTTAACCATGGCGACTGTTCATTCCAAATATCCGGGTGTACTCAGAATGTATTATTGCAGCCAGAGAACACTTTTCCTGGCAAAATCAGATGCAGTATAAGGCCTCATGCAAATGTATGTGATTTTTTTTTTTTTTTTTTTTAATTTTTCTTTTTTATTGTACTTAAAGGGAATCTGTCAGCAGGACTTTCCAATGTAAGCTGACGGAAAGCAGGTTAAAAAAAAAACTACAAACTGTTTCTCTTATGTGACAGCTATTGTTTACCTAAACAAAAGGGTTTATTACCCTGTGATTCACATTCAAGGACTAGGAAGTCTGGTTGCACATTGTTCAGCATGTTCCTTGCTGTGATTGACACCTAAAGCTGGGTTTACACACTGCAACATCGCAAAGGACATCGCTGTAACGTCACCGGTTTTGTGACGTAACAGCGACCTCCCTAAGTCTCTGCTAAGTCTCTGGTGAGCTGTCAAACAGGCAAACCTGGCCAACAACTCAACAGCGATCCGGACCTGCAGAGCGACTTAGCTGGTTGTTGGGGACGTTGATAAGCAGCCTTTTGAAAGGGAAGTTGCTAACAAAGTCGCTGCAAAGTCTTCACACACTGAAACTTCATGCTGCACAGCGGGAAACAAAGGACCTAGGAATGGTCCTGAACGATTTGTAACGATTACAACTTCACAGCAGGGGCCGGGTCCCTGATAGGTTTCACACACTGCAACATCGCAAACAACATCGCTATTGCGTCACAAAACCGGTGACGTTACAGCGATGTCGTTTGAGATGTTGCAGTGTGTAAACCCAGCTTAACGGTAAATGCACAATTTCTGTTGACAACCTGAGGGCAGCTCACCCAGCATTAATCAAAGTTAAACATTGTTAGTTTCAGAATCTCTTTGCCTACATAATGCTGCTCTCAGATGAAGTAACAAAAACTTGCTGATAGATTACTCTTAAACATGGACGATTGTTCATTTGTGTTTTGGTTCTAGTTTCAGCAGGGTTTGGTCAGTGTGGGGTTTTTTTTTTTACCATTAGTGTTTGATCAGTGATTTTCACTTAGCAGAAAATGTGATGGATAGAAAATTCGCAATTTAATGCGAGTCATGGACAGCAAACTGATGCAATCATTGAGCTGTACCTGATTTTCAAGGACCCATAAATTGTATGGGTTTTGCTTGCATGTGTCTTGGATCATAATTAATGTCTCTAAATTTTTCTTATCTTTTTTGTGTGGACAGTCAGTTCACAATAAAATTGGGGCATGTAAGAAGCCCCATAGATTATAATGGAGAAGTCTTTTATCTGAACAAAACACGTACATGAAAAACTGACATCACAATGAAGCCTATTCATTCTCTCAAGAGAAAACCAAAAAGATTTTCTGGGTATAGTCATACATATCTAGTAAAGACTTGTTAAAAAACAAAAACAAACCAAAACAAAGCAATCGAGGAGTTTGGGGTGTGGATTTGGGCAAATTACTGGACTGCTTCTTTTAAAGTTGTTGTATAAATGTAAAACTGCTACTAAATATAGTGTAAGGCTATGTGCGCACGTTGCGTAAATACATGCAGTTACGCTGCGCTTTGTAGCGCAGCGTAACTGCATGCGTCCTGCGTCCCCTGCACAGTCTATGGAGATTGTGCAGGGGCCGTGCGCACGTGCCGTTTAAGAGTGCAGCGCTTCGGCTACTGCCGAAGCGCTGCGTAAAAAGAAGTGACATGTCACTTCTTTCCTGCGCTTTGCCGGCAGCTCCTGCTCTGTCTATGGCAGGAGCTGCAGGCAGAGCGCATGGAATCGGCGCTCACTACGGACATTTCTGCAGCGATCTAAAGCGCACATGTGCTCTTCAGATCACTGCAGAAATTTCTGCAGGGCTAGTACGCAACGTGCGCACATAGCCTTAGTCTACTTAGATCTGAATGTGATCTATATTTAAAGGAGAGCATTAGTCTTTGGTAGTATTCATGTGTCATGTGTCAGTTGTGTGCTGCCACGATGTGGTCAAATACTGTGACTACGTGCACTTTTATAAATACCTAGAGGTATAAAACTGCTAGAAATGTTCAAAGTTTTTGCATAACTCAGTTTTCCAGAAATTTTAAAACTTTTGCCATTAATACGCGAGGTTCGATAACATTTTGAAAAGTGAATGAAGCTTAGCTAGGATGGCACCTAGCTGAGAAGTCTTACTGAAGTACACTTCTTGCATTAATGAATGGGAGTTGATGATAAATTGGGGCCAAAGTGTGTAATTTTCAAATTCCGTTTTGTTTTTTTGTTTGTTTTTTGTTTCCCGTGCAGGGCATAAAGCCAGAATTTTTATTTTAAATATTGCTGCATTTCTATATAATATGGGGTTTGTTTTTGTTTTGTATTTTTTTTTTTTTTTGTTTTTTTTATTTTTCATACTTATATTTTTTTGTCATTCTAACTACACATTATATACTATACTTTTTTCAACTTTACAAAAAATATCCATCAAATCTATTTCTTTTAGAAATGCAACACATCTACAAGATAAGAACTAGCTATGTTCAAATGTGTTTTTGTTTTTTGTTTTTTTTGTTTCTTTTTGCGGTGATCATCATAGAACCACAAAGTTTTTACTTAAATTTTTACAAAATTGCACCAAAATTATGCATTTTAGCCACAACCATAAAAAAAAGCCTTGCACAAACAAAAGTACGAATGAACTTTAAACAGTGTGATTAAAAAAAGTATGTTGTTCAGAATGCAGCAGATCATATATAGATATACAATGATTGTCAAAGATGAGAAGTGGAATAGAATTCAATCCGTGTGCATACAGTAGTGGCACCAGGCAGGATGATGGTGGGGCGCTGCTCAAATCTTGGAGACCCACACACATCAGACATGTATGACTTATACTGTGGATATACCATAACGTTCAAGAATAGAATGCACCTTTAATGGGTGACCCTTTTATGGTTTTGCTGTTAACTGATTTTTCTTTTTTTGGGAGCTTTGAAGTCGTAAAATACGTATCTTCATTTCCGTCACAGGGTAAAAGAATTCAAGTCTGCACTGTTAAAAGCATTTAAGGTCACACGTTCCCAATCCGTTGCTGTTAGTCAGTTGCTTGAACTAATCAATAAAGGAAATCCTGACCCATTCCAGAACTCTGAAGTACAGGAAGCGCTGGACAGCATGCAGAATGACAACCAAGTCATGATGGCAGATGATGTGGTGTTCCTGATATAATTGTATTCACTGTAAACTGATTGTGTTGTGTGTCTTTTTCCTTTCTTTTCTACACTTTATATGCTTGTTTTGTATGTAGCTATAGCAAAAATAAAATATGAATACTATTGCTCTGGATTTTCTTTGGTTGGGTAACCCAGACTCTGAGACATGGTTGTCCTAGTAGTGGACAACCCCTTTAATTCACCATGTTCACCCCCCTTACAAAATAGCTGCGGAGCCGTTCCTGTGGTATCTGCACTGACTCTCCCAGGGCTTATGTGATACTGGTTACAGGAGCCCCCTCCATTCGTCTCTCCTTTGTACAAATTCAACATCTGGAGGAAGTGAGATAATCCAAAAATCTGACTTCCTCTTGATGTCAATTACATCTGAAGTGGGGAAGAGTGAAGTGTTCGTAATTTGCTGCAGAGTTTGCATGACATAATGTTACATTGGCTCCGGGGAGAGCTAGTGCCAACACTGCTGGAACAGTCCCTGGGGTACCGTCACACTTTAGCGATGCTCCAGCGATCCCACCAGCGATCTGACCTGGTCAGGATTGCTGGTGCGTCGCTACATGGTTGCTGGTGAGCTGTCAATCAGGCAGATCTCACCAGTGACCAGTCCCCAGCGACGCATGGAAGCGATGCTGCGCTTGGTAACTAAGGTAAATATCGGGTAACCAAGCGTTTGGTTACCCGATATTTACCTTGGTTACCAGCGCACACCGCTTAGCGCTGGCTCCCTTCACTCGTAGCCAGAGTACACATCGGGTTAATAAGCAAACCGCTTTGCTTATTTACCCGTTGTGTACTCTGGCTACGTGTGCAGGGAGCCGGCACTGGCAGCCTGAGAGCGGCGGACGCTAGTAACCAAGGTAAATATCGGGTAACCAAGCAAAGCACTTCGCTTGGTTACCCGATATTTACCTTGGTTACAGCTTACCGCAGGCTGCCAGAAGCCGGCTCTCTGACAGCGAAAGAGCAACGATCTGAATGTGCAAACACAGCGATATGTGCTTCACAGCGGGAGAGCAATGTCCAAAAAATTAACCAGAGCAGTGTGTAACGAGCAGCGATTTCACAGCAGGGGCCAAATCGGCTGCTCAGTGTCACACTGAGAAGTAGCCTAAGGGGTACTTCTCACATAATGAGATCGCTGCTGAGTCACGGGTTTTGTGACGCACCAGTGACCTCATTAGCGATCTCGCTGTGTGTGACACTGAGCAGCGATGCGGCCCCTGCTGTGAAATCGCTGCTCATTACACACAGTGCTGGTTCATTTTTTGTTTGTTGCTCTCCCGCTGTGAAGCACACACCGCTGTGTTTGACAGCGAGAGAGCAATGATCTGAATGTGCAGGGAGCCGGCGTCTGCAAACTGCGCTGGTAACCAAAATACACATCGGGTAACCAAGCGAAATGCAATATTTACCTTGGTTACTAGCGTCTGCCGCTCTCAGGCTGTCAGTGCCAGCTCCCTGCTCCCTGCGCACGTAGCCAGAGTATACATCGGGTAAATAAGCAAAGCGGTTTGCTTATTAACCCGGTGTGTACTTTGGCTACGAGTGCAGGGAGCAAGCACTAAGCGGTGTGCACTGGTAACAAAGGTAAATATCGGATAATTAAGTTTGGTTACCCAATATTTACCTTAGTTACCAAGCGCAGCATCGCTTCCACGCATGGCTGGGGGCTGGTCACTGGTCGCTGGTGAGATCTGCCTGATTGACAGCTCACCAGTGACCATGTAGCGACGCACCAGCGATCTTGACCAGGTCAGATCGCTGGTGGGATCGCTGGAGAGTCACTAAAGTGTGACGGTACCCTTACACTAGTTTATGGCATTCAATGCGAGAACATCGGATGCAATATGCTAATTACCCTCCGCTCCCACTCTGGTGCGAGCATGAGCAGAGTGTCCTGCAACTGTCATACAATCTTGTGATATAAGCACAAGCTATCAATGGAGAAGAATTAATCCCTTCATCTTCTCTCTCCGCAGTTGTGATCCAATCGCAAGATCGAATCACTGTATGACACTCAGCTCACACTTGCGGCAGAGCTTGAGCCGAAGGTCATTAGCATAACGCATCCAATGCTCTCGGCTCGTGTGGCCCTAGCCTAATAAGTTTAAGTCACATGGAGGGACTAAGTTAAAAAAAACAAACAAACCTGTACAGATATATAAAAAAACTATTACGCAATAAATACAAATATTTATGCGATAACAAAAAAAGTACATATTTGGTATCAATCTGTCATACTAGTTAACCCCTTCTGTAAATGCCATTAAAAAAAGTTATAAAAATTGGGATCTTAGCAAATTGCGCCTTCACGTTCACTGAACAAAAATATAAATGCAACACTTTTGTTTTTAATATAATATATATATAATATTATATTATATAATATAATATAATATATATTTTTTTTTTCCTTTCAAATAGTTTTCACAAATTTGCCTAAGGCCCCTTTCAGACGTCCGTGTTTCAGGTATTTTTAACACTGATACCACACGTACCCATGTTGTTCTCTGGAGTTACTCACACGGCCGTGTTTTCACACTGACCGTGTGACCCCTCGTGGCCCGGCACGCACACACGGAAACATGTCTGGGTTTTTTTTCTCCAGCATGATAGGTGTCACACGGATCAGCGCTGTTTTCTTTGGCTCTGCTGCCTCCTGCTTCCGATTCCTGCTTATTATATTCATTGATTTACTGCACTGGAGACCTGGAAGTCGGGGATAGCATCGTCGGACAGGTGAATATTCAGCAATCTGTGTGTGTGTGCAGTGACGTCCAGGAGGTAATCTGAGTTCCCAATGAACTCTGATGACGTCCCCGCAATAGCGGGTGTCACCACGGTGACTTCACAGGTTCATCTGAGTTTATTTGGAACTCCACACACAAACGTCCAGGAGGTCATTGGAGTTCCAAATAAACTCAGATGCACCTGTGAAGTCACCGTGGTGACACCTGCTATTGCGGGGATGTCATCAGAGTTCATTGGGAACTCTGATTACCTCCTGGATGTCACTGCACACACGCACGCGCGCGCACACACACACCCCTTGCTGGATACTCGCCTGTCACCGGCGATGCTGTCACCGTGATGCTCAGGCTTCCAGATCCTCAGTTTAATGAATGATCATTGAATATAATGAGCGGGGGTCAGAAACAGGAGACAGCCGAGCCAAAGACAACAGCGCTGGATACAGGTGAATACAGAAAATCTTTTTATTTCAAAGACCTGTGTTTTCTCTGGTATGTGTCACGCTGATGTCACATGTATGTGTAGCACCCAGGGGGCAAGGGGTTAACCTTACTCGTCGCCAGGCCGGTGGTGTCTGTTCTGGGGATGTCACGGGTGCCCTTGCCCAGCTTTGTGCCCTGAGGTGTCCACAATAAAAGGGGAATAGAAGGTTGGGCGTGATGTTTGTCATGATGCCACCTGCAGTACGCGGCCAGGGATTAGCCGCTGCTGCTGTAGCTGTCCTCCGGGGCGGATGGTAATAGCAGCAAGATGGTATTGCTCCCCACAGGTGCAGTGGGCCCCGCGGAAATTAGGGCGGTAGGGATGGCTGGTGGTGCCGAAGCGTGGGGTGGTGGTGCCGGCAATGACCAGGAGGACACTGGGGCTGCGGTTCAAAGTTCTTTTTACTCACAGTTCGTAAGATGCCCCAGTGGTGCCGCTCTCCGTCGTGATGGGCTCCAGCCGGTCCTGGGTAAATCGGAAGCAATCACCGGTGTCTGTGGAGTGTGAAACCTTCCTCCTGTGCGCTTACTTGTGGATCCCCGTGGCTTCAAGCAACTTGGGGACCCCGGTGTTCTTGTAAAGTGTCCTGTATGCTGGTGGCTGGGATCCTCGTCGTGGGGCCTGGCTACAATCCCGACCCCCGGATCCTATGTGTCACTGTGCTCCGGGAAAATGGGTGGTGAGCGATGAGACTTGAAATACCCATCTTCTGTAGATTCTGGTAGTCCAACGTGGAATATTTCCTACCCCAGGGCCCTGCACTCTGACTGCGCTGGTATTGTGGGAACCGTTAGGCTTGACCTCAGCTACCATGTTCTCCTCTGTCTCACTAACTCAACCGGTTGCCTCTCACCCTTTTCCAGTTGTCCGGTTCTAGCAGGAGAAGCTCTCAAGCACACTCTCCTGCGACTGTGTTCTTCGGAGTCTCAGACTTTTCTAAAGTGAAACTGTTTGTGTGTTCCTACTCCCTCAGTGCAGCCCCCACTTTTCTGATGACTCACCAGTGGTTGTCCCAGCAACCGGGAATTTCCCAAGCTGGCTGGCTTCCTGAGTTGTGCAACTGTCTGACTCATTGGCTGGATGTTGTGTAGGTGAAAACACACCATTTATTAACCTCCTCTTACCCGGAATGAGTACTACATCTTAAAAGAGATGCAGTACTCTGTGGAAACTGAAGCCTCAAGGACGCCACATATGCAAACACAGACGTCACACATGTTACTCACGTATGACCATACCGATGCACATGGCTTGTACCTGATCAAGCATGGACATCTGAAAGGGGCCTAAATATGTGTTAGTGAGCACTTCTCCTTTGCTGAGATAATCCATCCATCTCACAGGTGTGACCTATCAAAATGCTGATTAGACAGCCTAATTATTGTGCAGGTGTGCCTTTAGGCTGGCCACAATAAAAGGCCACTCTAAAATCACACAGCACAATACCACAAATGTTGCAAGTTTTGAGTGAGTGTGCAGTTGGCATGCTGACTGCAGGAATGTCCACCAGAGCTGTTGCCTGTAAATTGAATGTTCATTTCTCTAACATAAGCCATCTCCAAAGACATTTCAGAGAATTGGCAGTTCATTCAATTGGCTTCACAACTGCAGACCACATGTAACCACAACAGCCCAGGACCTCAACTTCCAGCTCCAGTATGGCAGTGGGGTTATGGTATGAGAAGGCTTATATTATGGTTATGGACAATATATACAGATGCAATTTATTAATGGCATTTTGAATGCACAGAGATACTGTGACGAGATCCTGAAGCCCATTGTTGTACCATTCATCCACGACCATCACCTCATGTTACAGCATAAGAGATAATTAGGATGTCCTATAAAGTTATCAATAACTCTTCAAACAAACATGTGCCACATGGAACACCAATAACTTGAAATTGCAAAGAAGAAAAGTTCATGAAATGTAGCAATAGAACAATTTTTTTTATTTTGCAATAATTATAGGTAAAAATGCCAACATGTGGATGGGTGCTACAATAGATGGCTACAGCACAAAGTACTATAGATTTAATACAAATACATTTATCATAATAAAAAAATCCATATGCGACAATTGTATTAAATGTGTTGTTTGGTAATGAATCACCTATTGTTTGGTTATACTGTATATGTTTTTTGATAGCGATATCTAGTGGTGCTAGAAGAATCACTGCCCACTCCATTTGCATACACTGTGGGAATAGGAATTACAATTTATATATGGATCCCGAATAGGAGCTTAAGAGCAAAATACTAGTAGCCAGAACTGCCTATATGTTCATTAAACTCATACAAGGATCACAAGTGTATAAGAGTAATTAGATTGGTCACAGTATAAAACCACAGTGTGCACGGGGTGCTGTGTGCTGCTGCCTGTCTGCCGACATGTTTCGCAGTGTTGGTTCTTCTTGGGGGCTCTGTACACTCTAGAATTCATCCGGCTGCTTCAGGCCTCAGTCACATCATCAATAAACACAACCCGATGTCATTGAGTCATGCATGCATATGCCATCACACTGCCTCCACCATGTGTGATGGCTCAGTGTCAATGACAAATAGGTGACCACTTGTGTGGGGGTGAACTATTCTTAGTTATGCCAGACGTATTGTTCCTTTGTTCTGTAAATCAAGAGACCTTAACCATTGTTTCATGTAAGGGTGGTGTCACACACAGCGACGACGACAACGACGTCGCTGCTACGTCACCATTTTCTGTGACGTTGCAGCGACGTCCTTTCGCTGTCGCAGTGTGTGACATCCAGCAACGACCTGGCCCCTGCTGTGAGGTCGCCGGTCGTTGCTGAATGTCCAGCTTCATTTTTTGGTCGTCGCTCTCCCGCTGTGACGCACACATCACTGTGTGTGACAGCAAGAGAGCGACGAAATGAAACGAGCAGGGAGCAGGAGCCGGCATCTGGCAGCTGCAGTAAGCTGTAACCAGAGTAAACATCGGGTAACCAAGGGAAGACCTTTCCCTGATTACCCGATATTTACCTTCGTTACCAGCGTCCGCCGCTCTCGCTGCCAGTGCCGGCTCCCTGCTCTCTGCACATGTAGCTGCAGTACACCGGCTAATTAACCCGATGTGTACTGTACCTAGGAGTGCAGGGAGCCAGCGCTAAGTGCTCTCTGCACATGTAGCACAGCGACACGTGTCGTTATGATCGCTGCTGCGTCTGCTGTGTTTGACAGCTAAGCAGCGATCATAACAGTGACTTACAAGGTCGCTGTTGCGTCACAGAAAATGGTGACGTAACAGCAACGTCGTTGTCGCTGTCGCTATGTGTGAACCCAGCTTAAGACTGACAGCTCAGTGCCTTTTTCTTAAGTTGTGGAATGTCTGGTGATTAGACTGCTGATTGATAATTGTCCTCCAAATGCAGACTAGTACACCACAGGGTTTTAATGCAGTTTAAATGAATCTATGAACAATGAGGGAACAGCCATGATTGTCTTCCCACCAATCCTGTGAGACACAAAATACTGAAATGGGATCTGAGGGATATAAAGTGTCTTGTTCCTGTCCCTTGGGTGATTCTACTGGATGTCAGCCTAGGGTCCATGGATCCAGCTGGAGGGTTACAGAACTTTCCTTCTGCCCAACATTGAGCCCATAAATTTGCTTGGAGAATCCAGGTTGGGACAACCAAGTTACCTGGCTACATACCTCACTGTGCTTGGTCAGCTTCCTAAGCTTACTGCGATCTCCTCTCAGTTTGTGCCTGCCATAAGCAGTGAGCTGCTGGCTGGGATAGTTGGCCCTGGATGCCTCAAAGTCATAAAGATTCTAATCCCTGGCGAGCAAGTGGAAAGGTGAGGCTCTGTTGCTTGTACCATCTTGTGTGCTTGCAGGGAATATACTATATGCTGTTCACTATTGGTAACCCAATAAAGTCTTACCAAAGTTTGGTACCTTCACCCTGTGTTTTCTGTTTAGTATTCTGCCCACGGGGAAGGAGTATTGGCGTTCAGTGGGATGACTCTGGGCCTTGCAGTCTTTCTAAAGATAGCCAGGCCAGCGGACGAGAGCACCCACTGACCCTCGTGTCTCCACACCATGTGTTAGAGGATGTGGTGTGCATTGGATCATGAGTCATTCAAAATCTCCATATTTCTACTTCTCATCATTCTGATACAGGTTGATCTTCGTTTTATCTGTGCAAAGAATTTTTTTTCCAGAACTGGGGCTGGCATCTTTAATATGTCTAATATGACCTTTCTAGTTTTAAGGCTGATTAATGGTTTGCACCTTGTGGTGAGCCCTCTGTATTTGCTGTTAAAGTCTGCTCTTTATGGTAGACGTAGATACTGAAACACCCACTTCCTCTACTTTGTGGAGAGTTCTCTTCACTTGGGTGAATGTTGTGAAGGGGTTTTTCTTTCACCATGGAAAGAATTCTGTGATCATCTACCACTGTTATCTTCCGTATACATCCAGTCCTTTTTTGAAATCTCAGGCTACCCAGTGCACTTTTTTGTTTTGTTGCAAACTGTTGATTTGACCACTTTGATCATTCCTGCTATCTCTATGCTGGATTTTGTTTCAGTCTAATTATGGTCTGTTTCCATTGAGAGCTCCTTTGACCTCATGTTGTGGGTTCACAACAACAGCTTCTAAATGCAAATGACACACCTGGTACAAGCTCTAGACCTTTTACTAGCTTAATATAAAGAAGCAGTCCCGCACTACCTTTTATGCCTGGACAGGTGTAGCATGAGGAAAAAGTCTTCTCAGGTACTCCACAAATTGACACGGTTCGGGGGTGCTGGTCCAGAATACAGGAAAACTCCAATATTAAGTCCAAGGAAGAAGAAAAAGACTGCACTCTCCACTCTATAACCGGAATCTTCTTTATTGCATGCAAACACAGGGTAAAACAGCGGGAGAGGAGCTGGGTGCAGGACCTCTCAATGACGACGGCCGTTTCATGTCTGATTACGCTTAATTGATTCATGGACGACGACTGTTTCTCGTCTGATTAGAGGGCCTGCACCCAGCTCCTCTCCTGCTGTTTTACCCTATTTTTTGCACGCAATAAACAAGATTCGGGTTATAAAGTGGAGAGTGTGGTTACTTTACTACTTTACTGGCTTAATTGATAGATTACCGAGGGAGTTAACTATGCAGACCATTAAGAGGTTTGGAGATAATTGTTTAATTACTTTTGGTTGCAATGTATCAATGAAGCTTTGTTGTATTTTTTAGCATAGCTCAATCTTGTTTAAAAATATAGTCTGTTAGAAGCCCAATTTTTTCAAAAGATGGACAACCCTGTTAACTTGGTAAGATATAGTCTTTGACCATCCAGAGCTAAATGATTTATGCTCGATCTATTTAAAGTGGATACTCAGATGGTTTGCAATGGTGGATGACACTTGGCCTTGGCAGACTGAAACCATAAAACAGCCATGGTGGTACATTTTTTGGATAGAGGCCACATTGCAGTTAACTAGATACATGGTTATCAAATAAACAAAAAAATATAAAAATTGTATTTTAGGAATTTCACGTACACAGCTTTGGCTCCTTCAGTTGTTGGGCCTCAGTCTCTATGGTTATGGGTCAATTTTCAATGAGGGGGGAATAAAATATATTGAATAGAAAATTGGAGTGAGGTTCTAGGTCTAACTGTGCTCTGTATTTTCCTTTTTTTGTGGTGTTTTTGGTTTTATCCACAACCAATTTTGTGATGGCAGTATATGTAATTGGTGACCTTTTCCTGAATATTATTCCTGTGAGATACCGGCATTATGAAAACCAAAGAAATAACAAGTATCAATTCAGAATTATGTCTTTGATTTTTTATCTATATGGTTTAAACTATAACTAGTGAGCAGCCACCAAGTGGAAGTTGCCTAAATAATGAATATGCTACATATTTTAACCACTTATTGATTTTCAAACATTGAAGCAGTTAAAAAGTTAAAGAGTGAACGTGGAAATTTGCTGTGCATTTTGTTTATTTATGCTTTTGTGGCACTATTCCAGGTAGCATCAGCCTTAAAGACGTGCACTAGCCTCACTGCTCCAGAACACAGTGTGAACACACCCTTAAATGGGTTTTGTTGCACATTATTATTATTAGACTCAGCAAGTCTCAAAAGAAAGAGCCAATAAACAAGTCTTATTTGTAAGTTTATTTTCTTCTTGCCATAAATACATTATATGTCAGATGGAGTTAAAAAATGTTACTGTATTTGGGCTTCTTGTAAAATGGCAGGCTAGCCATTGGCATGAGAGCAAGTGCTGAAGACACAAATGATTCTTATTTTGTCATTCACTTAATTCGGCAGAAGCGGCATACAGATTTCCGATCCTTTATCTTTGTTCACATTGCAGTTTTCTGGAAGTAAAACAGCAATTAAAATAGCTAATACATATTTACTCATGTTAGACGGAAATAATTCTAGATTACTTGTAGGATCTAAGTCTTTCATAACTGAAATGTGCTTAATTCTCGGCTCAGAGCACTGGAGGTGAAGGTACAGGAGCAGCGTAGAGCGCCTGAGCCATATGGTTTCTGCAACTCCCATAGAAAATATGAACCGCAAATGGTCTGAGCAAGGATGGAGTCATTGCTTTCTTGGGCATGAATGCCTTAGATCAAATTCATCCTTAGAAAGAAGAAAATCAGGACCATTGATGTTTTTGTTTTTCATCTTTTTCAGTACCAGAATTCTAAATTTAACAATATTTTGGAAATCCAGAATAACTTGATCTTATCTGCAGATGTATTCTTACAACACTTTCCTATCATAGTTATAAAAATGTGCAGCATATACCGGTAATACAAATTTACAATTTTTACAATATGCCACATTGGCATACGTAGCAGAGAGGGAAGCCCATGCTTTTTCTTGTCATCACAACCCAACAACCTGCAATACAATTATCCATTGGTAATGCAAAACATACCCAACATTAAAGAGAAACAAATTAGCAGGACCCTGGCCTAGAGGAAACGTATTCTGTGGCCACTAGGCAGGAGCCATGACAAACATCTAACTGCTGGCAACCCTGATCCTCTTTTGAGTTGAAATCCTGGAGACATCATCGTGTGGCTCATATGTAGTCACGCTTGGACTACAAATCAAAAAAAGGGCTGGGATGCCAGCAAGCAGGAGGCATGTCAGAGGGCACCGGTCATATGGCCTGCAAATACTGACACGGCCACTGGACCAGGGTCTTGAGGATTGATTTCTTAATCTCTACCCAACACCTTTTCTATTTTGTTAAGCGGAATATGTCAGCACAAAATAAATGTTCAAGACTACAAAAAGGGGCTCAGTCTGGCTGAGCACTTTAATGCCCTACTTATTTTACATCTATATCTGCACTACTTCAGCTCCTGTAAAACTAAAGCTGTCAATCGTGAAAGACAGATACAAAACAAGTAGGTATCAAGGTGCAGTGACTGCATGTGCTTTGTTTGAACAGTCATTGAGCTGACAGACTCTTTTTCAAGGTAAAGGGTATGGCTACTCCACCTGGGCAGGATAAACCCCAATGTAAGTCACTAATCGGACAGTTCAGATGTACGACCACATGCAGCCAGCCATAAACAGAACACTTCCAGGGGAAGGTGGAAAGGGTTTTTAATACACACTACACCCGATCGCGCTGTTATTACCTCCAGTGTGAGCCGATCAAACACTGCAAGTGGCTCACACTGGACTGAGCACCAAGCGTACTCGAACGAGTGATTTGCATACATAAAGCATCTGAACTCCAAACCCGCTCTGTTTTTTTTGTTAAGTCTTTGCTTGGTATGAACACAACCTCTGATTCACTCATCTCCAGAAGGGATGCCCAGCTGGAAGACATTGGCACAGGGGAATCTGCTCGAAGAGCGGCCCCTGATACAGAATCAAAGCAGTGCTCGAGGTATAGTAGACAGACACACCGTCACCAGTTTGGATGCGGACCATAGAGTCTCCTCCTCCCCCCCACTTCCCTATAACCTCTGTTGAAGTGAATAAGATTTCATCTGTAACTCTCGATGAAGGTCCTGGACTCAAAGGATCCACCACCACAACCCCACATTTCTACTCACTCAACAAGCACGCCCAGATGAGCAAGATTAGACCCTCCACCACGACTACCGCCCAGGGCATGTTTACACGGTAGTGGACAACCCTTTCATAGGTCATATTGATCAGTCTGATCATGGACATGTTTAGCCAGGATACTATTGGATGAACTGATTCCCACTTATGTGACCACCAGACTAAATGTCAAAAACCTAAACATAACATTTAAAATTTAAAGTAATATGTAAATATATAAAGTTCCAGATCCCAGTTTGTCTGAGCCCTTATATTTCGAGATTTACATATGGATGATATACTTACCGTCTCCACATTGTTCAGTTCAGTGGGGATTCCCTTAATTTGCTTTTTGTGTTTCTTTTTAAGGCAATAAACAGTGACAAGTGTGATTATTAACATTACTACAAATATAGTCACTGATGATGAAACCGCAATCACTACTGTGTCTTGGCTGGAAACTTTGGTTTCACATTTACTTCCAACATACCACCAGTCATTAGTCACTTTGCACCTATACGGAGAAAATATGTCAAAATTAAAGCTCAGCTAACAAGACGTCTGTGTTGAGAAAATAATTATTGAAGATATTGGACTGAATCATTACAGAACATTCACACGTCGCTTCTCTGTTGCGGACCCCTCATTATATAGACATGATGTAGAGACATCAATGCAATAATTTAAAAAAATGCAATGGAGCCGCACATTGTATGGTTTGCATCCCAAAAGGGTGAAATTTGGACTGACGATCACTCCATAAATTGGATCTCATTATATCTCAAGCCTTTGGTTTTGTAAAAGTTTAATTTCTGTTTCTCTCATTCTTGTCATCCGATTATTATCAATTTTACATCTTACTTTGCAAGGAATAACAGCGCTAACTTGCAACACTATCCTGCATGCTAACACATCTAAACGTCCGTCAGATGCAAGGGTGGAGGCTGCAGCCCATCAGTTAACCCTACAGTGCCTACATGCTTGGAGTGTAGGAGGAGAATTGCCAATCTGCGTGGTTGTCCAGCTGTAGACAACCCGTTTAACACTTTATATTTCTGAAAACCGCCTCAAGGGACATCGGAGGTGAGTAAGGCTATGTGAACAGGTTGCATAGTGTCCATGCTGCAAATTCTGCAGCGATTTGGGCAGTGCCTGTGCACTTCAAATCGCTGCAAAAACACTGCGTAATGGATGCAGTGTGTCTGCAGTATAAATGCCGATTTCATGCGCTCTGGATGCTGCCTCTCCCATAGACAGAGTGGGAGCAGCATCCAAAGCGCACAAAATAAGTGACATGTTGCTTTTTTGAGCGCAGCGATTTGAATCAAAATTTCAGCATGCAAATCGCTGCGCTCTCAAACGCAACGTGCGGATGGATTATGCACAATCTTCAGAGATTGTGCTGGGGATGCAGGATGCATGCGTTTACGCTGGAGTGCAATATGCAGCGTAAACGCATGAAATTATGCAATGTGCGCACATAGCCTGTAAGTGTTATTTTACTGAATAAGCAGTCCCAACATATCACTGCTTTATTTATGGTAGGCAATTAAAACATAAAAGATATCCACCCTACGTGACTTGTGGACTGTAACACTACACATTTCAGATTGTTCCTTCATAGCTAAATCTACCTTAACAGTTACTGAATAAGGCTATGTGCGCACAGTGCGTTTTTCGCTGCGTTTTTGCGCGTTTTTCGGGTGCGTTTTTGGCCTCTAAACTGCAGGACTTTGCTTCCCCAGCAAAGTCTATGAGTTTTCATTTTTGCTGTCCGCACACATCTGTTTTTTTTACCTGCGTTTTTGAATTAAAAAAAAAAAATGGACATGTCAGTTCTTTCCTGCGTTTTTCTGCGTTTTCCCCCCATGCAATGCATTGGAAAAAACGCAGCAAAACGCAGAGATCAAAAACACAGCAAAACGCAGCCAAAAACGCACCAAATCGCGGCAAAAACGCATGCGTTTTTTGATGCGTTATTTCAACGCAGGTGCGTTTTTGTGCGTTTTTAGCGGCCAAAAACGCACGAAAACGCAGCGTCAAAAAGACGCAGTGTGCGAACCTAGCCTAGAGCTGCTGTAGAGCATGAGCAGTACATACAATGTAAGACTAGGTTCGCACACTCTTTTTGACGCTGCGTTTTTGTGCGTTTTTGCCGCGATTTGGTGCGTTTTTGGCTGCGTTTTGCTGTGTTTTTGATCTCTGCGTTTTGCTGCGTTTTTCCAATGCATTGCATGGGGGGAAAACGCAGAAAAACGCAGGAAAGAACTGACATGCCCATTTTTTTTTTTTTAACTCAAAAACGCAGGTAAAAAAAAACAGATGTGTGCGGACAGCAAAAATGAAAACTCATAGACTTTGCTGGGGAAGCAAAGTCCTGCAGTTTTGAGGCCAAAAACGCACCCTAAAAACGCGCAAAAACGCCGCGAAAAACGCACTGTGCGCACATAGCCTTATAAAGAACTGTTTCATTGGCAGCTTTCCTTATGACCTAGCCTAATAAGTGGTTAAATTATATTTTTCTTAATTGCCTAGGCCTGAGGTATTAAAGGGGTTATCCACGACTTAACCAAAACACTACTCATTCACCTTTTTCTCCCCGTAAAAAATAAGCAAACCTATACTCACCTTCGATGCGGCCGCGGTTCCAGTGATGTCTGAAGCCACAATACAGGGGCCCACTTGACATTATGACGCGTGAACCCAGCATCCAATCAGTGCCAGCATCCTTCACGCCACCTTCAGACATTTGAGCAGGCAGTCAGGGCAACGCTCACATCCTGCTGAAATGACCAAAGGCGGGGAGAAGGAAGCCAGCTTCGATTGGTTGCGGGGTTCATGTGTCATAATTTCTATAATTTATTTTACTCAAATAGAAAATATTTTTTACATCACACCATTTTGTGCATGATAAATAGTACAATAATCAAATTGTCCAAGACCAACTTAATGGCTACCCCTGATCTTGAACATCAAGAACAGGGTTTACAGTAAATACATGACAAATTGATACAATTTACAGATAAGTGCAGTGCTGGTTCACACAGAGGACATAAATACATCACACCAAGCCAAACTTAACTTGTAAGCTCCCAATGCGACTGTGCTAGCACACTAGTGCTAATTTAATAAATTACAGTCAAATGCAGTAATCCCGGAGCATCCACATCAAGGTCACAAGGCGTTGGGTAATTTGTCCCTTAATCAGTATGGTAAACCGCCGACTATTTCTTATTATTAATAGACGTCTCCACCTCGACGCGTTTCCCCACATAAGCATGCGGTTCATCAGGAGGCTGGGAAGGTAAGTATACTCAATCAGCATTCAGTCAGACATAGATGGACAGACAAGCATGGAGGTCTGCCCTAAGTACATTCCAGTGTCTTTTGATTACGCCAAAAACACGCTCAGATTGAAGGTCATAAGTACCAATAATACGTAAGGTACTAGAATCATCCTTTCTAGTTTTTGGCGTCATCAAGGAATGCCTGTTGGTATTCTTGGCATACGCATAAGATTGCTGCAGGACATGTTTGGGATATCCTCGATCTAAAAATCTCCCAAACATCCGAGTTTCGGAGACGTGTGGGGGAACACTTATCAGATATTCGAAACGAACGCGATACCCCCATTTCTCGACATATGAATAGTGTACATCATGGGGATATTAAACTTATTCATTTTTCAGTATTAGAGCTTGTTAGACGTAGCCCGAGGGGAGGTGATTTTGACAGGGTGCTGCTACAAAAAGAATCTGCCTGGATTTTTAGAATGGGATCACTGACCCCGAGGAGGCTCAATGAGCAACTCTCCTTTAATTGTTTCCTCCCTACTTAATTGTTAATAGGTTCACTATGTTCTAGAATCCATTATGACATGTCCATGGGATAAAATCCCCATGTTTGGGGGATTACCCACATTGCTGGGAGACATCTTGAGTGTTATTTTGATAATTGTCACTTGTTGGAGGAATAAAATGAAATATATTCTGAGACAATGAATTGATAATGGGACTTTGAATTTACTATGATATCTGCGATGGATTTGGATTATATTAATTCTGTTGCCCCTATATGGCTTGTTAATTGCACATGAACGATGTATATATAATTAACATCAATTTTATGAGCCTTGTTAAAATTGGGTATTGGCATGTGTATGGGCGCGGGATTCCTAGTTCTAATGCCTTTCATTTATATAGTTATCAGTTTTCAGCCCCTCTAGGTATCCCAGGTTGATCCACGTCATTCTCTAGCTGTGGAATTTCTAAGTCCCTTATCTATCTTAGTGCGGCTGCGTCCTGGCCTGTTTCAGTACGCCCACACTTGATCATTTGATCGTATTAGCTCACGACGTGGGAGGCGGTATCTACTGGGGCTCCCCGCTCACATGATTGGATGCATCGTCATTCTCTATGTCCGTGCTGTTTGTCCGGCGCATGCGCACTGGTGGGTCCAGTCACGCATGCGCAGTTATAACTGCAGTTCGCTGATTGTGGGAGGGTTTGGGTTTCCCACAGCTGATTAGTTTTAGTGTGGGGTATTTAAAGCAATGAGCGACATGCAGCTCCATGACGCCTGGAGGACGGCAGTATATTATTATCAAGACAGGATTGTACTGCGATGCTGCTGATCTGACTGAATGGCGCCATGGACCTGCATGCCCCATATCTTTTGATCTGACAAGTGAGTGTTATAATCTATTTCTGTCTATGTTTGGTGGAATTTTGTGCACATGATGTATTTCCATGCTTGTCTGTCCATCTATGTCTGACTGAATGCTGATAGAGTATACTTACCTTCCCAGCCTCCTGATGAACCGCATGTGTCGCGGGTGGAGGAGGGGACGCTGCGCTCTCCCACTGCTCGGGTCCGGCTGCCGCTGCTGCTGCGGCCTGCTGGTGCTCGGTGGCTCGAGCGATGGGCCGGATCCCGGGGACTTGAGCGGCGCTCCTCGCCCGTGAGTGAAAGGGGTTTGGTTTTTGGGATAGTTTATTGTCCGTGACGCCACCCACGGTTGTGGTGATTGTAGGAACACCACCGCTGCTCTGTATGGGGATCCCGGGAGCGGTGACAGGGAGCAGCAAAGTTGTTGTTTCTCCCCTCCGTGGGTAGGGGGTAGTTGTCCCGGGGCCCAGTGATGAGTTGGGATGGTGGACAGGTGGGTTATGGGGCCTGTGGAGGTGCAGGGACGCAGGGGCAGCGCTGTGCCGCGCGGCACGGAGGTACTCACTCAGCTCAAGGATAATGACACAGTTCTCGGTAAACAAACGGCTGGTTGGACGGGTCCCTCGGACGGCTACGGTGCTGATGTTCCCTGTAGTTAGCGGTGACGGTCACTTCCCTGCACCTAAGTACGGTTCTTTGGTAGCGATGGATTCCCACTGGTAACCCGATCCCCAGCTTGGATATGAGCCGGAGGAGCCCCTCTCTTGCCCGCAGGCGCTGGCCCTGGGGAAACTGGTGCCTTGGCGGTGGCGGTGTCTCCCCTTCACGGTCGGACTGTTGCCTTCAATCGGGACTTTGCTGCTGGGAGACCCGGAGGTCCCCTTTACTGACGGATTTGGCAAATTATGGCGACTCCTAGCCTTGCCGGGATCCGAAAGGCCCCTGCCAATGGTGCTGGCTTCTCTTCGTATACCGATCCGGTACCGCCGGGCCACCACCCGTCCACGGTCCTTTCGGCAACCTCCAAGTAGCCTCTCCTGCAGACGGTCACCGCCGTCTGCCAACCTTGCTGTCCCAGTCCGGGGCACACACCCAGACTAACTTCAGGCTTTTCAACTGTCACTACTCTCACTGTTTACTCCTTCACCTCTCTATCTGATCTCTCACTCTATCTGCCTGGTTTTCCCGCCTCCAGGGCTGTGAACTCCTCGGTGGGCAGAGCCAACCGCCTGGCCCACCCCCTGGTGTGGACATCAGCCCCTGGAGGAAGGCAACAAGGATTTGTCTTCTGACCTTGGTGTTCCTGCAGGGAATGTGGGGTGTGTGTGGTGTTGTGACCTGTTCCCCCTTAGCAAAACGCAGACCGTCCTCAGGCTGCCCGTCCAACACCGGTTTTATTTTCCTTTTTTTTTTTCTGAAAGATATAAAAACAAGACATACAAGTAAAATAACATCATCCCACAACGGGAGGCACATTGCTTAAACGTTATGGTAACAAACGGTTGCGGCTGCCGCTCTCTCCCACCCAAGTAACCTGGCCCTGATGCTGCCTCTAAGAAACAGGCAGCACCCCTTGACCCCAGTCATGAACCAAGTTACCCGAGCGGGATCTGTCCTTCCCCGTTTCCTGGGGTGGCTGGGCCCCAGCCTGCTCTACTGCGGGCCCTCCCTCCAACCTGCCTCTCCGGAGGCGGTAACGGTGCTGCAACGGAAACATTTTTATTTACAAGCCACTTAACGTCTGTGGTTGCCCTGCAAGTTCACGGGCTTGTCCATAGAAAGTTCTCTATGCAAACAACTTTTCAAGCGGTCCCCACGGGGACAACAATGCCGGCAACGGCCGGTTTTCCAAATCACGGTTGAATCAGGTAAATCCTCGGTTCCATTTCACTTATCATCTTTCAACTTTTCATTTGCAAACTTTTAAACACACACAGACTTTGGTCCCAACGGGGACGATGCAACGGTGCTCCGCTGCCTTTACTCAGATTCCTCATCTAAGGCGGATCCATCTCCCTCCACCAGCATATCAAACATGCACTGCCATGCCTGCTGTGACAGGGGTACCCGGTACCCATTTCCACCGGTACGCGGGGTATGGAAAACCACTGGGTCTCCTACATAGCGGGAACGCTCACTTGTCTCTTCAAACTCAGCAGCGGATCCGGGGCTGGGGCCGGAGTCATCATCTCTTGTTCCTGCGTCAGGCGGGTTACCGCCAGCTGCTGCAGCCTCCTGGCCTCCAGCATCCAGCACTTCAGACCCTTCTGCGGTAACACGGAGCAGCAGATTAGGCGAGCTGACACTGAGGCGCCCCATAAGTAACGGCAAGGGTGATGCATAGGCCGAGACTAGGCCGGGCCCCTCAGCCGCAACGGCCGGTCCTAGTAGGACATAGGGACGTGGGTCACCAGTCGACTCTGTTACATCCATTCCCCCTCCATACATCGGGGCAGTTGTAATCAGCATCTCCACCTCGTTGGTCCACTGCTCCATCATCCGGAAGATCTGATCCTGCTGACGCTGATGGAATTGAATCACCCGGGCCTTCATCCAGGCCACGGTCCCGGGCTCAGGGTCTGGTACAGTCACTACCGGGACTTCTGGCACTATTCTGTTAAGGGGCCGCGGTCCTAGCGGTTCCCCCTGGTGTACTTTAGGGACGTCCTGGACGTCTGCAGCCGGCCGGTCCGCCAGGGCGGCTTGGCAGGGTTTCGCTACCGGTTGGGCAGGTAGCGGGCCTAATGGCGGAGCGGCAGCAGCTATCACGGGTAGTGGGGAGAGAGGCAGGGTGAGCGGAAACCGGCCGGGCTCCTCAGCTCCAATGGCCGATCCCTCAGGAATACAGGGGCGTGGGTCTCTTACCCGCTCCTCCAAATCCTCTTCTACCTCGCGTCTCCACATAGCAGCCACCACGTCCGCCATGTCGGTCTCCCACTCCTCTAGGAGGAGTTGCATGTGGGCCTGCAGACGATTACTCAGCGGGACGGTCCGGTCCCTCAACCACATCGCCGTGCCGGGCGCGGGGGTCTCGCTGTTATTAGCTGGAGCGGACATCTCGGCAGTCGTGCTTTCCAGGAACTAACAACAAGATGGCCACAGGGTCCTGGCGTCCCTGCTTTTACAGCCGCGGCTACATGCACTCAGTCGCCATCTCGTCCCCCTTAGCTTCTTTCCGGCCCCTCTTCTATCGGGGCGGGGTTTTGGCCTTCGCGCCTCTGCTACTCGAGAAGACGCTCGAGCGGGAACCCTTCGCGCCAAAGATGGCGGCTTCTGAAATTTTCCGGCCGGACACCTCCGGCGGTCACAAGGCGCACCTCTACCCAACGGCAGAGCGGTAAGATCCTGTTCGTGACGCCAAGTTGTCGCGGGCGGAGGAGGGGACGCTGCGCTCTCCCACTGCTCGGGTCCGGCTGCTGCTGCTGCTGCGGCCTGCTGCTGCTTGGTGGCTCGAGCGATGGGCCGGATCCCGGGGACTCGAGCGGCGCTCCTCGCCCGTGAGTGAAAGGGGTTTGGTTTTTGGGATAGTTTATTGTCCGTGACACCACCCACGGTTGTGGTGATTGTAGGAACACCACCGCTGCTCTGTATGGGGATCCCGGGAGCGGTGACAGGGAGCAGCAAAGTTGTTGTTTC
Organism: Anomaloglossus baeobatrachus; assembly: GCF_048569485.1. Lineage (NCBI taxonomy): Eukaryota > Metazoa > Chordata > Amphibia > Anura > Aromobatidae > Anomaloglossus > Anomaloglossus baeobatrachus. Next base: position 151,210,466 of record NC_134358.1, read on the forward strand.
TCCCCTCCGTGGGTAGGGGGTAGTTGTCCCGGGGCCCAGTGATGAGTTGGGATGGTGGACAGGCGGGTTATGGGGCCTGTGGAGGTGCAGGGACGCAGGGGCAGCGCTGTGCCGCATGGCACGGAGGTACTCACTCAGCCCAAGGATGATGACACAGTTCTCGGTAAACAAACGGCTGGTTGGACGGGTCCCTCGGACGGCTACGGTGCTGATGTTCCCTGTAGTTAGCGGTGATGGTCACTTCCCTGCACCTAAGTACGGTTCTTTGGTAGCGATGGATTCCCACCAGTAACCCGCTCCCCAGCTTGGATATGAGCCGGAGGAGCCCCTCTCTTGCCCGCAGGCGCTGGCCCTGGGGAAACTGGTGCCTTGGCGGTGGCGGTGTCTCCCCTTCACGGTCGGACTGTTGCCTTCAATCGGGACTTTGCTGCTGGGAGACCCGGAGGTCCCCTTTACTGACGGATTTGGCAAATTATGGTGACTCCTAGCCTTACCGGGATCCGAAAGGCCCCTGCCAATGGTGCTGGCTTCTCTTCGTATACCGCTCCGGTACCGCCGGGCCACCACCCGTCCACGGTCCTTTCGGCAACCTCCAAGTAGCCTCTCCTGCAGACGGTCACCGCCATCTGCCAACCTTGCTGTCTCAGTCCGGGGCACACACCTGGACTAACTTCAGGCTTTTCAACTGTCACTTTCTCTGTCACTACTCTCACTGTTTACTCCTTCACCTCTCTATCTGATCTCTCACTCTATCTGCCTGGTTTTCCCGCCTCCAGGGCTGTGAACTCCTCGGTGGGCGGAGCCAACCGCCTGGCCCACCCCCTGGTGTGGACATCAGTCCCGGAAGGAAGGCAACAAGGATTTGTGTTCTGACCTTGGTGTTCCTGCAGGGAATGTGGGGTGTGTGTGGTGTTGTGACCTGTGACCCCTGGCTTGCCCAGGGCGTCACACATGCTTATGTGGGGAAACGCGTCGAGGTGGAGACGTCTATTAATAATAAGAAATAGTCGGCGGTTTACCATACTGATTAAGGGACAAATTACCCAACGCCTTGTGACCTTGATGTGGATGCTCCGGGATTACTGCATTTGACTGTAATTTATTAAATTAGCACTAGTGTGCAGCAGAGTCGCATTGGGAGCTTACAAGTTAAGTTTGGCTTAGTGCAATGTATTTATGTCCTCTGTGTGAACCAGCACTGCATTTATCTGTAAATTGTATCAATTTGTCATGTATTTACTGTAAACCCTGTTCTTGATGTTCAAGATCAGGGGTAGCCATTAAGTTGGTCTTGGACAATTTGATTATTGTACTATTTATCATGCACAAAATGGTGTGATGTAAAAAATATTTCTATTTGAGTAAAATAAATTATAGAAATTTGGGGAATATTTTGTTTGTTCTATTAGACTTATATTATTCCCTAGGCCAAAGAGCCATTAATAATAATTGGTTCATGTGTCATAACAATGTCATGTGGGCCCCAGGAACGCGGCTTTAAACATTGCTGGAACAAAAGCCACACTAAAAGGGAGTGAGTATAAGCTTATTTATTTTTATGGGGGCGAACAGAGGGAATGAGTAGGGGTTGTCAGAGTACTTGACATCCCCTTTAAGTGGGTTTAACCCCTTAAAGACCAAGTACATACTAGCACGTCCTTGGTTGCCTACCTTCAGTTGCTGCAGGCTCCGGCGGCAAGCTCGCTGTATTAACCCCACATGTCTGATGATCAGCAGAAATGTGCGGCTAACAGGTGCGGGTGGATTGGAGATCTATCCACGCCTGTTAACCCCTTAGATCGTGCTGTCAAACAGTGACAGCACAATTTAAAGAATTTTTGCTATGCGAAGCACAGGCAGTGCCATACTGGCACTAGGATACTGAATCCAGGCATACCTTTTGTTGAAAGATCAGATGCTTGGTTGCTGAAATATCTTTAATCAAATTTGCAGAAATGCACTGCACTTTGACATGTGCAGCCGTGTGGGCTTTTGTGGGTCAAGTCCATGGTGTATATTCCTCCTCCTATGTCTTGTATTGCATGACACAACAACAAAGGCGGAGTGGCACAATATTTAAAGAAAAAGGGACATGCAATACAAGATGCAGGAGGAGGAATATACACGGATGACCCAACCCACAAGGGTCCGCTTCCATTGCACACATCAAAGTGCAGTGCATTTCTGCAACTTTGATTAAAGATATCTCAGCAACCAAGCATCCCATCTTCCAACAAAATGTATACCTGGCTTCAGCATCTTAGTGCCAATATGGCACTGCCGTTACTTCATACAGCAAAATCCTGGTAGTTGGTTCCCTTTAAGGGATTGAACCATTACCTGCCACCATCGGGATCATGAGGCGCCATGGTAGCGCAGTGTCAGCTGATGACCCCTGACGCTGCCATGACTCATCGTCACTGGACCCCAGATCCCGAAAAATGAGAATGCTACGGGTCTTGGAAAATAGCAATTCTTTTTTTGGACAAACGTTTGAATTTGTTTTACCACTTACATAAAAGTCTACCTGTTCGGTATCTACGAACTCATACCGACCTGAGGCAGCATACTGACATGTCACTTTTACCATATAGTAAACATGGTGACTAAAAAAAAAAAAACCATTGTGCAATTTCATTATTTTCACTATTTCTCCTCATTTGAATTTTTTTTTACGTTTTCCAGTACATTATATGGTAAAATGAATGGGGTCATTCAAAAGTACAACTCCTCCCACAAAAAATACGATCATTCTGTCTTACCTGCAGACTGCATTTTGTCCTTCAATGACACAGACGCCATCATTTTTGCAGCCAAAGTTAGCACAAGCATTAGTTCCTGGCTTGGTTGTTGCTCCAGATGGTTTTGAAGTTATTGGTGGTGAAATGGATGGAGGGATTGGTTGAGTGGCATTTAGGTGTGATACATCTAGTAGAAAACAAAAACCCCACAATACGAAGTCAATAACAATTTAAATTTTCACATACATTTCCAGTGTTCATTTCGGTATTTTATGCTAGCGCAAAGTACATAGCTCATGATATATATTGAATTTTTAGTTCTACAAAACAAAAAAAATATATATTCTGTTTCATTGTAGATTCTCATCTGCATGTTATACAGTCATGGCCCAAAGTTTTCGAACCCTTGAAATTGTTCCAGAAAATAAAGTATTTCTCCCAGAAAATTATTGAAGTTACACATGTTTTATTATACACGTTTATATCTTTTTGTGTGTATTGGAACAACACAAAAAAATACAGAAACAAAAAGGCAAATTGGACAAAATTTCACACAAAACTCCCAAAATGGGCCTGACAAAATTTTTGGAACACGAGGCGAAGGCTCTGCATCACTGAACTATGGGTGCTCTGGAGTAAAAATAGTCATACAATATAGAGAGAACTCTGGCACACCATCACTCCCACACAAAGGAAAAAAAAGAGAGTTAACTCTCTTTTTTTTTTTTCCTTTGTGTGGGAGTGATGGTGTGCCGGAGTTCTCTATATATTGTATGACAACATTTTTGACACCTTTTTGAATTATGAGTACACAACTTTGTTTTAAGCATGTGATGCTTGTTCAAACTCACCTGTTGCAAGTACGAGGAGTGGGCAATCTGAAAATCACAACTAAAATCAGATAAAAAGGGAAGAAGTTGACTTAATCTATGCATTATCTGTCTGTGTGCCACACTAAGCATGGGGAACAGAAAGAGGAAAAGAACTGTCTGAGGACTTGAGAACCAAAATTGTTGAAAAATATCAACAACCTCAAGGTTACAGGTCTATCTTCAGAGATCTCGATGTTCCTTTGTCCACGGTGCGCAACATAATCAAGAAGTCTAACTCATGGCACTGTAGCTCTCTAGATGAAGACTGCAGAGAAAAATTGATGAAAGGTTGCAATGAAAGATAGTCCGGGTTTTGAATAAGCAGCCCTAATCAAGTTCCAAAGAAATTCAAGCTGTCCTGCAGGCTCAGGGTGGATGAGTGTCAGTGTGAACTATCCGTCTATGTTTGAATGAAATGAAACACTATCTAGGAAACCCAGGAAGCTCCTATTACTGACAGAGACAAAAAAGCTACACTGCAGTTTGCCAAAATGTACATGAGTAAGCAAAAATTGTTATGGGAAAGCGTCTTGTGGACAGTAAAGACCAAGATAGAGCTTTTCGGTAAAGCACATAATTTTACTGTTTACTGAAAATGGAATGAGGCTAACAAATAAAAAAAAAAAAAAAAAAAGAATACAGTACCTACAGTCAAATATGTTGGAGGTTCAAAGTTGTTTTGTGGTTGTTTTGCTGCCTTTTGCACTGGGTGCCTTGACTGTGTGCAAGGCATCATAAAATATGAAGATTACAAAAAGATTTTAGGTCGCAATGTAGTGCCCAGTGCAGAAAGCTGGGTTTGTGTCCTAGGTCATGGGTCTTCCAGCAGTGCAATGGCTCCAAACATACTTCAAGAAGCACCGAAAACTGGATGAAAACAAAGCACTGGAGAGTTCTGAAGAAATCAGCAATTAGTCCAGATCTAAATCCCATTTAACACCTGTAGAGAGACTTTAAAATTGCTGTTGGGAAAAGGCACCTTCAAATATGAGAGACCTGAAGCAGTTTGTAAAAGAAGAGTGGTTCATAAATCCATTTGAGATATAAGAAGCTTGTTGATGGTTATAGGAAGCGATTGATTGCAGTTATATATTCCAAAGGGTGTGTCCAAATATTAAGTTGACGGTGCCAACAATTTGGTCTGGCCCATTTTTTGTAGCTTTGTGTGAAATTTTGTCCAATTTGACACTTTTTTGTGTTTTTTCAATACACACAAAGAAAATAAACATATGTACAGTATAAGAAAACATCTGTAATGGCAATAACTTTCTGGGAGAAATACTTTTCTGCAACAATTTCAAGGGTGCCAACACTTTCAGCCATGACTGCATGTGACTCGCCCACCCCAGGGCTATGGGACACCCGGTGCCGGGCCGGACTAGTTTGGGGGTAATCAGTGGTGGCGGGGCCCGACTCCGTGGCCCTGGTGGGTGTCAGTTAAATATGGCTGATGAATTAAAGTTTGTGTTTGTGACGCCACCTGTGGTATGCGGCCTCCGGGGGATGATATGGCAGCAATGGTGGTACTACTCCCCACAGGTGGAGCAGTACCCCGGGGCACAGTTGGTGCTTGTGAGTGTCTATGCAGATGAAATAACAGAGGCAACTCCAAGGGTGCAGTTTCAAGTTCTTTACTCACAATTCTTGTCAAGGCCGGCAGGAGCCCTTGGACTGCTGGGACCACTGTCAGGGACCTCCGCCGTTTCTGGGTGATTCTTGGAGCAAAACCCGGTACCCTTCTCTTAAGTGTCTCTGTCTTCAGCTGTCTCCTTAAACCTTGCCTTTGTAGGATGAACCTGGCTTGGCCTCCACAACAGCCTCCAGGCTGGGGGGGTCACCTGTCGGCTGATTATCCCTTTTCTAGAGGTTCTGCTGTGGGCTGTGGCCCGGGGAGTTTACAACATTCCCTGGGCCTCGGTTTTTACTGTTTGGAGATGATTTTGCACTCCTCCGGTTTCTAGGGACCGTCCCCTGTTGCAGCTTGATCCCTCCACCATTGTTCCTGTGGAACAGGCCACCGCAGCTCTACAGCTACCCGTGGCCCTGGGATTCCTTCTGTTCTCTGCTTGGTGTCACCTGGACCCTCTGAGTCCCAGGATCTTCACCAGGAAGCGTCTCTTTCTTCTTCTCAGCTCCTGACTGACTAGAGCTGTCTTTCCTTTCACTTCTCCTCCTTGCCTGCCTCCTGCAGGCCTCCTCCTCCTTCCCCCACTCTCTCTCGATCTGACTAACCTAGACCTTCCTTTCTTTGACTGCACTCTGGTGGTTCCTCCCACCTCCCCAGTTGCTCTGATCTACCCTATAGGAGCAGGGATGGGTCTTACGGCCCCTCCCAGCATGCAGCATGGGAGGGTTGCTGCCACTATCCCTGTGTGTTCCTAACAATGGGTGTAGTGTGGATTTACCAGGGGACAGGTGTTCACGCCTTTCCTCACCCAGAATGGGGCATCACACCGCTGGATGGGGTGCAATGACCTGTGGCGACGGAAGCCTCAGGGACGCCACACTCCCCCACAGCGAATCCCAGCACGTCCTCGGGCTGAAAAACAACAGAAAATGTGGGAGAAACTGCAAAAACATTTTTGTTATGCATAACATAAAACAATAAAACATTTTTTCCCTTTATGGGAGGCACAAGTACTTAAACGTTGCAAACTTTCTTATAAAGAAACTCTAAATGTGCACTTCCAGTCCATTGCACGGTTTGGGCACTTCCCCCATAATTCTGGTAGGGGGCACAACAGGTGCAACTATTTACATCTTGGCTACAACAAGTCCAGTAGCCTGGCAGTTTGTTCACTTCTTGACAAAAAGAAAGGGCAAAGACAAAACCAGCCACTAAGTCCAGTGGCCTGGTTACACAGGACACATAATACATTCACATTCACCGGGGACCACATTCCAGTTCCGTGGTCCGGTATATATAAACATGGGGGGTGACATCTTCAAAAAGTACAAGGGGCAGTAAGGCAGGAAAGGGTGTAATCTTCAAAAAGCACATTAGGGCAAAACAAAAGGAACGTCTTCACAAAGGATGAGGGGCAGATAGGGGCTATATACAGTTCAGCTTCTTTTCTTCACTTTCACTTTTGCTTTTTACTCACGGGGATAGATCCTAGGATCCCACTCCGGCATTGCCACGGGCAACAGGTAGGCCGAGGAGATCATAGTCTGGGTCTCCTGGGTGCTGGTCACTGGGCTTCTACGGGACTCTGCAGCCTGGGTAGGAGTGGGGCTGCTTGCAGGCACAGCACGGCTTTCTTGCAAAGGACTGCTTGCTTGCACGGGACTGCTGGCTTGAGAGTGGCGGCGCCACTCTGGCTCTTCTGGGGCTGCCTCCTTGTCTTGGCGGGCCGCGCCTGGCATGGCGGGGGCCTGGATTGGAGTCGCTGCTGTGACCGGTTCTTGATGGGCCGCACCTGGCGTGGCTGCGGCCTGGGCTTGGCGGTCCGAGCCTGGCGTGGCTGCGGCCTGGCTCAGCGTCACTCCTGCGGAGTGGATTAACATCGCTGCTGCGGCGGGATCTTACTTGGCCGAGCGGGGTATCGCTGCTGGGGCCTCAGCTGGACGGGCCGGGCTGGGCGTCGCTGCTGCGGTGAAATCTTGGCGGGCCGCACCTGGCGTGGCTGCGGCCCGGATTGGCGTCGCCGTGCTGGGCATCTTTCCATGGACCGCGGGCATGGCAGCGGGGGTTGGGGCACTCGCACCGGCAGGGGCATTAAATGACTCACCCCTCAGTAGCATCTCCGGTGTTCTGGCGGTCGCTGCTCCGCGCGTCGCTTGCCGGATCTGCTGTATCACCTTTGCCTGCAGCCTTTCACACCACTGGTCCATCTCCCAGCCCCACCAGTCAGCGGAGTCTAGCTCTGGATCGCTGCGTGTGGACGCCATCCTCTCTGCGTCTCCTTCTGCACGATCTCCCAGCAGCAGACTCGTCGCTTCTTCTAGTAGCAGACTTTTGATGTTGCTCAGCAGCAGCCTGGTAACTTTCCGCTCCTTCATCCGGTCAGCCATCCTCCCGACCTCAGCCTTCAGCTCAGCGGCAGTCACAGGCCTGATCCAGGTGAGCTCCTCCTGGCCTCCGCTTGCAGGAGCCATCTTCTCTCTTCCTCTAGGCAGCATTCTTAGCGCGCCATTTTGCCTCCTTCGCTCACCATAGCGGACACCGCTTCGTGGTCTTTTCTTGGACAAGGGGGCGGGGCTTCTCTTCGCGCCCTTTCTTCTGGCACGTCCTCCTTCTTCCCACGCTCAGTGGCTTCAATGGCGGCAGTTTCTCACAGTAAAACACAGGCTATTTCACGATTCTTCAGGCGCACAGTACCCGGTGGAACCGGGCACGAAATCCTGTTCGTGACGCCAAAGTTGACTCGCCCACCCCAGGTCTATGGGACACCCAGTGCCAGGCCGGACTAGTCCGGGGGTAATCAGTGGTGGCGGGGCCCGACTCCGTGGCCCTGGTGGGTGTCAGTTAAATATGGCTGATGAATTAAAGTTTGTGTTCGTGACGCCACCTGTGGTATGTGGTTAATAAGCCGCCGCTGCTGTATGAGGCCTCCGGGGGATGATATGGCAGCAATTGTGGTACTACTCCCCACAGGTGGAGCAGTGCCCCGGGGCACAGTTGGTGCTTGTGAGTGTCTATGCAGATGAAATAACAGAGGCAACTCCAAGGGTGCAGTTTCAAGTTCTTTACTCACAATTCTTGTCAAGGCCGGCAGGAGCCCTTGGACTGCTGGGACCACTGTCAGGGACCTCCGCCGTTTCTGGGTGATTCTTGGAGCAAAACCCGGTACCCTCTCTTAAGTGTCTCTGTCTTCAGCTGTCTCCTTAAACCTTGCCTTTGTAGGATGAACCTGGCTCGGCCTCCACAACAGCCTCCAGGCTGGGGGGTCACCTGTCGGCTGATTATCCCTTTTCTAGAGGTTCTGCTGTGGGCTGTGGCCCGGGGAGTTTACAACATTCCCTGGGCCTCGGTTTTTACTGTTTGGAGATGATTTTGCACTCCTCCGGTTTCTAGGGACCGTCCCCTGTTGCAGCTTGATCCCTCCACCGTTGTTCCTGTGGAACAGGCCACCGCAGCTCTACAGCTACCCGTGGCCCTGGGATTCCTTCTATTCTCTGCTTGGTGTCACCTGGACCCTCTGAGTCCCAGGATCTTCACCAGGAAGCGTCTCTTTCTTCTTCTCAGCTCCTGACTGACTAGAGCTGTCTTTCCTTTCACTTCTCCTCCTTGCCTGCCTCCTGCAGTCCGCCTCCTCCTTCCCCCACTCTCTCTCGATCTGACTAACCTAGACCTTCCTTTCTTTGACTGCACTCTGGTGGTTCCTCCCACCTCCCCAGTTGCTCTGATCTACCCTATAGGAGCAGGGATGGGTCTTACGGCCCCTCCCAGCATGCAGCATGGGAGGGTTGCTGCCACTATCTCTGGTCCCAGTGTGCTCCTAACAATGGGTGTAGTGTGGATTTACCAGGGGACCGGTGTTCACTCCTTTCCTCACCCAGAATGGGGCATCACACCGCTGGATGGGGTGCAATGACCTGTGGCGACGGAAGCCTCAGGGGCGCCACACATGTGTTACGTGAGGATGGCTCACACAGTGGTGGTGGATCTTCAAAACCCGCTGGTTCGGATGGACACACAGACACCAGTGAGCAACCAGGTGAAGCATGCAGAACACGGACATGGAAAATGCAAAAATAACAATTTAAAAAGGCCAGGGATTAACAGACAGATATCGGACATGGGTAGATATATTGAACATAAACCGACAATGAAAACCAGAACAGCATGTGCAGATGGCAGCGTAACTGAAGACCCGTGACAGATAGCGAAGTAACAGAAGACCTCAGAAGCATAGCAGGACTACAGACTAAACAGGTATCAGGATGGCAAGAGACCGTTGGCAGGCATGTAGCAGAGTTACTAACTGCAAGCAGTAGGCAGAAGACTCAGGCGTAAACAAATATCTTGACAACCTCAGAAGCTGCACCAAGCTGAAGGCAGACACGAGAAAGAAGGTCCAAGAACCCAAGGCAGATCGCAGACAGGACTCCAGAGTTCAATCGAAGCACCAATGCAGCACAACAAAGCAACTCCACCTCAGTCCCTTGGAATTCACTCAAACAGGGTTAGTGTCCACCAATATCAGGGCTCAGGTGTGAGTCCAAGAAGACTTAAATAGGCCAAGGCATCTCATCATATTGAGACACACCTGGCTACTTGCAAAGCCTGACGTGGAGCAGAGCCCATACCAGGGACGAGAGCATAACAATATGATCTCTCAATTACTTTATGAAATCTCATTTACTTTATTTATAAATATTTTTTGTTATCTCCTCTTGGCCCTTTCTCTTCTACCGTTTTTCACTTTCTCTTTCCTATTTGTCTCCGATAATGCAAATTACCTGCAATTTGCTTTCCACATTACCAAATTTTTTTCCTTTCAATTGCACTTTTCTTTTTCTATTGCTTTTCCTTGTTTCTCCTTTTTTGGAAAAGAACATAAAGAAGTTTATAAAAAAACATATCTGATGTCACCTCCTTTAGGATTAAGCATTTTTTCAAGAGCCATGTGGCTGTATAAGCACTCGTTCAGACTGCTGTTTCGCAATCCGTGTGCTCATCAGGCTGCACACTGGACAAATAATTACCAAGTGTGCCTTTGCACACTTACAATTTTTCACATGGGACATCAATTTATGTACAAATCAATAACTGTTAGCTCCTACAAACACGGAGCTGCTCTTGACTGACCCAAGTTTTAGTGCCATAGTGTGAACCTGCCTTAAGGTTTTGCTTGATTTTATTTTATTTTATTGCACATTTCGAAGTACATATAGATTATTCAAAACTTTTGTTCGTGTTTTGAAAGGTAAGGAAAGAAAAAAGCAGATCCATCATTTTTTTGTGTTTTAAATTTACACCGTATACCATGTGTCATAAAGAAAATTATTTTATAGATTACTTCAATACCAAATATGTGTAGTATTTTATGTTGCATTATTTTTGCAAAAATATAATACATTTGGCTAGTGTAGATGAATATATACAGGTGCATCTCAATAAATTAGAATAGCATCAAAAGGTTAATTTATTTCAGTAATTCAATACAAAAAGGGAAACACATATATAGACTCATTACACACAGAGTGATCTATTTCAGCTGTTTATTTCTGGTAATGTTGAGGATTATGGCTTATAGCCAATGAAAACCCAAAAGTCATCTCACAAAATTAAAATAATTACCACAAAACATCTGAAAGGCTTCCTAAGTGTATAAAATAGTCCTTTAGTCTGGTTCAGTAGGCGATACAATCATGGGAAAGACTGCTGACTTGACAGATGTCCAGAAGGCAGTCATTGACACACTCCACAAGGAGGGTAAGCCACAAAAGGTCATTGCTAAAGTTGGTTGTTCACAGAGTGATGTATCCAAGCAAATTAATGGAAAGTTGAGTGGAAGGAAAAAGTATGGTAGAAAAAGGTGCACAAGCAACCGGGATATGTTAAGAAAAAGCCATTCAAAAATTTGGGGGAGATTCACAACAAGTGGACTGCTGCTGGAGTCAGTGCTTCAAAAGCCCACCACACACAGACGTATCCAGGATATGGGCTACAACTATCGCATTCCTTGTATCAAGCCACTCATGACCAATAGACAACGCCAGAAGCGTCTTACTTACCTGGACCAAGGAGAAAAAGAACTGGACTGTTGTTCGGTGGTCCAAGGTGTTGTTTTCAGATGAAAGTAAATATTGTATTTTATTTGGAAACCAAGTTCCCAGAGTCTGGAGGAAGAGTGGAGAGGCCACAATCCAAGCTGCTTGAGGTCTAGTGTGAAGTTTCCACAATCAGTGATGGTTTGGGGAGCTATCTCATCTGCTGGTGTTTTATCAAGACCAAAGTCAGCGCAGCCGTCTACCAGGACATTTTAGAACACTTCATGCTTCCCTCTGTGGACAAGCTTTTTGGAGATGGAAATTTCATTTTCCAGCAGGACTTGGCACCTGTCAGAGTTCCGGGTTTTTCAGTTTTCTTTTGAAAGAGCTTGCCCTTTGTTAACATGGAGTTTTCTGTTCTGTTGCCCTACTTCCTGTCCATCTGCTTAAAAGCCGCCCCTAAAGCTTAGTCCAGTGCCTGAGTATATTGCTTCCTGTGTACTCCTGCCCTGCTGCTCTCATCTCCTGATTGCTGTTTGGATTCAGTGGAAACACCTGACACCAGCTCTGGACTTCACCTCTCATCCAACTGTGCTCGGACTCTGTCTGCTGTCTCTGGTCGGCATTTCTGCCTGTTCCCTTCCGTTCATATCCACCCTAGGACTCACATCACGTACGGACATTTTTTGGACTATATCTGTTGCCCTTTTTGTGTCCCGGCTGCTGTGCATTTAGGCCTTCTGGGGTGATTGCCGGACAGCCCCTGTATAGGGGTTCGCTCCTGGTGGTCTCCCTGGGGGAGTCCGGTGTGCAGCCCCGGGAATTCCCTTTTGCTCTGAACCCAGCAGGTATTTACTGTGTTTATGTTCCACTGTGTATATACTGTTCTGTGTGCATTTTGCAGTTACATATTACTGTGTATATCTTGTTCTGTTTACATATTGCAGTTACATATTACTGTGTATATCTTGTTCTGTTTACATATTGCAGTTACTTATTATTGTGTATTTTCTGTTCTGTGCACATTTTGCGGTTACATATTGTAAAACGTCTTTTGCACCAAGAACTCGTCTCTGGTTGTCATTGCCCTAACGCAATCGAAATCCTCAGTACATACAGTAGTATTACAGCACCTGTCCACACTGCCAAAAGTACCAATATCTGGTTTAATAACCACAGCATCGCTGTGCTTGATAGGCTAGCAAACTCTCCTGACCTAAACACTATAGAGAATTTATAGGGTATTGCCAAGAGGAAGACGAGAGACACGAGACCCAACAATGCAGATGAGCTGAAGGCTGCTATCAAATCAACCTGGGCTTCCATGACACCTCAGCAGTGCCACAGGCTGATCGCCTCCATGCCACGCCGCATTGATGCAGTAATTCATGCAAAAGGAGCCCCGGCCAAGTATTGAGACATTTACTGTACATACTTTTCAGTAGGCCAACATTTGAGTTTTAAATATTTTTTTTCAGTTGGTCTTATATAGTTTTCTAATTTTCTGAAATAAATTAACTTTTTCATGATATTCTAGTTTATTGAGATGCACTTGTATATATTTAATAACCATATTAAGTAACATAAATTATTATAGGGGCCTTCTGGGCTCCACATAAGTTTCTGTTGTCACCTCCTGTGCCTGCAAATTAACAAATCGATTTGCACACTTCTAGGATTCAATTTTTGTGACAGATTAAAGACAACCTTTCACCAATTTTAAAATTGAACTAGATATAGACATGTAATACTGCCTGCAGAGTGGAATAAAAAAAAGTGTTTTGTTTTTTTTTTATTTCACCTCTCCTTTGTGGTAGTATTAGCAATCAACTATTTGGTACCTAATGAATTCACTTTGGTAAAGTCCAAATGGGTGTTATCACAGTTTTCACTGGGGGTGTGTACTTCTTCCCCCTGTGTGACGCTGACCAATCATAAACAGGCAGCAACATAGAGGTGCAGAAGGATCTGTGATGTCCTCTGGGTCACATCAACTTAATGCACAGGTCCTGTTAGCCACTGTGTGCAGCCTAAATAAGCACTGAATATATATTACTCAGCACAGAAGTGTGGAGCTATTAACTCAAGTTAATACTTTTATGACACAAATTATGATTAATTTGCTGACCGGGCTTCAGTGCACCACTTTCAGCCTCAGCTCTTTTGGTGAAGCTGGCCATTACTGTTGTAAAATCACCAAAAGTCACAATTTCTTTGTAGAACATCATGATGCACAAAAAGTTTGCAATTTTTCCAATGAGCTTTACAGCAGAAAACTCATTGATAAATTTCGGTCTTTGTCTTTATTCACTAAAAAGTGCACAGCCTGAGTTATACCATCTCTATTGCTTCCTAGGTAGAGCACAGCAGTTGAGATGATATTGTGATACTGCTGCACTCTGCATAAGCAACAGCAGAGAAAAGAGAACTTAGAACTTATGATTTTTATAAAGATGAAGACCTTATAGCTGTAGAATGTTTCAAATTCAATGCAATTTTTCTGTGGAATTAACAACAATATAGTCTGAATTCTATATTCACTGTATAACCAAATTCAAGACAACATTTGAGGAGCAATAAATACTCCACAAAAAACAGTGATTTCAATGTAATAAAATTTATTTATTAGGTAGGTATTAAACATTTTTTTATATGTAAAACAATGATAAATATAATAATTAGTGGTGCTTCAACAGGAGGGACGATATGTTAACAGTGATATTAAAATTATAAAAGGCACAAAGATATACAAAACCGAAGTGTTTTTTTATTGTATAAATTGAAAATAGTGCAGTCTGGTTTTTTTAAAAAAAAAATTTTAAGTGGAAAAATATTGGTGTTTTTTTTATAAAAAAAATTGAATAGATTAAAAAAATTGATGATGGTGTTAGTAAAAAATATATAAATACAACAAGTGACATATGATGTAAAAAATTCAAAATCATGTGAATTTGATAAAAAAACAACAAATAAGTTAGCAGCATGGAAAACCCAATGCAATCCAACATAAAAAATATGTGCACAGCATGTGCTATGAGGTATCCACGTTGCAAAGTGCTAAGTGCTGATCAGGTGAAAGGTGAATTAAGGAGCCTCACATATAATGTGCAAAAAAGACAGACAGCAATACGTCCAAATAAAATTCAATTCATTAACCAATAGGGAGGGCAAAGTGCTCTCGTGCTGATAAACAATAATTACCAGGTGTGCGGTGCTGTATCATCCCTCTACCCCGACGTACGTTTCAATGTATTTTTCATATGCCCCCTGAGGAAAAATACATTGAAGCCTACGTACTATTCCATTTTTTTTTTTATAAAAAAACACCAATATTTTTCCACTTAAAGTTTTTTTTTAAAAAAAACAGACTGCACTATTTTTAATTTATACAAAAAAAACACTTCGGTTTTATATATCTTTGTGCCTTTTATAATTTTAATATTACTGCTAACATATCGTCCCTCCTGTTGAAACACCACTATTATTATATTTATCATTGTTTTACATGTAAAAAAAAATTGTAATACCTACCTAATAAATACATTTTATTACATTGAAATCACTGTTTTTTGTGGAGTATTTATTGCTCCTCAAATGTTGTCTTGAATTTTTCTGTGGAGCAAATTCATTTGTTCTTCTGAATAAGTCTTTAGAAGAACTTTATCTATGCAGAGTGCAGCATAATGACAGTTATCTCAACTGCCGTGCTCTGCACAGTCAGCAACCGAGTCGATAAAGTGCTCATTATAAAGATGACACTGAGTGCTTTGTCATCTTGGTTGCAGAGCACAGCAACCAATGGCTGTCATCGCTACAGTTGTTGTCTGTATAGGTATTGCAGTAAGTAAACATGCTACATAGACTACTTTCAAAAAGCTACTGGTGCTTGCTGGATGCCAAGTATCTTGTTCTTGATCAGGGCAACTGGTTTCCGCACACGCGGACACACACACACACACACACACACACACACACACACACACAGACAGCCATTGGGGACACTACAGTAATCCAACTCCCACCTCAAACAGCTTATATTTTGCAGGAAAAGTGTTTTCTGGTCAAATATTTTCCGTGTAACATCAGGAAAAATGCAGTACAACATGGCAGCGATAGATTGATGATTATCTATGTGGCTATGTTCACATGCAGCGTATTTGCTGGAATTTTTCTCCAGCCACAACTTTTTCTCTTGGCTGTAACAAGGCTGCACTTAAAACACTCACGGCTTTTTTGCAGCAATTTTTGTGCATGGATTACATGTACTTTGTTTACAATACATGTTTATTAACAGTTTTATTTGCCAAAAAATCTGCAAGAATAATTTGTTGTGTTTTTTAACTTTCACATTGCAGGAAAAAAACAAGTATGTGTTGAGATTTCTGAAATATCGTAGCATTTGTTGGTGTTATAAAAAGCAGCTTTTAACTTGCAAGAAAAATGCTGCAAAAATCCTGTATAGCTTAATAGAAGTGTATCCATAGAGGACTATTAACTCCAATAAGAGTGTCTTTTTGTTCTTGGTGTATTTTTTTTTATAAATAAAGAAAGTTGTTCCATACATAGGTATATAATGAAATTACATATACCAGGCTGTGTGCTGTTTTAGGTTACGTGCCCAAACACAAGATTGAGAGTGAGCTCACAGGCTCGCGCAAGCGCACCTATTTTTGGCTCTGACCGCAATGGGGCAGAGCGAAGTGCACCTGCATGAGTCGGGAATGACTGCGTAGTCACAAGATTCAGCCCAGCTAAGTGGATGATGACAGAGGCGTCAGACACGTCAATCATCAAAGAGAATGGCGACAGCGGCAGGAGCCAAACAAAGAGCACACCCATCCGATCAGAACACATCATTTGCATATGTGGTGATCATATTTTATAAAGTTATTTCTGGGGTCTGCAAGGGGAGTCATTGAACAAGGTGCACCGTCATAGAATGCAGCCCAGGAGCTGCAGAAAGTGATATTTTTGGTTCAATGCTGAAAAGCTGGTGACAGGTTCCCTTTAATTACACAAAGTATGCTGAACGTCAATGCAAAGTACAAGAAAACAAGGCTATCATAGTAGATGTTACAGGAATGCTCAAAGGTTTGGCAAGTAATAATAAAGAAACCCGTTAACAGTAGGACAGATAAGAATTGTAATGGTATGTGCAAACGTTAATTATTTGGTGCAGAAATTGCTGAATCATTCCTACATCCCTTGGCAGGAAAAACGCAGTCTCACGACTAAGGCTATGTGCGCACGTTGCGTCGGAGTACCTGCAGTTTATTCTGCACGTTTTATTTCCCTTGGTTGTTGACCAAATGGCTTTTGACCATTTTTAAGCGCTAAAAATGCATGCGTTTTTACCGCGTTTTTAGTGCGTTTTCAGCGCTTTTTACCTGCGTTTTCACCTGCGTTTCTGCAGATGCGTTTTGTAGATCAAGACACTGAGAAATAAAGTTGAAATAGTCAAAAAGAATGAAAAAAGAGAAAAAAAGTATAAAATTAACTTTTATTAAAACTATATGGGAAATTATCAATTTTAATGAACAAATAGTGGTTATGCACATTTTAACAGAAAAATAGGTGAAGTTTATTATTTTTTAACATTTAAATTTTCGGTTACTGTGTGTGTGTAAAGGAACATTAGAACCCATTAATTTTTGGCCAGAAAAGCATGCGTTTTTGGAGCCAAAAACGCAGTGGAAAAGCAGGTAAAAAGCATGAAAAACGCAGGAATTGTGCTTTTGGTTGCATTTTGCCATTTCTCATTGACTCCAATGTTAAGGAAACGCTGCAGAAATGGCAAAAACAACTGACATGCTGCTTCTTTTTCAGCATGGTTTTTGACCACAAATATGCAAATTAAACGCTGCAGAAAAAAAAGCAAAGTGCAGACAGGATTTCTGCTTTTCCCATAGACTTTGCTGGCAAACAAAAATGCATGCGTTTTAGCGCAAAAACGCTGCAGAAACTCGGTAAAAAACGCAACGTGCGAACATAGCCTAAGAGTGCTAAATGCACTTGAAACGCGCTGATCGTGCTAACCATGCATTCACTGTTTGCTGTGTGATGCACTATAATTGAATCACATAAAGAAAACGTGCATGTTTAAGATGGATTTCTACTTTATTTTTGGACTTCACTTTTATAGTGACTTTGAAGTGACTTAGTGGAAGAAAATAATTAAACTTTGACTATCAAGCACAAATTTTGTCTGAATAGACTGAGGATGCCTGTCACAGTTGAAGAGCCCCAAAGGTGTTAAAACTGGAGAAACCACATACAATTGATCCCAGTTTGGAAACTAAGGCTGCTTTCACACATCCGGTTTGAGCCGTGCGGCTCAATCCGGCTGTGAAACCTATGCAACGGATGCGGTGAAAACACCGCATCCTTTGCATAAGTTTTTTACATGCGGCCCGTCCGGTTTTTGCCGCTTGCGGCATGCTACTGAGCATGCGCAGTGGCAAACACCGCATGCGGCGGCCGGATGCGGTTTTTGCCGCATCCGGCATCCATAGGGATGCATTGGGAAAAGCGCCGCATCGGCAGGATGCGGCGCAATGCGTTTTTTTTTGCCGCACAAAAAAACGTGCCAGGCAACGTTCCATCCGGCCGCCGCATCGGCTAAGTCTGCCGCATGCGGCAAAAAAACGGACGGAACGCAAGGCCATGCGGCACAATGCGGCACTAATTAAAGTCTATGCAGGAAAAACGCAACCGGCAGCAAAAAAAAACGGTTGCGTTTTTCCTGCAAAGTGCCGGATTGTGCCGCATAGCAAAAACCGGAGGTGTGAAAGCAGCCTAAATCCCTAAAGGAATATATCTAGAGGTGTAGTGAGCATTTTGAAACCGCAAGTGCTTCACAGAACTTTAAAAAATTGGACCATGAAAATGAAAAATTATTTTTTTTTTCCAAAAAATGTTGCTCGAGTCCTAATTTTTATTAAGGCCTCGGTTCCCCTTGAATTTTGCAGGGACAAGTGCAATCCAATGAAAACATCAGATTGCACTCGCACCAGTGTAAATCCATGGGGCAGTATCCATCTGCGAGTGATTTCTCATGCTATATCGAAATGAGAAATTAATCGCAGCATGCTGCATTTCGCAGTGAGTCTCGGCTCACACACACCCATACAATTCTATGGGTGCGTGTGAAAAATTGCTCTGCACTCGCATGTCATCCAACCACAGTGCAATGTACACAGAGACAGGCCAGGGAGGAGATGTGGAGAAAGTGTTTCCTCCCTCTTCTCCACAGCTGTGATCCAATAGCAAGATCGGATCACAGTCGCATGACCCTCGGCTGACGCTCGCAGCAGAGGGTCATTAACCTATCGCTTCCGATGCTTTCACATCAGAAGCTATGCACAAGTGGAACCGAGGCCTAACAAGGATAATAGGAGAAAATGTACCACCCACAGTAGACCTCCATCAGAAAGGGATAGCATTTTGGAAAGGAAAGCAGACTATGTTCATATGGATTCCAGGCAACATGCCACACTTGTACTGCTAGAAGAGCAGTAACCCTCACAAATGATCCCATTTTGGAAACTACACCACTCAAAGAATTCATCTAGGGTGTGGGGAACATATTGATCACACAGGTGCTTCTCAAAATTTTATAATATTGGGACGTGAAAATGAAAAGTTATGGTTTTTCCATAAAAATGTTGCTGGTTTTAATCTCAAATGTTTTACTTTAACAAGGAATAATAGGAGGCAATGGACCCAAACATTTATAAAGTAATTTCTTCCTATTGCAGCAATACTCTTTATGAGGTCAGAAACTAGTATTTGTGCACAAGATAGGTCGTAGAAGGAAAGAATCACTTTTTGGCTTTTAGAGCACATATTTGGCAGTAATACTGTAGTTTGTGGGTACCACCTGCGAGCCCCTGAGGTACAAGAACAGGAGTAACACCCTCCAACTGGTCCCATGTTGGAAACTATATCCCTCAAGGAATTAATCCGTGGATGTAATGAATCTTTTTATCCCATTAGTATATTACCAATTTTTTTCATTACTGGGGTGTGAGAAAATGAAAAATAATATTTGTTACAATTATAAGTAGCTTTAGATAAAAATGCATCAAGAAAAAAACACATCAAGAAATAGATCCAAAAAGCCATGGAAAGTCATGACACCAGCTGAAATCTAAAAGTAACTCTGAGATTTCAATCATGTCAGGTCGTGCTTAAGAAGGACCTTGCAGGCCACTGTACTTGGGTGACCTCGTAGCCATTTTTCGGCATGGGACCACCAAGGAGATCATTGGTATGACGCAATCACAATCGTGTTGGGACAATTAGAGGAAAGAGAGCTCTCTCCCTCTGGTAAGCCGATCGATGCTGCTGGCGCTATTGAAAGTGGCATCAGAGGGGTTAAGCGCCAGTGATCGCTGCTTGCACTGATCGTGGTTGTTACTGTAGGGTGTTAGCTATGATATATAGCCGACATCCGTTGATGATTTCGCTGGCTCTGCTAGTGAACCAGCCTGATTGTTGCACCGTAGTACACGTAATTTTTCAGTAACGTACTTCCTGCTGTGCCATACATGAACGGTGTGTGTCTTGAACGGGTTAAAGGCAAAAATGAACAGCATTTTTTTTAATTTTGCACAACACAAAGAAAGCACATGTTCCATTTTCATGAATTTGGGAAAAATAGGTGATTAAAAAAATAAATAAATATATGATTTTGTCCGACAGCTGCTGACACCAAGTTGGGGAGTCTGTGGGAATCTCGAAAAACAGGACTTCGATGGAAACCCTTGAGAAGCCCCAATGGAGACATTCACTTCAACAAAGTCGATGTAGTCTTTTTACATACTCTGTCCTGGCAACTTCAATCTTTTTCACACATGCACAAAAACATGGCAAACCAATTTTTTTTCGTTCATGTCTGGAAAAAAAAAATAAACACTGCCGGGACAGAGGCCATATGATCTGAAAAGTTTCTCCATCAGCGTCATTGAGTGGCACAATTGAGGCTCTGTTGATGTTTCCTGCAAAATCCGTTTTTTGGGGATTCCAATAACAACCCCGATGTAGGGCTCAGCAAGGAGGAATACATGGCCTTATGCGGGCGTCACACGAGATGATCCATCGTGCAATATTTCATCGGGGACACGGTTTTCGTGACGCACATCCGGCATCGTTTGCTAGGTCGTTTTGTGTGACACCTACGAGCGTCTCAGAACGATCGCAAACCGGTTACAAATCGTGTATCATTTACACGTTGTTTGTTTTTAAAAAATCGTTTATTCTTCACTTCGTCGGTTGTTCATTGTACCCGGGGTAGCACACATCGCTCCGTGTGACACCCCGGGAACGATGAACACAGCCTACCTTCGTCCCGCGGCTCCTGCCGGCTATGCGGAAGAAAGGAGGTGGGCGGGATGTTTACGTCCCGCTCATCTCCACCCCTCCGCTTCTATTGGCCGGCGGCTGTGTGACGTCACTGTGACGCCGAACGTCCCTCCCCCTTGGGATGTTCGCCGCCTACAGCGAGGTCGCTCAGCAGGTAAGTGCGTGTGACGGGGGTTTAACGACTTTCTGTGCCACGGGCAACTAATAGCCCGTGACACACAAACGACGGGGGCGGATACGATCGCTCGTGCAATCGCACGATAGATCGTATTGTGTGACGCCCGCATTACTCCTCGCTGCCTATTGTGCAGCATGCACACTCACCTGGGACAATTCTATAGAGACCCAGTTGAGACAAGGCTTTTGTGTTTTTCATTTAATGACATCATAATATTTGACATTAAGAAGTTTCCATTATTCATATCTCACCATCCATTGATAATAATAGGAAGGCATCTCCGCCTTTTAGAAAATCTCTGCTATTAACTCTTTGAAGTGTGATATATGCTGAAGTTCCAAGTCCCGGTCCACGGAAATACTGTGTTCCATTAGGAAAAGAAACAGAGTTACCAACTAATTCAGGTTTATCCCAGAAAACTTTACCATCATCTGAAATTAAAAAAGCAGAATTGTCAGTTTTTCTGATCCTGTTTTGTTATGTCTACATTAAAAGCCATAAATTCTATGTTGTTAGATAACCATAGTTAGGGCTTGTGCAGACAACCATAGATTTAACCAGTCAAAACACCAGATCACACTGGGACCAATGTTATTCAATAAGACTGTGCATGTCTGATTTTTTTCCTTGGACCAAGTGATCCGAGGAGAAGAATCGCAGTTTGCACGCCTTGACTCCAATTATTGTAGTGGACTCAGCTAATTATGTCTATAGGTCAGTGGGGGGAAAAAAAAATTCAGACCACACTGGGATGACATCAGAAAGCTTTTCACGGACTGACAGAATGGAGAAGATGGAGAAAAGTTTTTCCTTTTATTCTCCATATCTGAAAAAAACGAAGCACTATCTGATCATTTTCTAATCGGCATGTTAATAGCATAATTGGACCATTTTTCTCAGATGCGGACAATACAGTCATGTGACCTAGTCTTAAAGTTTACATCGAAGTATAAATTAAATTCATATGATGCAGAACTTACACTAAGCTTTAGCTTACAGTGTAGGTTATAAGCAGAAGTCCATTCTGAATGCAGCAGAAGTTGAATGTAGAGCTCCAGTGCCTCCCCCTGCTGCAGGAGCTTTATATTCATGTGCCTGTCCTGCTAAAGCTCAAAAGAGAGGAGCTGCAGATGGTGCTGCCAAAATGTATTTAATCTGCATTCTTTGTTGTTGTTGGTTTTAATTTGCTCCAACTATATCTCTTAGCCCTGATAAGGATGATGAAATCATGTCAGAATGACTGTCTCATCATTTGTTAAAGTTTAACTATGGTAACACGCAGGGGGTATTATAGGGCAGCACGGCAGTGACAGATGGAAAACCAGTACATATAAAGTAAATGCAAGGCTTTTAATCGCAGCCAGCAAGTTGTAAACAAACATGGAAAACAAAACAATGAACACTTGCCCCTCTGGGCGCTTACTAACATAGGTTATCCCTGACTCACGCTACCAAGGCTTGAATCTCCAGTCACTGGCCTTTAATTCATGTTCAGCTCAAAACACAGCATATTACTCTTCAGGCTGTCTCCCCCTTAGGCTCCCTTCACACGTCAGTCAGTGGGTTGGACGCAGGTTCCTTTGGTCTCCATACTTCTCAGGTAAAACTGCATTTGTCATTGTCTCCCTCATCATTGGAGGCTAGGGTCTCTTCCACAATCCTCCACTAACCCTGTGCAACCCTGTTTGTTATTTATATTTATATACTTTACATATACTCTATGTGGTTGCCATGGTCTTCTGAGGAGGTTGTTTTGGTCTATGACCCAATTATATTTTAGTGTATTCTATGCAGTTTCCTTGGTGGACTATTAATTATCTGACTGCATACATAGGTACACCGGTTTACATGTAACCGCTACCAGTATTAGCAATTATCATTTATGGTTTGTCAGCAGTCCGCTATAGATCATTGCCTATGTCCACACTTGTTTGTGCCGCCCTGCACCTATTTACCAATAAAGTTTTTTCACTTTGTACCCTGGACTCTGGTCGTAATTCTCTTGTTTGTATATAGGTTATCCCTGACTCACGCTACCAAGGCTTGAATCTCCAGTCACTGGCCTTTAATTCATGTTCAGCTCAAAACACAGCATATTACTCTTCAGGCTGTCTCCCCCTTAGGCTCCCTTCACACGTCAGTGATTTTGGTACGTATGTTGCAGTTTTTATATGTACCAGAATCATGGAAATACACAGACCCATTCAAATCAATGCGTCTGCGCACACATCAGTGATTTCTCACTGACATGTTTCTGTGCGGCACACACGCGTGTCCGTGTGTTCTGCATAGAGGCGCACACGCGTGTCCATGTATTCTGCATGGAGACAGGTCCGTTTTTCTCTGGCATCACTGATGTCACACAGACCACAGTGTAAAGGGGGCTTTACACGCAACGACATCGCTAATGAGATGTCGTTAGGGGTCACGGAATTCGTGCCACACATCCAGCCTTGTTAGCGACGTCGTTGCATGTAAAACACACGAGCGACTGCTAACGATCAAAATTACTCACCTAATCGTTGATCATTTACACGTCATTCTAATCCCAAAAAATCGTTGCTATTGCAGGACGCAGGTTGTTCGTCGTTCCTGTGGCAGCACACATCGCTATGTGTGACACCGCAGGAACGAGGAACAACATCGTACCTGTGGCCGCCGGCAAAGAGGAAGGAAGGAGGTGGGCGGGCCACTTAGTGATGCCTCTGTGATGCAGAACGAACCTTCCCCTTAGAAAGGAGGCGGTTCGTCGGCCACGGCGACGTCGCTAGGCAGGTAAATACGTGTGACGGGTCCTAGTGTTGTTGTGCGCCACGGGCAGCGATTTGCCCGTGACACACAACCGACGGTGGCGGGTGCTTTCACCAGCGACATCGCTAACGATGTTGCTCTGTGTAAAGTGGCCTTAACACGTACCAGAAAAAACACATACATCTAATATATAAAGCTGAATGTGTGTGTGTGTATGTGTGTGTGTATGTCCGGGATTGGCATCCGCACCGTCGCAGCTACAGCCACAAAATTTTGCACACTCACACGTCTGGACCCCAAGAGCGTCATAGGCTATGTTTCGAGGGGAAATTTTAACCCCACGCTTTACAGTTATTCGCCAAAAAACCTGCCTCCATTAAAGCGAATGGAGCTGGGAGCCACAGTGCAGCCAGAACTTCAGAAGAATGCGCAGCCAAGCCCTTATATGGAATGTTGACGTGTCACAATGCAGCCAGGGAAAGAGACAGACACAGACAGAGTAAGAAACAGACATAGACAAGGTAAGAGACAGACACAGACAAAGAGACAGACTGACAGGGAAAGAGAGAGACAGGTTAAGAGACAGACACAGACAGGTAAAGAGACAGACACAGGGAGACAGCCAGAGAGGGAAAGAGACAGACACAGGGAAAGAGACAGACAGGGAAAGAGACAGACAGGGAAAGAGACAGAGATAGACAGACAGGGAAAGAGATTGAGACAGACGGAGAAAGAGACAGAGACAATCAGAGACAGACAGGAAAGTAAGAAACAGAAATAGACAAGGTAAGAGACAGACACAAAGAGACAGACACAGACAAAGAGACAGACTGACAGGGAAAAAGAGAGACAGGTTAAGAGACAAACACAGACAGGTAAAGAGACAGACACAGGGAGACAGACAGAGAGGTAAAGAGACAGACAAAGAGACAGACACAGGGAAAGAGACAGACAGGGAAAGAGGGAAAGAGAGACAGGGAAAGAGACAGAAAGGGAAAGACAGACAGGGAAAGAGACAGACAGGGAAAAAGACAGACAGGGAAAAAGACAGACAGGGAAAGAGACAGAGATAAATAGACAGACAGGGAAAGAGATAGATAGACAGACAGGGAAAGAGATTGAGACAGACGGAGAAAGAGACAGAGACAGTCAGAGACAGACAGGGAAAGAGACAGACAGACAAAGAGATAGAAAGACAGAGAGATATATACAGACGGGGAGACAGACATAATTACATTTATATCTATTTGTTTTGTGTTTTTTGTGTGCAGAATACATTTTTGTTAATACATTCTATTTTGTTAACAGCAGTTATTAACCCGGGCGTAGCCGGGTAGTACAGCTAGTTTAAAATAAAAAGCTTTTTAAACTCACCTGTCTCCAGCGATGCTGTCTTCAGCCGCTGCTGTCTCTGCTTCCAGGCCGGCTAATTATGTTCATGCATATTCACTGAACATTCGACCCAGAAGTAGCAGCAGAGGTGAGACAGTGGCAACTTGACACAGCATCGCGGAACACATCAGTCCACGGACAGCAGGTGCGTGGACAGGTGAGTAAAAGTGCCTGATCTCCATGTGCTATCCATGCACACATGTGTGCCAAAATCATGGCACACGGAGGGACATACGCACCTTTAACACATCAGTGAAAACCGTGTGTATTTTTCACCGACGTGTGAAAGGGGCCATAAGGGTGCTTTACATGCTGCGACATCGCTACTGATATATTGTCGGGGTCACGTCGTTAGTGACGCACATCCGGCGCCGGTAGCGACATCGCAGCGTGTGACACCAAGGAGCGACAATCAACGATCGCAAAATCGTTCAAAAACGGTGATCGTTGACACGTTGCTCCTTTCCTTAATATCGCTGCTGCCACTGGTACGATGTTGTTCGTTGTTCCTGCGTCATCACACATCGCTATGTGTGACACCGCAGGAGCGACGAACATCTCCTTACCTGCGTCCACTGGCAATGCGGAAGGAAGGAGGTGGGCGGGATGTTACGTCCCGCTCATCTCCGCCCCTCCGCTTCTATTGGCCGGCCGCTTAGTGACGCCACAGTGACGTCGCTATGACACCAAAGGCACCTCCCCCTTGAAGGAGGGATTGTTCGGCGGTCACAGCGACGTCGCTGACAAGGTATGTGCGTGTGACGCTGCCGTAGAGATAATGTTTGCTATGGCAGCAATCACCAAATGTCGCACGAACGACGGGGGCAGGTGCTATCGCGCACGACATCGCTAGAAATCGCTAGCGATGTCGCAGCGTGTAAAGTACTCCTTACTGTAGGATTTCTTCAGCCTTTTATGTGGCTATGATTAGGTGTACTCCCTCAGCTGAGCTGCTATAGCAATATCTTACCCAGGTTAGCTTTCTAGAAGAGATATAGACTCCATCTAGTATTAGGGTAAGAATGCACTTTGCTTTTTACCTGCTTTTTCAACTGCAGCGTTTAATGCCAAAATGGATGTGTTCTGCTTTTCAAGCAAAGTCTATGGGAATTTGGTTTTCTAGACCGCACTATGCAGTTCAAACTACTGCCTTTTTGTTGCAGAACTTTGGTCAAAAACTCAGCTTTGCAGTGCAAAACCCAAATGGCAAAAACAACTGACATGTTTTTGCCATTTGAGTTTTGCACTGCAAAGCTGAGTTTTTGACCAAAGTTCTGCAACAAAAAGGCAGTAGTTTGAACTGCATAGTGCGGTCTAGAAAACCAAATTCCCATAGACTTTGCTTGAAAAGCAGAACACATCCATATTGGCATTAAACGCTGCAGTTGAAAAAGCAGGTAAAAACCAGGTAAAAAGCAAAGTGCGTTCTTAGTCTTAGAAGTAGTGTTACAGCCAAGCGGGAGACTGGTAAGTATAACACGCTTGCTCTAACCCCTCTACCCCTTTCTACCACCATTTTAAAATGCATAATTCTGGTCCCCATAGACTCACATGGGGGTTGGCGTCCTGCCAGATATCCGGGATTAATTGTGGGCCTGAATCTGTTTTTTTTTTGTTTCTTTTTAACCTGGTTGGACTCGGAGATCCAAGGTATCTGCAGGTCCGCCCATCACTTGTTGTTAATTGCTCATGTTTCTAGGTTTCATTTTATGTTACAATTAATTATCCCTTGTACTAATTGTCCAGTAATATTAGTACAAGTTTACTTTTTGTTATAATTAACATAAAGTCTTATTGAAGGATTTTAACCCCAAGTAAAAAAAATAAAATGTCAAAGCAGCTTGAACTTAAGCCTGCTTTACACGGGACGACCGATCATGCGATTTCACAATCGATCAGACTCGCCCCCGTCGTTTTTGCGTCACGGGCAAATCGCTGCCCGTGGCGCACAAACTCGTTTAACCCACGTCACACGTACTTACCTTCTGGACGACCTCGCTGTGGGCGACAAACATCCACTTCCTGAAGTGGGAGGGACGTTCGGCGCCACAGCGACGTCACACAGCCGCCAGCTAATAGAAGCGGAGGGGCGGAGATGAGCGGGACGTAAACATCCCGCCCACCTCCTTCCTTCCGCATAGCCGGCGGGTGCCACGGGACGGAGGTAAGCTGCTGTTCATCGTTCCCGGGGTGTCACACAGAGCGGCGTGTGCTACCCCGGGAACGATGAGCAACCGGCGCCATTTTAATTAAACAAGTTTATGAAACCAAGCGACGAGTACACGACTCACGATTTGTGAGCGATACTGCGACGCTCGGAGGTGTCACACAGCCCGACGTCGCAAGCGATGCCGGATGTGCGTCACAAAAACCGTGACCCCAACGATCTATTGCACGATAGATCGTCTCGTGTAAAGCACCCTTTAGTTTTCAGTTTTACATATGCATACAGATTTGGATGTGAAACATGTTATTTACTTATTTAGTGGCACTCACTTGTTAGGAGGGCAGGATCTGTTGTAATGCTCCTCAGGTTTGACATGCGCTTTCGAATATCTGGATTTTGATCCATGAGAGTCATTGTTCCTTGTCTTAGGGAACATGGCCATTGTAGTTTATTGTCATTCTCTCCAGAGATGAGATGGAAATATATGGCAAGGTTATCCACATCAGCTGAAAGTTGTACTTGAAAAGCATAGCCTTCATTAGAATAGAATGGTGGGCTAAAAATGGGCTTATTGATTAGCTGGTTGGTAAAGTTTTGGATATGCCAGATATGATGTGGACACTTGGTCTCTGAAAAATTGATGTCATCAACTGAAATGCCCCCAGTAGAGGTTCCATTGCCTTTGACTCCTTCAAAAACTACACGAAACTTGTTTTTGGTGGCTATAGAGACGTGATACAGCTGCCAGTATTCTGCGGGTTGACCTGAAAAGAAAAATTAATCATAAAACAATTGCTTCAATACTTCTCAGTCTGTAGACATTTAGATTTCAAGTCACAGCCATCTGATGACTCCATATAATATTATAGTAATAATAATATTTATTAATTTATATAGTGCTATTAATTCCACAGCACTTTACATACATTTGCAACACTGTCTGCATTGGGGCTCACAATCTAAATTCCCTATCAGTATGTTTTTGGACTGTGGAAACCGGAAAACCCTTAGGAAACCCACGCAAACACTGGGAGAACATACTAACTCCTTGCAGAAGTGCTGCAAGACTGCAGTGCTAACCACTGGGCCACCGTTCCACCCCTTATAAAAGTTGTTCTATGGGTAAAACATACGTCTATGGAGATATAGTGTGCCTCCAAATTGCTCCAATTTCATAATGATACAAACAAGCAAAAAATAAAAGTCCTGTGTTCCATTGAATGCCATATTATGGAGATATTCTTACCAAAAAAATAACACGTATATAATATACTAGAAGGTGGCCCGATTCTAACATATCAGGTCATCTAGAATGTGTATGTAGGTTAGCAGATTGAATAATTAGGTAATGTATGGACTGGATGGGTTAGGTTTAATTTAGTATTCTTATAATTGTTTATTGGTTTTAAAATGACAAACAACAGAAGGAACAGTTTTAATAGATGAGTCTAATGTTTAATGATGTCCATGGCTTGTAATGAAAGGAGGCCATGAACAGTGTAAAGTTAAGTAAAAATATGCTGATGCTGTGATGTGGCCCAATGCTGGTATGTGCCCCCATCGTGGTGCAGCCACCATCCTGACATGTGCCCCCATCCTGCGGGGTAATGTGTGCGGGGGCGGAGTGCGGGGTGGGTGGAGCCGAGTGAGGCCATGTCGCTGAGGACGTCAGTGCCGGGGACTGCATGGCTGGGGACAGGTAACTATCCAGGTGTGTGTGTGTGTGTGTGTGTGTGTTTGGGCGCTTTCACACTTGCATTCAGCACAATCCGCCGCTATGGAGAATAGCGCAGTCCGTTAACGCACTGTGCTATTCTCCATAGACGTGTATTGACGACGCACTGTAACGCAAGTGTCTGCGTTGCATCCGCTGGACGACGCTGCGACCCCCTCCCCTCTCCCCCCTCTCCCACAACCCCCTCTCCTCCTCTCTCATACTCACCGATCACCGGCACGGCGCTGCACAGCTGTCACACTGCTCTAGCTGCTTCTTCCGCTTTTGAAAATGCTGGCCGCTCATTATTCAATCTCATATTCCCTGCTTCACCCGCCCACCAGCGCCTATGACTGAGTGATAGCTGTCTCACTGCAATCAATCACAGCCGTTGGTGGGCGGGTCTATATCGTGCGGTACAATAAATAAATAAATAAATTAAAAAAAACCTGCGGTCCCTCACAATTTTGATACCAGCCAAGATAAAGCCACATGGTTGAAGGCTGGTATTCTCAGGATGGGGAGCCCCACGTTATGGGGAGCCGCCCAGCCTAACAATATCAGCCAGCAGCTGCGCGGAATTGCCGCATCCATTAGATGCGACAGTCCCGGGACTCTACCCGGCTCATCCCGAATTGCCCTGGTGCGGTGGCAATCGGTGTAATAAGGAGTTAAATGGCAGCTTATAGCTGCCACTAAGTCCTTGGTTAATCATGGCAGGCGTCTCCCCGAGATACCTTCCATGATTAACCTGGAAGTGAAAGTAAATAAACACACACAATGAAAAATCCTTTAATTTGGAATAAAAGACAAAAAAACCCCCCTCATTTACCACTTTATTAATCCCCAAACACCCATCCAGGTCCGACGTAATCCACACGACGCTTTCAGCTCTGCTACATGAAGCTGACAGGTTGCGCCGTAGAACACGACTGATCTGTGTCAGCTCCACGCAGCAACTGAAGTGAGTCGCGCTGTCTCCGGAGACTTCACTCAGGTAGTGCTTGCGTGTGTGCGGTGTGACGTTGCACCTTGCAACATCGGGGGTTACTCGCTCAGCATGAGGGCTTCAGGTAGACACAGGAGGCACAGTTTCTTAAGATCACAGCCTGCTTTATTCAACTCCATAAAGCACCGCGCTGGTACGGATATCACATGGCATGTACAGGCAGGAAAACAGGTACATTCCCAAACCTCAGCCCTTCAGATTATGTTCAGTCCATAAGTCCCTGCAGAGCCTTCTCAGATGCTGTTTCCTTACCTCCACCCACAAACACACCCGGCACAGGAAACTCAGAGCAGGGCCATGGGTGTGTCCAGAGGCCTGACTTTCATTCCTGGGACCACACCCCGAGGTGGAGATATGGTGAACAGCCGTCCCACCTATCTCATTAGCTGTCCACAACAGAGCCGGCCCAGGTAACACACCTTAACCCTCTCAGCACAGTACCAGTGATTATATCACATATCCTCCCCCTCTGCCCAAAGCCGGGGGGTTTTGGCACCTTGACATAGCGGACAAGAGCACCCGCTCTGTCCGCCTCGGACTACAGCCCTTGATGTACCATCCGCCACAGTCACCGGACCCTCCCCAGTGAACTCTCTCATACGCCCCCTGGTCAGTCCCAGCTCTCCAAGGCTGCCACCCACGGTCAGTGTAGGAGGGAGTCTCTCTCCCAGTCGATACTACCGTTCCGTCCAACCCTGAGCTATCCCGACCACTAGAGGGGTCACTATCGAGGGGTCTCAGCGGTGAACTGCCAGAAGAGGCGCCATATCCAGGCCCTCCGCAGGGTCTGTGTATAAATCTATCGTGGGCTCTTCTACCCGGGCATCGTCGTCTGTTTCTCGGATTGTGCACTCTCTTGTCAACGACATTGGCTAACGACACATCGCTACTTTCGTTCAGTCCTCTGGATTGTGTCTCACAGGCCTGAGACAGTTCAGAGTCTGTGCTATAGCCCGATGAATACCTGGGTCCTCTATGACCCTGGCTCCTTTTACCATTGGACTTGCTTTTGCCGTCTGAAGCAACACGTTCATAGAGCGGGCCACTTTTCTCTTCGGGGCCATAGCCCCTATATGGTCGCCATCCCACACCAACGTGGCGAAGTTGGTTTACAATCCTCCGTCTTTCTCGATTCAATTGTTTTAACTCTTCCAGGTATCCCAAACGGTATTCTAGGAGGGCTCGTATATCTTCAACACACCCAGTTGTGCCCACAATGGCACATGGAACCATACCGACTTCACAGGGCCTCCTGGCTTCGTTATGAATATCAATTCTTAATGTTGTCACACCGGTCTTAACCATCTCCTGCATGGCTCTTCCATGTCGTCCAATAAGTTTCAAGACCATCTCTCTGGGCACTTGCATGATCTCTTCCACAAACTCCAACAACCGTCGAGCTGTCTTCACCGCTTCTGCAGTTGTCCCATAGATACAAAATGTTCCACTGTCTTTATCTAAATGCACAGCTGTGACACCTGGAACCTTCCTGGCTTGCTTAATATTTATTATTATTTCTTAGTGCTCTCAATGCCAGTCCAATTAATGCTTTCTTCACAACCACCACTTCTTGAAAGCCTGCGGTCAGCTGCGCCAAGCGTCTGGTGTCTTCATCCTTCTTTGCAGTGATGATCCACTTCGTACGAAGACACCGTAGGTGCATGTCACCCAGGATTGCCACTCGCTTCTTTGTGACATCACTGAAAGAGCACACCACCAACTGATTAGTCTATGCGGCAAAGTACATTTTACAGGCTCCTACTGCCTTCTGGAATCTCTCATGCACCTTCTCACTGGCACAGGCTTCTCTTAAGTCTTCCGGCACGTCTATCCGGCACTTGAAGACTGGTCTGCTTCCTTCACTGTCAAGGACACCAGACTGTTCCTGAGGTCTCTTGCCTTCCTCCATATTCTCCACCAAAGGCTTCACCTGTTGAGTTACACACGCCTCGGGTTCCGCCCCAGCCTCAGAGCCTTCGGGTTTCAGGCTCTTAGCTGAGCCAATCTTCTTGTCTGCGATCTTGGTCTTACCCACTGAGTCAGTCAGGCTCTCAGCTTCTGATGAGACCTCACGTCCAGTCTTCACCTCTTCCTCAGAGGCTCTTTCCACTTTTACAGCACCAGCTGTGTCTTGGGACTTCACTGCATTCCCTCCACCTTCCACTTGGGTCTCTGCAGTGTCACCCTCTGCCTTCTCTTGGGAGTTTACAGCATCGCCTTCTACCAGGGTGTTACGCCCTTCAGCACGGCACTCTGTTCTTCTTAGAACCTTGGCACTATTTTCAACATATATCACTTCAACACTGGGTGGCTTACCGGTCTGCTCACCAGGACCTTTGTGGATTTGTACTCCACCAATACTGTCCAGGATTCCGTCTCCTGTATTACTCTGTTGGATTTCATCTCCTACAGTGCTTTCATCCGACAGACCACCAGCTTCATGCTTGGAAATTATAGGAGTCACCGCCATTACTTCTTTGGTCGGTTCCTTCCCTGCAATTTCACCCTGCTGATTTTTGTCGTGACAATGTGTCAGTTCAGTCTTTGATTCCTCTTTCTTTTGTAGGATATCACTGTCTGACTCTACCGTAGCAGTTGCTACTGGCAACGTGTTTTCATTACCCAGGTATTTCACTTTCTCTGCACCCTCAGGCGACATACACTGTGCCACCTCTCGGCGCTTATTACGTCTTCGGCGTCGGGAGGAAGTTTTCCCCTTCTCACACTTCTGTACCTCACTGTACTTGTTTGTCACCTTTCTGGAGTCAGTGTCTTTACTGAAGTCATCGTCACTCCCCCTGGTGTCCTGGACTAACACGTCCCCACTTAACCAGGTGTCGGCCCCCTTTTCTGGAGCTACTATAACTGTAGTGGTCACACTGTCACTTCCTTTTGGAGACGTCATGGTCACCCCTAACTCTTGACAGTCCTTATGTGGAGGTACCATCTCCTCATTGCACCCCAATATCCCACAGGGAATCTGTATAACCTCATACGGAAAAGAGGCTTTCTTAGGCGAGGGCCGACTCATTCCTGTGCAATCGGTCCCGGCCTCTGTCTTCCATAAATCCTGAAAGAGCTCAAAGTCCCGTCCTATGATAACCGGATATAACAGATCTGGCGCTACACCCACATCAGGGCGTCCCAAACGTTTGGCCGTCTGAATCATCACCCTGGCCAGAGGATATACTTTAGTGGTCCCATGCACACAACTTCCTTCTATCGTCCTACCCACCATCACATGGAGATCAGGCATGGGTCTAACTAAGGTCAACCGGCTCCCCGGGTCTAACAGACCAGACACACGTAGCCCATTCAAGTCCACGGAGCACTTCTGTGGCCTCATACTGGATGGATAGCCTATACCGCAGGTAGGACATATGTAAGGCGAACCCCATTGCCCCTTGCTATAGTCCACCTGTTTGGCTTGTGAATGCTCCACCCCCTTGTGGGTCACCATCGCTTTCTGAGGCTCTGCCCCCTGTTGGGTAACTACCCCGTTCCGGGCCTCCGCCCCCTTTTGGGCAACCACCCCGTTCCGGGCCTCCGCCCCCTTTTGGGCCACCACCCCTTTTTGGGACTCTGCCCCCTTTTGGGCCACCACCCCTTTTTGGGACTCCGCCCCCTTTTGGGCCACTACCCCTTTTTGGGACTCCGCCCCCTTTTGGGGTTTCCATGCAATGTCCTTAGCCCCCAGTTCACACCGTTTGCCCTTATCTCCCTGGGCACCCAGTGTCCATACCGGCCCCCGAAGGGAACGCTCAAACTGGTCCATGGCTGCCACATCGCTGCACACTGACAGCTCCTGCTGTCCCTGCACCAGGAACTGGTACAGCTCCTCCACAATGTCTGCATGACCCATTCCCTCTTTTCGGCTTTCAGCCCCCACTGCTGTCACTTCACCTCCTGGCACATCCTGTTGGTGTTGCTGGCTCCGCAGCAGCTGTTTCAGGAGCCCCTCCATGCTGCAACGAGAAGAGGAACAGGAGGGGCGCTCCAATGGGTAATACCCGGTGGGCAAAGACAGGGAGGGTTAGAGAACCACTAACCTCTCCGAGTTGTACCGCCCGTACAACCAGGATCTCCAGCTTGTGGTGTATCACTGCTCACCAAGCAGGGCCCCGCAATTCCGGGCTGGCCTGGAACCTCCAGTCGCTGGACTCTCGCCACTGCAGCACGGAACCCCCGCCACCTGCTGATTCACCGCCAGGTGCTTGAGGGCGCTGTCACTGTTCGTGGACCCGCCGATCCACAGCTGTGTATATCCACCACGTGCTCCTGGGAACGCTGCCCGCTATCTAGCACCATATGTGACGTTGCACCTTGCAACATAGGGGGTTACTCGCTCAGCATGAGGGCTTCAGGTAGACACAGGAGGCACAGTTTCTTAAGATCACAGCCTGCTTTATTCAACTCCGTAAAGCACCGCGCTGGTACGGATATCACATGGCATGTACAGGCAGGAAAACAGGTACATTCCCAAACCTCAGCCCTTCAGATTATGTTCAGTCCATAAGTCCCTGCAGAGCCTTCTCAGATGCTGTTTCCTTACCTCCACCCACAAACACACCCGGCACAGGAAACTCAGAGCAGGGCCATGGGTGTGTCCAGAGGCCTGACTTTCATTCCTGGGACCACACCCCGAGGTGGAGATATGGTGAACAGCCGTCCCACCTATCTCATTAGCTGTCCACAACAGAGCCGGCCCAGGTAACACACCTTAACCCTCTCAGCACAGTACCAGTGATTATATCACAGCGGGGATGATGATGGGTGCGGTAGTGCCGGGGTGTGTGCAGGGATGATGATGGGAGCAGTAGTGCCTGCATGTGTGCGGGGATGATGGGTGCAGTAGTGCCGGGGTGTGTGCGGTGATGATGGGAGCAGTAGTGCCGGGCTGTGTGCAGTGATGATGATCGGAGCAGTAGTGCCTGCGTGTGTGCGGGGATGATGGGAGCGGTAGTGCCTGCGTGTGTGCGGGGATGATGGGAGTGGTAGTGCCGGGGTGTGTGCAGTGATGATGATGGGAGCAGTAGTGCCTGCATGTGTGCGGGGATGATGGGAGCAGTAGTAACTGCATGTGTGCGGGGATGATGGGTGCAATAGTGCTGGGGTGGTATGTGTTCAGTGTATACATGCGGAGGGCAGTGCGGGGGGGTGGAGCCGAGTTACGCTGGTAACCATGGTACACAATCGGGTAACTATGCAAGGCGCTTTGCTTAGTTACCCGATGTGTACCATGGTTACCAGCGTACACCGGCTCCCGGCACGATCCCAGCAACGCAAGGGTATGTCTCGGCTGGGATTCTGGTATGGGCTCCCGGGGGTGTAGCAGTCACCGGGGAGTCGGGGCTCCGTGTGGGTGCGGGGAATGGTGTCGGGCGTCGTCCTGTCGCACCGTAGTTCGTGCTGTTCACTTAGCTGAGCCGTTGGTCGCAGGCTCTTTAGCGCACGCGCTGTGGCGACGGTTGTCACTATAATGACGTCATTTTGGAGCAAGACAGACAGACATAATAAGGCAATTTTATATATAGATAAGGACAGAGGTACATAATACTGTACACCCATAGACTTTAATCCCTTTACCACTCAGCAATTTTCCATTTTTTATTATCGTTTTTTTTCCCCTTCCTCCTAAAGCCATAACTTTTTTATTCTTCCATCAATACAGCCATATGAGGGCTTAATTTTTGCAGGACGAGTTGTACTTTTGCATGACACCATTCATTCTGCCCATTTTGTATTGGAAAACAGGAAAAAAATTCAAGTGCAGTGAAATTGCAATAAAATGCAATTGCACGATTGTTTCTTGGGTTTTTTATTTACCATGTTGAGTATATGGTAAAACTAACTTATCAGTATGGTTCCATAGGTCGGTACAAGTTTGTTGATTCCAAACATTTATAGTTTTACTTTTATCTAAGTGGTGAAAAAATTGTCAGAAATTTGTCAAAAAAAGAATTGAGCTTTTATAGCAGACCCGTAGCGTTCTCATTTTTTAGGATATGGGGCTCAGTGTGGCTTATTTTTTACATCTTAAGCTGACATTGTTACTTACACCATTTTTGTGTAGATGCGATGTATTTGATCGTCTGTTATTGCATTTTAATGCAAGGTTGTGGAGACAAAATAAAACGTAATTTTGGTGTTTGGATTTTTTTTCTCGCTACACTGTTTACCGATTGGATTAATCGATTCTATATTTTGATAGATTGGGAATTTCTGAACTTGGCAATGCCAAATATGTGTATTTTTTTAAATTATAGTTTTATTTTCAAAGAAGGGTGAGTTGAACTTTTAGATTTTTTTTTGTTTGTTTTTCATATTTTTAAAAACTTTTCTATTGATTTTACTAGTCCCCTTAGGGCGCTTGAAGTCTGCACTGTCCAATCACTTCTGTTGATTAGAGCGCTGCATCAGTATCACTCTGAACTGCAGAAGTGCTGATCTCATGTGAATGCCGGTGCTCTCTAGCAGCCCATCGACACCCTACCAATATGTTTTTTTGTTATAATCTTGGTTACTTTGTTATACAGCAGCCTACATCTTGACTATACATTGCATATGTATGTGTATATATAGACATTTTTATGGCATATTCACTGATGTATATATCATATGTGGTGTCTGCGCACCCATACAGCCACCATGCTCTGACCTCTTCCACTCCTAAAACTTAAATTTGGATTTCTGCAGGATTCAGAATTTATCAATTTATTTTTTTTATCAGTATAATCAATATTTCCTTAGAATAATATTAGTTTTCTTTTTATCACCAGTAGATAAGCAGTTTTAGAAGGCACTAACCTTTGACAGTGGTGACGAATGTCAATGTGCCATTTGGCGAGGCTTCTGTATACTCTCGGATCAAGACATTGAGTTGATCGCTTTCATGCCCATTGTGATAATAAAAGAATTCCAGGCACTGAAAATCTCTTTTGGGGTAAAAAAGTCGACTTTCAAGCAATGCTTTATTCCCATTAGCCAATGTTCTTGTATCAAAATGCATAAAGTAACCAACATCTGTGGGAAAAACAATGAACAAAATGAGAAAAATAATTTATTACATTTGAACAAAAACTAACAGTAAAAACTGGTTTGAAACAAAAAATGAAAACCAGATCAGAGAAACGAAAAAAATAAAAAATAAAATTATCAGTTCACCGGTATCGGAGATTTGCCGATTTGCAAAGGGATTCCTGGGTGATAGAGAGCAATGAACAAAATGGAAAAAATCCAGGACCCGCCAAAAAAAGAGTACCGTATTTTTCGCTTTATAAGACGCACCGGAATATAAGACGCACCCCAAACTTAGACATAGAAAATGGTAAAAAAAAGAAAAATGGGGTCCGTCTTATACTCCGGTGTTCTCTTACCGGAGGGGGGCAGCAGTGGTGGTGAAGCGGGGTCACAGGAGGCACAGGTTGTGCTAGCAGGCGCGGCAGGTCAGTGGCAGCGGGGTCCGTGGTTGCAGGTGCCGTGGCGTCCGTGGTTGCAGGCGCAGTGGCGTCTGCGGTGGCAGGATCCGTGGGGTCCGTGGTGGCGGCAGCAGCCGTGGCGGGTGAGCCGTGCAGCAGGCCGGTGCAGTGAGTGTCCGCGGTCCCGGTTCAGTGGTGGCAGCGGCGGCGGCGACTGCTCAGTGGTGGCAGGGACTGCTCAGTGGTGGAGTGTGTCCGTGGTCCCGGTTCAGTGGTGGCAGCGGTGGCGATGGATCAGTGGTGGGAGTGGCGGCGACGGCTCAGTGGTGGGAGCGGCGGCAACTGCTCAGTGGTGGCAGCGGCAGGGACTGCTCAGTGGTGGAGTGTGTCTGCGGTCCCGGTTCAGTGGTGGCAGCGGCGGCGACGGCTCAGTGGTGGGAGCGGCGGCGACGGCTCAGTGGTGGGAGCGGCGGCGACGGCTCAGTGGTGGAGTGTGTCCGCGGTCCCGATTCAAGTAATGGCGCCCGGAGCGACGCATGCGCAGATGGAGCTCTCATCCAAGGGCTCCATCTGCGCACGCGCTGACTCCCGGAGCAGCGCGTGCGCAGATGGAGCTCTCGTCCAAGAGCTCCACCGGCGCCATCATTTGAAAGTGGGACCGCGGACAACTGGTAAGCTGCACAGCCGCCCACCCCGCATGCACAGAGTGGCAGCCAGCAGGCTGCCCGCCCACCCTGCGTACAAGCCGCCGGGTACCTGTGCTTGCGTGCGGTGGCAGCCGGGTACCCATGGCTGTGTGCGGGCGGCAGCTGGGTGACTGTGTGAGGGCGGCAGCCGGGTACCTGTGTGAGGGCGGCAGCCGGCTGCTGCCCGCACGGGCACCCGACTGCCGCTCGCACACAGCACCCGGCTGCCGCCCGCACACAGCCATGGGTACCCGTCTGCCACCGCATGCAAGCACAGGTACCTGGCTGCCGACCCCACACAGCACCCGCTGCCGCCCGCACACAGCCACGGGTACCCGGCTGCCGCTGCACGCAAGTACAGGTACCCGGCCGCTTGCATGCAGCCACAGGCACCCGGCCGCCCGATCGCCTCAGACAGGACCCCCCCCCCGCTACCGCTTTATAAGACGCACCCCCCATTTTCCTCCCAAAATTTGGGGAGGAAAAGTGCGTCTTAAAAAGCGAAAAATACGGTATATATTTAAAACATCCATTTATTGAAAAATTGACCAAGACTCGGTCAAGACTAATAGCTTATCGCTCAAAATGCGTAGACCCGTGTGTCATTTTTCATATGCATGATTTTATGTTCCTTGATTTTAATTTTTCAATATGAGTGACATTTTAAATACAGTATATACACTTTTTTTGGTGACTGCTTTCCATTTTGTTCAACACTCTCCCTTTTTGAGAAAGATCTGAGAATATTGAGAGCATGGCCCCCTTAGACCATAAAAAGTAGCACAAGATAATGAAGCCCATATTTCTAGAACTGTATAAAGGTGGACTTAAACAATACAAAAAACTGAATACTAAGTGGAACAGCCAGAAAAAAAATATACAAAAATTGAACAAAAATTCAAAATGCAAAAATTGAACAAAATCTCTCCATGGTTTGTATCTGCTGCTACTCCTTTTAAATGTGTAGGAATGAAATAGAATACTATACAAATGCTGTGGACCAGTGTGACACTGTTTCTGGTTTATATTAGCCATGTTTTTGGGGTTTTTTTAATCGTCTGTAAATCATATGATTTTCTTTTAGTACCACTTTTAGTTCCAACAGTCTATGCTGTGAGAGCATTTTTTAATGCAAAATCCTCTGTATAGACATAGAAGTAGGATACCATTCTGGCTGCCTGCAGCCACCACTAGAGGGCACCGAGGAGCTTTCTTTATACTTTCAAAAAAATTGTTAATAGAAAAGAATCTAAGCATAGGAGCCTTCAGTTTGTTGTTTGCTCAGTGGAGTAACCATCGAAGTTGCAGAAGATGTGACCAGGCCCGTGCTGGAGTGGAGCACACCAATGCCTGTGCCTACTTCAGCTAGCTGTGTATCTGAAGATGCATATTCAGCGGAAATGTATTGCAGCGCAGAGGATGTCTCCCATGATGGGTGTGGGGAAGGTGAGAAGTATGGTTTTTTTTTGTGATGGAGAAGAGTGGAGCATTATTATAGCATGTGCCCAGGAGATGGGACATTATACAAGGATGAGTGACATATATTACTGGAAGGGGCCCAGGATGAGAGACATATATTATTGGAAGGGGGCCAAGGATGGGGACATATCTTACTGGAAAAGGCCCAGGATGCGGGACATAATTTACTGGAAAGGGTCCCAGTGTGAGAGACATTACAGCAGGATGAGGGATATAAATTACTGGAAGGGGCTAAGGATGGGAGACATATTATTGGAAGGTGTCCAGGATGGGGGACATAATTACTAGAAGGGACCAGAATAGGTACATTACAGCAAAATGTAGACATTATTACTGGAATGGGCCCAGGATAGGGGGACATATATTACTGGAAGTGGCCCAGGATAGGGGACATAAATTATTGGAAAACGGCCCACTATGGTAGACATTAGATCAGGATAGGGGTCACATATTACTGGAATGTTCCCAGGATGGGTAATATATATTATTGGAAGGGGCCAGTATGGGGACATAAATTACTGGAAAGATCAGGATGGGGGAAATACATTACTGGAACGGTCCCACGATGGGGAACATAACTTACTGGAAGAGGCCCAGGATGGTGGATATATATCACTAGAAGGGTCCAGGATGGGGGACATATATTACTGGAAGGGGCTAGGAAGGGAACATTACAGCAGAATGATGGACATTATTACTGGAAATGGCCCAGGATAGGTGAGATTGCACCAGGATGGGGGACATTGTTACTGGAAGAGACCCAGGATGGGAGACATATTTTACTGGAATGGGTACCGGATGAGGAACAAATATTACCAGCAGACAATATGCCAGGAAGGAGTCCAAGATAAGTGACATTACTACAGGATGAAGGACATTATTACATTATGTGAGGGACACATGTTTTGTTTTTATAGGGCTTAGATTACGACAAGTTGTAATACATTTGATTTTGTAGGTGGGGGCTCATGTCTAAATTTTGCATTGGGGCTGTCATGAACCATGCTGGGGGGGGTCACCCGGCGCCCCTCCAATTGGTCATGGATCTGTCACTGTGTGACGACACTGCACCTCCCAGCCCCATCCTGATGTCTCTAATGCCTCACAATCTTGCAAGATGACCTTGTCACTGCCACCAACATGCGACGTTCTGCGCCCTCAAGGGGTACGTAAGATCCACTTGGAACAATGCAGCACTGACACCTCCTGTCCCTGCAGGCACTGGGAAGTCCAGAGAGGGGGATCAGACCAGGCTATGCAACCTTCAGCGTGGCACCCAGCTTTCCCACAACCCTGACAGACAGGAACTTTCCACTTGCCCAAGTAGAACCGAATTCTGCTGGTCCGGTACAGTGCGGTAGACTGACACCAGTTCCTCATTAGATATAGGCCTGGTCCATTAACAGGACTATATCAGGCCAGAAACCAGCCCAGGTAGCATGTAAAACTAAGCCGAACTCACAGACATGAGATTTGGGAATCGAGATAAAAGCAAGAGCCTAAGATTACATTTTCTATTTAATCACCTTAAGGGCACACTACTTAATACACTATATACACGATGGAATTTACAGATATTATTTCAGAAGTACAGTTACAGATAAGATATGGTTACAAACAGATACACAGATGGATCAGTTACCTTGTTCCTTTGTGAATAGACCTTTTATTGGCTGGCACAGGAGGACACTGTGGTGCCACAAGTTCCTGGAACTCCTCACATGCGTGTCACATGTGGCCAACCAGAGAAAAACACCCACAAAATGTCTGCACTGATGTTATGAGTCCCTGCACATTCCATGTCACCTCCCACCTGGTGACTTAAGACTGGGCTGGAGATGGGTGTGCCTTTTTACCTTCCAGGAAAATATGGATTTTCAGTTTTCCCCATATCTCAGCCCCTGAGTCTCTCACACTGAAGATATGACCATAATATTTCCCCTCAGGATTTTATTTATCCATAAATAGGAAACTCAGGGTGCCTATGCTCTTCCTACGGCCAGTTATTAATTATCGACTGCTACGCATGTCTCACAATTTAGCAGAAATATGTGTGACGTGGGTCTTGCTGTCAGTCATCTGGATATATGTGTGCCTTATTTGTTGGGGTGAAGCACTCCCCAATATTATAACTCTTACATCGGCAATTGGAAGACTGGAGACTGTCCTTTCAAGATCGGTTGTAAAACTTGTAAATCCTGAAGTTGCTGCCCATATCCTCAGCTGGACACTTTGCTCAGCAGCAGGGGACTTGCTTCTACTCAGGAACTATCCTGATTGGATTTGTCACCTCACCATTTGGCCCTTGAGGCAGAACAGGAGGAATCGCTGCTGCATGGCAAGGGTGTGTGCAAATGAACAGTGACAGCTGATTGACCTTTGACTGTCATAATCATAATATTTCTCAGAATATCTTCACAGGGGCCCATCAGATTGTACTTATGCCACTGTTTCTGCTCATTGCCCAATTTGTCTAAGTATATATCACTCAGTATATTCTAATCTAATCTGATCCTAGTATATTGTGCAAACTGGTGTACTATATTTGGTGATTATTTCCATAAGTACACTTTATCAATAAGTTCATCAACTTTCTTGCTGTTTGGTATAATGTATTGGTGGCATATCTATAATTTGGTAGCTTTAGATATATACTGCTGTGCAGATAAACCTTAATGGAAATGTTTGAACCACTAATTAGTCTTATGACACTGGTGTATATATTGTTTAATTTATGCACTTATAACCAGAGTATTGAGTTCATATCATGAAGTGAACCATAAAGTAAAATATTGCAGCAATAAGCCATAATAGGAGATAAGAAGCTGCTTACCCGTGCAATCTCCCATGCTCGTGTAATCAGTGCTCGGTCCATTAGGCATCTGAAGAACGTGCTGCCAGTCGTCATTATCTTCTGTACCTTGGATCATTCCACAGATGTTGTTGTACTCAAAATCACATGTGTCCAAGAAAGTGATGAATGTAGCTACAGAAGAAATAAGTAATTAAAGCAAAGCCACGTCATGTCAGACATTAGCTTGTGGTTACCCCACAATATATAGAAATTGTCATTTCAGTGAACAAAAAATAAATATATGAAAAAATTTAAAATACCTCCAGAAATCACATGCTCTCCTGGTAGTCTCCTTTTATTTAATTTATTTTTTTAATTTATTTACTTAGTTTCATATTGCAACAAAAATACATAAAGATTTCTATTCCATTGTAGACTGATGTCTCCTCATTTTGGAGAAGATCCTGGTTTGGCTACTTATCCTAAGGGATCTGGCAATGCTTTTAAAATGTTCAGACTTTGGCTTATAAGGTACCTGCCTGGAATATGTGGCTCTACAGAGACGCCTTTCTTCCAATTTCCAAGGGAGCATCCTGGCTACCTACAAGTCTCTACAAGGAGAAGCAGTACCCACTAGAACCACTTCTTAGAAAACTGTGTCTGGCTGTAACAGGCTGCAGCAGGTGCCTCCCCCCTTTCTCATTCTGCAGTATGAGATAAAAGTTCTGATTCATCAGTTTTCAATAGAAATCTGCTGTAAATCTGGTTGAAACATATAGCTGCTGAAATATTTTTATGCTAGTGGCAGTCAGACTGCCAACTTTTGGAAAAGTGGATGGAGCTTAACAGAGAAGGGTGTAACCGAGCACGGCCAACAAATCCATTATACGTTACACCATAAACATGGTATAAATTATGTAAAAAATGTAGTTTAGCCCCTCATCCACGTACATATTTTTATTGCTCACTGCAGTTAAAAAATATTATTATTAGGAGGTAAAGAATATTACATCCTTCCTCCTAATTAGTTAGCTGCTCACCCAACATGGAAAATCCTGTACACTAACAACCATGTGAAGAATTTTACCCACTGTTTATCATCTCTACCTTTTAGGGCTTTTTCTTTTGTGCATCCTTAGAGGTCAGTAAAATTACCTGGAATCCTAGTGTAAAATTTAAGTAACACATCTGATATAAGAATTTTGCATACTATCACACTCAGTTCTTATATGCTTTTTTTGTGTTATTTTTTTTTATTTTTTGCCAAAAACTGTTTGGGAACGTAGTTAGCCAGGATATTTCTATTATTCTGTTTTCGCTTTTGATTTGTATTGGCAAATATCTCACTGGTCATAAATACTCTGACAAAAGTCACTTGTGACATCCCAGCTATTTGACATAAGTACATGCGGAAGTTACAGATATGGTCGGAGGTTTGCCAATTCTGTAGTGATTACAGGGGACGGGAACTCATTAAATGATCAACTTAAAAAGTACCAAAATTAATATTCATGTATCATGAGCGAATACGGTGATACCTGTTAAGGCTGAGTTCACATGTCCTGTAATCATCCGTTAGAAGGGATCCTGCAGGGATCCATTGGGAAAAAAAGTTCTGCAAACACAACGTTTTGTCTGGTTTTAAATAACTGATTTCTGACGGATCAGATTTTTTTGTATATTGGATTCTATGGAGAACGGATCCATTAATGGATTGCTAATTATCCGTTTTTCTTGCATTTGTAACGGATCCATTTTTTTTCTTACAGGATCCATTACAAATTGAAGATAAATAGCAATCCTTTAACGGATCCTTTCTCCATAGACTCCAATGTTAATAAAATGGATCCGGTAGAAATCATTTTGCCAACAGATCTCTGCAGGATCCGTTCTAACGGATGATTATAGGACATGTGAACTTAGCCTAATACT
Organism: Anomaloglossus baeobatrachus; assembly: GCF_048569485.1. Classification (NCBI taxonomy): domain Eukaryota; kingdom Metazoa; phylum Chordata; class Amphibia; order Anura; family Aromobatidae; genus Anomaloglossus; species Anomaloglossus baeobatrachus. The sequence continues at coordinate 151,254,621 of NC_134358.1, forward strand.
ATTACATAAATAGATGTAAAGTAAAATGTTCCTTTGAATGAAAACTAAACCTGGCAAACTTACAGCAGTTATACAGCCGATTAAGCTTTTCCAGATCGGCGTCACTGAAATCCATTCTTTGTCCAATCACATCACTGAAAGCATCTATGCGAGTTACTATGGTTGGGTCGGTGCTGATCTGGAAGGCAGTCTTCCCATAGTGCATAACTGATGTGTAATCGTATGGGACATTTAAATTGCTGGATCGTGAGTCATCATATTTATTGAAATTGCTCTTTGATTCTGTGGAAATGAAACCAGCGATCATTTGATGTTACAATAGTTTACAATGAAAGTAAAGCATCACACATTCCATAGATGAAACACCACTTAAAACTGTCACAAGTGTGGCATGGCCTGATGTTTTCTGGGGGGGATCTGGAATCAGAAAGTCACAGTGCATTATGGATCGAGATCCGCTTTTGTGCCTCCTCTTCATTTACCCTGAGTTGGTGTATATTTAATTCCATACAGTACTGAAAGGGTTAAGGTTCATTTCTATCCTGCAGTGATCCAACAGGTAGTTGTAACCTCATCTGCAGTCACTCCCTTCTGCTATATATATATCCGCTCCTCACTTCTCTCTATGTCGGCTATAGCTAATACTTATGCTGACCATGTTAAAGGAGCTCGTCGTTGCATAGCTATGGCATTGTTTCTATTGCAACTGCGAAGTTCCTTACTGAAGTAACCTTGGAGTTCTTTTTGTTGTGTCTTTCCCCACCTGATTGTCTTACCTACCTCGTGTTGTCCTATTGTAGTAGCGAGACAAGAATCTTGCTGGCCCTCACTACCCAGGGTGAGTTTAGAGTCAACGAGGTGCTAGACGTGTGATCGGTGCATTAGGGAAAAGACCTGTCGAGGGATGTTAGAGAGTGTAGGGTTCATCCTCAGGTGAGTGCTAGGAGGTGAATCCGCTTCCCTCTCCTTAGTGCAAAGGCAAACAGCTGTATTGTTTTCCTGGAGTACCCTTGTTGTGGCAGTGCTCACCAGGGGTCCTCCTGTCCCATGGCATGACACTACCTTGATGTTCCCGCTGTGTCACTCTGCTCGCCAGGAGTCCTCCCATGACCAGGCGTGACACCTGCAGTCACATTGTGACAAAAACAAAGCTACAGTTATACTCAATACCCCACAACAAAAAAGCAGTCTAGTTGAGGCATAAAATGTCATAGAGCTGGGGTATAATATATATACAGTACAGACCAAAAGTTTGGACACATCTTCTCATCTCTAGAACAACTGTTAAGAGGAGACTTTGTGCAGCAGGCCTTCATGGTAAAATAGCTGCTAGGAAACCACTGCTAAGGACAGGCAACAAGAAGAGGAGACTTGTTTGGGCTAAAGAACACAAGGAATGGACATTAGACCAGTGGAAATCTGTGCTTTGGTCTGATGAGTCCAAATTTGAGATCTTTGGATCCAACCAAAGTCTTTGTAGAAAAGGTGAACGGATAGACCCTACATGGCTGGTTCCCACAGTAGTAAAGCATGGAGGAGGTGTGATGGTGTGGGGGTCCTTTGCTGGTGACACTGTTGGGGATTTATTCAAAATTGAAGCCATACAGAACCAGCATGCCTACCACAGCATCTTCTAGCGGCATGCTATTCCATCTGGTTTGCGTTTAGTTGGACCATAATTTATTTTTCAACAGGACAATGACCCCAAACACACCTGCAGGCTGTGTAAGGGCTATTTGACTAAGAAGGAGAGTGATGGGGTGCTATGCCAGATGACCTGGTCTCCACAGTCACCAGACCTGAACCCAATTGAGATGGTTTGGAGTAAGCTGGACCGCAGAGTGACGGCAAAAGGGCCAACAAGTGCTAAGCATCTCTGGGAACTCCTTCAAGACTGTTGGAAAACCATTTCCGGTGACTACGTCTTGAAGCTCATCAAGAGAATGCCAAGAGTATGCAAAGCAGTAATCAAAGCAAAAGGTGGCTACTTTGAAGAACCTAGAATATGAGACATATTTTCAGTTGCTTCACACTTTTTTAAGTATTTCATTCCACATGTTTTAATTCATAGTTTTGATGCCTTCAATGTGAATCTACAATTTTCAGAGTCATGAAAATAAAGAAAACTCATTGAATGAGAAGTTATGTCCAAACTTTTGGCCTGTACTATATATATATATATATATATATATATATATATATATATATATATATATAATGTAAAATAGAAACTAGCAGTTTAATTCTTCTATAGAAACTGTGTACAGCAACGAGATCAGAGTGGTCCAAAGAAAATGGCAGAAGAATTTTGCCCCTTCATTCCGGTGGTCAGAGATAAAACATTCTGTCAATCTCACCTTGGTCTAATAAGCTTTTAGGATTCAGGATTCTACACAGGATTCTACGCAGGGTCCTTGAGCTGAAGGACTGATTGAGCTATCTAGTATAAAGCAGCTTATATTTATTTTTCTTGAAAGTCTTTTAATATGAATAAGGATGGGGAATTGGGGAATATATATCAAACTGTACGTCTAGTTTTCTGCATATGGAGAATTGCTTTGCAATATACAGTGTTACAGAACCCCTCTGAATTGTAATTACTGTAGAATATGTTGGCGCTAGAGAAATAAAATATTATTATCTGTTGATAATGAGAAATCATTGATGATGAACAAGATGCCATCTTACGTTCCTGAATCCTGTCCCACATTATAATGACGTAATCGTCCCTGTCACTACGTGACTGCTCGTGCCAGAACCCCAGAGCGTGGAGGAACTCATGCTGAATTGTTGCGATTCTGTCACAGTTGGCTCCAAGAGAAAGTTGCTGCTTTCCAGTTCGCCGGTTTCCAATATATGACCAACATCTACAGGGAAAAACCAAAAGCTTTTAGCTCTATATTCATTTTTACATAAAATAAAAATATATCAAAAACAAGTGAAAAACAAGTAGAAAACTAACAAGTAAAAATCCTATATATCAATATGAAATTATATTGTAACAGCCAGACTCAGCCTTGCCTCTGTAATCAGGGACATATTTACACATTTCTATGCCCTAGGTCAATGCACTATAAATCTACGCCCCCTCCACTGGCACTGGTGTCACTCACTGCTACTAACTCCACTTCCTTATGACGTCTTCTTTTACTTTTAGAAGCAACGGCAGTGGCGGAGCAGCTATCACCCAGGATCAAGAACATCTTCAGAAGGGGCAGCAATTCAAGAAACTGTAGAAAGTAACTGCAGCGCTGCCCGCTGTGACTGAACAAGACAGCTCAGAGATGGGCAATGTAAATGTATGGTTCAATTTATTTAATGTATGTGGCTGTAAGGCCTAAGCCACATGGCGAGAAAAACAGTGCGAGTGGAGTGCGATAAAACATCGCATTCCCCTCGGACCAATTCTAGCCTGTGTGTCAGCACACATGAGCGATTATTTTCTCAGCCCTAATCGGACCGAGAAAACAATCGCAGCATGCTGCGGGTGTAATGCGAGACGCTTTCTCTCGCACCCATTCAAGTGAATGGGGTGAGAGAAAAATTGCACTGCACTCGCGGTACACTGGTGTACCGCTAGTGCAGTGCGAGAATGGCAATAGCCGGCTACGCAGGAGAGAGGGAGAGAAATCCCTCCCTCCCCTCCTGAGTGCCGGCCCGCCTCCCGCAGCTGAGGTCTGCTCGCACGAACTGACCTCAGTTGCAAGGACACACGCATGACACTCGGCTCTGCTGTACTGCCAGCACGAGCCGAGTGTCATGCAAGTGGATCGCAGTAGTCCCCGTGTGGCCCCAGCCTTAATTTTAAAAACAGCATTTTATATGGCACTTTCAAAATAGTACTGAAAATTTGTATGTTGTATATTTGGCTGTTATTTCTTCATTGTATAAACATTTATTTCTGAACTATGAGCCTGACAAACTGAAGATAGATTAACCCCTTCACGACCGGCCAATTTTTCACTTTCTGTTTTTTTGTTTCGCCATTCTTCTTCCGAGACACGTAACTTTTTTAGTTTTTAGTCAATATGGTCATGTGAGGGCTTATTTTTTGTGGAACGAGCTGTACTTTTAAATGAAAGCATAAGTTTTACCATATAGTGTACTGGAAAACAGCAAAAAAATCCAAATGCATAAAAATTGCAAAAAAAGTGCGATAGCACTATTGTTATTGAGATATTTTATTCAATGTATTCACTATATGGTAAAACAGATGTGTTGGTGTGATGCCTGAGGTTGGTGCGAGTTTGTAGACACCAAACAAGTATAGGTTTACTTTTATCTAAGGAGTTAAAAAAAATCAGAAGTTTGTCAGAAAAAAGTGGCGCACATTTTACGCCATATTCCATGACCCGTAGCAGTCTCATTTTTCAGGATCTATGGCTCAGTGATGGCTTATTTTTTGCATCTCAGGCTGACGTTTTTAATGGTATCATTTTTGCGCAGATGCTACGTTTTGATCGCCCTGTTATTGCATTTATTGCAAAATTTGTGGCGATCAAAAAACGTAATTTTGGCGTTTGTTTTTTGCCACTACGCCGTTTACCGATCAGATTAATTGATTTTATATTTTGATAGGTCGGGCATTTCTGAAAGCGGCGATACCAAAAATGTGTCTATATATTTTTTTAACCCTTTAATTTGCAAAGGGGTGAAAGGGGGGTGCTTTGAACTTTTATTTTTTTTTATTTATTTTTAATTTTTTAAAACTTTTTTTTTTTTTTACTTTTTTTTTATTTTACTAGACCTCCTAGAGGACTATAGCAATCAGATCGCTCTACCATATCTGCTGATCACAGCTACATAGCTGTGAATAGCAGATATGCTCATTTCATGTCTGACCCAGCTCTCGGCCGGGTGAAACAGAAAGTGAGTTATGTGAGCTACAGGAGTCATCACATGACAACCACCGGAACTCACGTGCGGTGAGTAAATGTTTACCGCCGATGACATTATAATGCGCTGTCACATATTGACAGCACCATTTAAGGGGTTAAACGGCACAGGCAGATAACGATTCTGCTCGTGCCTGGCAGGCACACATGTCAGCTGTAAAAATCAGCTGAGATGTGCGCCAATCGCTGTAAGCTGCCGGCAGCAGACCGGGGCAGTGACACTATGACCACTAGGACGTAATATTACTGCCCGCAATCTTTAAGGGGTTAAAAGGAAAGTATCATCAGAAAATGACCAATTAACCCCCAGGCAGTTTTTTTAAAATTATTATTTTTGTGTTCTCAGTTTTTTCTCCCTTTCCTCCAAGAGCTAAGAATTTTTCTTGACATTCCATCTTCCATCATGGCATCCCTGACTACTTGTGCCCAAATGTGCATGTCTAGTTATTTGCAGCCTAAGATATAAGGTATTCCAATCTCCAACATGGCACTTGCAGCTGTCGGTGCCATAGTGCTCTGCAGTGTACCTCTGACCTATGTACCCCGGTTTCTTTTGTTATATAATGTGTTTGGTTAATTCCAGGTCTCCCTTTGAAATACAGTGGATTTTTTTAAATTATATTACAATCATCTGATTGGTGAGGTGTTTCATTGTGATTATCTTTCACACTTGTAAGGTCTTTAATATTTGATAATATTCATTATGAATATATGGATTTTACTATACACTATTTATTGGCAATGATCGTGTGATAACGTGCATTCATATTGCATGAAGTCTGTATGGCTCCTATTTAATTGTATAATTGATATGCTGTTTGTATGCAAATAAGACCTTTATAAATAACTGTTCGCTAGTGATGAGCGAGCATTACCATGTTCGAGTGCTCGATACTGGTTAAGAGCACTTAAAGGGAACCTGCCAGGTGCAATATGCAGCCAGGCCAACGAGCAGTTCTGGGTGCATATTGCTAATACCTGCCTAACTGTCCCAGCATCTAGTAGCATAGATAAAAAGATCTTTAGAAAAGGTATTTCTAAAAATCCTTTATGATATGCTAATGAATGCAGGGACTAGTCACAAGAGCGTTAGTTCCTGCTCTCATTCCTCCCTCTTAGCATGGCAGCACACCCACAGGGCTGTGCTAACATGCTATTCAATGCAACATCAGTAGTGAGGTGTGTACCTGTGTCCACTGTCACCGCTGATCCAAACTCCCGACACTTCTGGTCATGCACACTGGACTTCTCTGAAGCCGGGATGTGTACACCCGACTTCTTACTGCACATGACCAGAAGTGCCCGGCATTCAGATCAGCAGTGACAGCAGACACAGGTACGTACGTGACTTCTGGTGATGCAGCATTGCATAGCATGTTATCACGCCTCTGTGGGCGTGCTACCATGCTAAGAAGGCAGAATGAGCGCAGAACCTAAACCCATGCAACTAGTCCCTGGCCTCATTAGCATATCATAAAGGATCTTTAGAAATACTGTTTCTAAAGATCCCTTTACCTATGCTAGTGTATACAGGGACGGTTAGGCAGGGATTAGCACTATGCACTCAGAACTGCTCATAGTCCTGGGTGCATATTGCGCCTGACAGGTTCCCTTTATGCTCATATGGGCGTGACTCAAGTACCTGAATATACTGGAAGTCAAGGGGTAACTTGAGCATTTTTCCTGAAAATTTCTCCAATGACTTCCATAATACTTGGGTACTCGAGCTGCGCCCATCCGAGCATTAATTTATTTTTATCAGTCAATAAAATGCAAAGTGAATGAAAAAAGAAAAATCTAAATCAAATCAATATTTGCTGTGACCGCCCATTGCCTTTAAATCAGACCCTAACACTTTTCCATAGTACTATACACAGTAAATATGTAATACATTGCCTTTAAACAGCTGGAGCTCTGTTTAACGAGCCTATAAAGCATTCCAACCAAATCATTTGCCCCTGATCAACTAAATTAGTGATTTTTCCTAGATTAATGTATTTGTTATTTTAGGCAGAGAATCGTCACAATGTGCTTACAACAAAATCTCTGAATGATCGATGATATTCTGTTTGTAAGATAATGTTAACTAAAACCTTATTTCTGTTCTTACCCACTTTCCTTGAACACGGAGATGTAGTTCGGTTCTCCCTCCCAGGGCTTAAACTCTATACATGACTTCAGTCGATATCGTTCAAAGGCCTCCAGTACAAGAGCTTTAGCGTTTATCTCTGAAAAAGAATTTTTAGATTTTAAAAAAGCCTGAATGTAGCCTGATACAACATATCTCTATGCCCGATATTCTTTCTCTTGGAAGTATTTTACGGTGATTGAACAATGTCATGTAGGTTTTGAGCACAGATCCTTGTTTTAGGATGGCAGAGCAAAAGGGGCTCTTCAGGCAATGTCATCATATGTTGAGTGTCGTTATTAAATGCTGGGTGGGGCAATGTCCGCCAGTGAGGAACAGGCAGATTAAAATGTAATTATAAGCACAGGTTCCTTGCTGAGAACATCACCAGTAACTCATTCCTTTTCCTAAACTATGAAATAAGCTATTTGTTTGGCTAACATTACACATTAACCACTTAACCACCCATGACCTGGAATGATTGATATCACTTTTATCCCCTTATTTCTCCCTTGGGCAACCAAAGATGCTAGGTATTAACCATGGAGCCATACCCAAGGATATTACCCCTTAACAAAAAGATGAATGATATAATTAAGTTGAGTGTAGAAGGGAAGACGGCTGATTTTTCTATCGCTGTCGTGATACTCTTCCTATAAGAATTTTGTGTGGTTGTTTTGCATCTTACTGGTAAAACTTGCATTCCATGGATTTGTCTATCTTTGTATATATATATATATATATATATATGAAATTCCTCATTTTTTTTTTCAATTTGTACTTTTTTTATTGATTTTCAAACAGACAAAAATTATTCCAAAGCAAGTCTTGACGGTAAGCATCGTACAGGTAATAATGTATACATATTAAATCATTGAAGAGTGAAAGACAAAGAGAGGCGTTATTCACAGTTATGATTGAGAAGTGGGAGACTCCAGAAAAGAAAAAGGAAAGGAGTCACTTCCCAAAAAAAGACAACAGCAGGGAAAGAGGAGAGAGGATAAAGAAGCTTTGATCACGGGAATCCACACACACCATCAAAAGCAACTACCAAAGATCCTGGGTACACAGCAGCCTAACTGAAGCCTCAATCTATCTCAACACCGTCCGAAACAGCGCCGAAGATAAAAAGGCCAAATTCCTCATTTTTGTGCCATTTATGAAGAAAACACCACTTGGGGGGGGGGGGGGCACACATTCCTTAATGAGTTTGGGACCACTTTCTTGTGAATTATAGTTATTATGTTGGCCTGTGTGTGGCTATGTGTCCTCTTATACAGTACTGCATTATGAATTCCCCCATAATGATTGTAAACTTACCCAAACTGTCCTCTAAGAAGTATGGAACTGGTATGGGCCATCGGTACTGCTCCCCAATAATTGAGTTTTTTTCATTTGGCTGCACATAAAAAAAAAATATGAATACAGTAACGGTGTAACTATGTTAGCTATAACAAGTTAAATGGGTTTCTGGGAATGCAGATTATCAAAGCATTGAAAGATTATCCAAATTAAAGAACAAGTAAATTATGTATTTTTTTCAAATTCTGCTTTGTTCCTGAGCTGTGCCATGTGCTGAATCGCCCTCCAGCTCCATACTTTCTGCTACAGACTGTTAAAAGCACAGACAAAAGAGATTTTCTGTCTGTGCTTTGAACAGCTCCGTCAGCAGCTCCTGGAGAAGTATGCTCTAAACTGTGATGTCATCGATGTGTGGCCTGTGATAAGCTGCAAGATAACAGTGACTGGGGATGTGCACAGAATGGAGGCAGATTCCACAGCACTGTAATTCAGAGCAAACAATCTTATCAACTTCAGACTTTGGCCAAAGGGGATGGTGCTGATGTTCCAGAAAGAATTCTAGATTACAATATAATGACTGACTGACTCACTGCTAATCTACAGTGCACTGATCCCATATGGTGCCAGAGTCAGTAACTGGAATATTATTGACCCTAACATTACTCACTGCAGGAAACTAATTACCTTTTAAACATTTTTGCTAATTAGATTTTGGTGCAAAAGGGCCGGACTGTGCACTGGGTCGTCTCCTTCCTGTCTGTGATTCCTCAACAGCTCCGTCTACCTCTGGTCTTTGTTTGACAGGTCACTGCTTTTTCATTGACCTGCCTCCTCTCTTTGAAATCTCTCTTTATGAACAAAGCAAATTTCTTCAAAAAAGGTATCAATGTAATCAATATTATAGCGCTATTACAACCATGTCTTTACAAAATTGTGCTGACTGGTTCTCTTTAATGCACCAATCCAGCAAGGGTTTTTTCACAGGTGGAATGATGCTTAAAATGTAAGTCCTCGGCCTCCGGTCTTATACTTACCCATCAGCATTTTCATATGTTTTCTGCGTCTCTCTGGTTTCGTGGCTCCACGACCGTGCCCCTAACTTCTGACTGTCCAAAAGTCAGAAGTTACATTACAAGTTCTGAATACAAGTCTATAGGAGTCCAGAACAAGTAGTGATGAGTGAGCACTCCCATGCTCAGGTGCTTGGTACACATAATGAGCAGTTGGATCTTCAGATGGGCATGACTTGACTACTCAAGTATAAGCCAATGGGGGGACTTTAGGAAATCTTCTGGAAAAATGCTCAAGTTCCCCATTGACATTCATTATACTCGGGTACTCAAATTGTGCCTATCTGAACATCCAACTGCTTGTTACGAGTTCTGAGCAACCGAGACTTTTATTGACTTTTCACCTCTGGCATGCTCCATGAAGCACTAAAGTTACTGGCAGGTCACAAACTGCCGGAGACTGAATGGAGCAATGCTGGATAAAGATGCCGAAGGGTGAGTATCAAACCAGGGCAGGGAATTTAGATTTAAAGCACCACTCCAGCGGGGAAATAATTAAAACTGGAGGATTGTACTGTATTACAACTCTCTATTATTTATTTTACATTATGTTATATACATTCTTTGCATCCTGGATTGATCTTTAAATACAGTGGAAGCTTGGATTACGAACATAATTGGTTCCAGGAGTGAGCTCTTAAACCAAGTTACTCTTATGTCAAAGCGAATTTTCCCAGAGGAAATAATTGAAATACAGACAATTTGTTCCACAACACAAAAATATTTACAAAATTTACACAAACTTATTACAGTAATCCAAAATGTACTGTATTCATATAAAATTATTACAGTGCACTAATACAAAATACTATACAGCACAGAAAAAAGGATATAAAACACATTAAACTGTACTTTAGCTTCCAATAGAATTGTTGGTGTGTGACAGGTACAGTACAAGTAATGTGCTGTACTGGTTATCCGAAAGAGAGGGCAAAACTGTATCCACAAATGCAAATTGATAGACATGCTATATAGTATATACTGTACTGTGCAATGATATACTGTATACAGTACATATGGACAGAAAATTACCTCCAGAGGGGGTCAGAACACGGTGAAAGGACGGAACCGGAAGTGTACACTGTGGGAATTTGCTCATATTGCAAAGCATTGCTCTTAAACCAAGTTACAAATTTTTAAGAAGCTTTGCTTGTCTTGCAAAACGCTCTCAAACCAAGTTACTCTTAAACCAAGGTTCCACTTGTATCTTTAACTACAGAAATGTAATTACTGTATACAAAAAGCTTTTAGGCACCCGCATCAATTACTTACAAGTAACTGAACTGGACAGCTATATATATATATATATATATATATATATATATATATATATATATATATATGTATACAGTACAATACAAGTAGTTGTATGCAAGTAGTATTCAACCCCCTGCAGATTTAGCAGGTTTACACATTCGGAATTAACTTGGCATTGTTTTGTTTTTTTTTAAATTGTGAAAAGTTTATTCAGAGGGTCATTTATTATTCAACCCCTCAAGCCACCAGAATTCTGTTTGGTTCCCCTAAAGTATTAAGAAGTATTTCAGGCACAAAGAACAATGAGCTTCACATGTTTGGATTAATTATCTCTTTTTCCAGCCTTTTCTGACTAATTAAGACCCTCCCCAAACTTGTGAACACCACTCATACTTGGTCAACATGGGAAAGACAAAGGAGCATTCCAAGGCCATCAGAGACAAGATCGTGGAGGGTCACAAGGCTGGCAAGGGGTACAAAACCCTTTCCAAGGAGTTGGGCCTACCTGTCTCCACTGTTGGGAGCATCATCCGGAAGTGGAAGGCTTATGGAACTACTGTTAGCCTTCCACGGCCTGGACAGCCTTTGAAAGTTTCCACCCGTGCTGAGGCCAGGCTTGTCCGAAGACTCAAGGATAACCCAAGGACAACAAGGAAGGAGCTCCGGGAAGATCTCATGGCAGTGGGGACATTGGTTTCAGTCAATACCATAAGTAACGTACTCCACCGCAATGGTCTCCGTTCCAGACGAGCCCGTAAGGTACCTTTACTTTCAAACCATCATGTCAAGGCTCGTATACAGTTTGCTCATGATAACTTGGAGGACTCTGAGACAGACTGGTTCAAGGTTCTCTGGTCTGATAAGACCAAGATCGAGATCTTTGGTGGCAACCACACACGTGACGTTTGGAGACTGGATGGCACTGCATACGACCCCAAGAATACCATCCCTACAGTCAAGCATGGTGGTGGCAGCATCATGCTGTGGGGCTGTTTCTCAGCCAAGGGGCCTGGCCATCTGGTCCGCATCCATGGTAAGATGGATAGCACGGCCTACCTGGAGATTTTGGCCAAGAACCTCCGCTCCTCCATCAAGGATCTTAAGATGGGTCATCATTTCATCTTCCAACAAGACAACGACCCAAAGCACACAGCCAAGAAAACCAAGGCCTGGTTCAAGATGGAAAAAATCAAGGTGTTGCAGTGGCCTAGTCAGTCTCCTGACCTTAACCCAATTGAAAACTTGTGGAAGGAGCTCAAGATTAAAGTCCACATGAGACACCCAAAGAACCTAGATAACTTGGAGAAGATCTGCATGGAGGAGTGGGCCAAGATAACTCCAGAGACCTGTGCCGGCCTGATCAGGTCTTATAAAAGACGATTATTAGCTGTAATTGCAAACAAGGGTTATTCCACAAAATATTAAACCTAGGGGTTGAATAATAATTGACCCACACTTTTATGTTGAAAATTTATTAAGATTTAACTGAGCAACATAACTTGTTGGTTTGTAAGATTTATGCATCTGTTAATAAATCCTGCTCTTGTTTGAAGTTTGCAGGCTCTAACTTATTTGCATCTTACTGCTAAATCTGCAGGGGGTTGAAGACTACTTGTAGGCACTCTGTATATATATATATATATATATATATATATATATATATATATATATATATGGAGATTTCTAGAGTAAAGGTCCCGTCACACATAACGAGATTGCTAACGAGATCGTTGCTGCGTCACCGTTTCTGTGACGCAGTAACAATCTCACCAGCGATCTCGTTATGTGTGACACCTACCAGCGATCAGGCCCCTGCTGTGAGATCTCTAGTCATTGCCGAATGGTCCGTACCATTTTGTTCAAAGGCGATGTTCTGCTGGGCAGGACGCATCGCTGTGTTTGACACCTACCAATGACCTCCTATACAGGTCGCTCATCGTTATACAGGTCGCTCATCGTTACTGCGTCGTTGGTAAGGTCTGACTGTGTGACATCTCACCAGCGACCTCCCATCGACTTACCAGCGATCCTTATCAGGTCGCATCGTTTTTGTGATCGCTGGTAAAGCTCCCCCACACCCCCCCGTCACATTTACCGACTTACCAGCGATAAGGGCATTAATAAGGGCATGATGTTTATCTTGTCTTTGCAGGAGATAAGCTGCTGCCAGAAGTTTCTGGCAGTGGCTTATTCTCTTATCTATATGGAAAACACATGAACACTTCAACTGCTATCTGAAGTGTGGTTTTATTATCATGTTTCCACATGATGTGCCTGTTGTAAAAAGACACATCTGCATATTTTTCTCACTATCTGACATGAAATCAGAATAACCCTTTTCTGTTTTAGGTCAATTAGGAACCAAAAATATTATTTATATTTGCTAAATGCCAGAATAATAAGAGAAAGAGAGAGAGAGAGAAAGAGAGAGAGAGAGAGAATGTTATAAGGCATTTTTATTACTTTCTGCAAAGTCAAAAGTTTACATACATTTCATTAGTATTTGGTGCCATTGCCCTTAAACTGCATGACTTGGGTCAAACACTTTGGATATACTTCCACAAGCTTCTCACAATAGTTGGTATGAACTTGGACCCATTCCTCCTGACAGAACTGGTGTAACTGAGCCATGCTCTGACCTGCCTTTTCAGCTTTGCCCATGAATTTGCAAAAGGATTGAGATAAGGGTTTTGTGATGGCCACTACAAAACATTGTTATCCTTAAGCCACTTTGTAACCAGTTTGTCAGTTATCTTTGGGTTATTGATCAATTGGAAGACCTATTTCCACCCAAACTTTAAGCTTTTGGTTGACATCTTAAGATTTTGCTTCAGTATTGACACATAATCGTCTTTCCTCATGATGCCATGTTGTTAAGTGTACCAGTCTCTCCTGCAGCAAAACAACCCCACAACATGATGCTGCCACCTCTTGTTTTACAGGTGGAATGGTGTTCTTAGGTTTCAAAGCTTTTCCCTTTTTCCTCCAAATGTAAGGATGGTCCATTATGACCAAACAATTCAATTTTAGTTTTGTCAGACCACAGGACATGTCTCCAAAAAGTAAGGTCTTTCTTCCTGTGTGCATTGTAAACATTAATTTGACTTTTGTATATTTCTTTTGGAGTAATGGCTTCTTCCTGGCAGTGGCCTTTCAGCCCATGTTGATACAATACTCGTTTCATTTTGGATAATGACACAATCTTACCAGCTTCCGCCATGATCTTCACAAGGTCTTTTGCTTTTGTTCTTTGGTTGATATACACATGTCTGACCAAAGTATGTTCATCTCTGGTACACAGAACCCGCCTCCTTTCTGAGTGGTATGGCTGGACATTCCCTTCTTGTTTGTACTTGCATACAATTGTTTGTACAAATTAATGAGACACTTTTAAGTATCTAGAAATTGCGCCCAAGGATGAATCAGACTTGTGCAAGTCCACAATTTTCTTCCTGAGATCTTGGCTGATTTCTTTTGACTTTCCCTTGATGCTACACAAAGTGTGTTTCAGATGTGCATTAAAATACATCCACACGTGTGTCTCTAATTAACTCAGATATTGCCAATAAACCAAAATCAGAAGCTTCCAAGAATTTGACATTATCATATGGGCTGTCCCATATTGTTAAAAGGCATAGTACTCTTAATGTATCTAAAGTTTTGACTTTGCAGAAAGTAATAAAAATGCCTTAAAATATTCTCTCTCATTATTCTGGCATTTAACAAATATAAATGATTTTGGTTCCTAAGGCTATGTGCGCACTGGGAAATGGAATTTTCTTGAGAAAATTCCGCATGCTCTCAAAGATTACCGCACCCGCGGTAAAAAAACGTTGCAAACCGCACCCGAAAACCACATGCGGTTTGCCGCGGTTTGCTGCGGTTTCACCACGGTATTGTTCGCGGTATTGCCGCGGTTTTGCCGCGTGCGGGTTGGGATGTGCTTTATTGCATTCAATGCAATAAAGCACATTGAAAAAAAAAAGTCATTTAATTCTGAGATAGTAGATAGATAGACAGAAGAATAGATAGAGGGATAGATAGATAGACAGACAGATAGAGGGATAGCTAGATAGATAGATAGATAGAGGACAGATCGCTACATTTCCCACGGTCGGCAGTGAGTTCACATTACCGGCCGTGGGAAATGACCGGTAATTACCTCTGCTGTCTGCTGCATTCATTCAGCGTTGTGTCTGTGACAGTCGCGGCTGGATGTAAGCAGCGCAGGACCTGTGGATTACGCCGGAGCTTTGTTGCGGGAGGGGTTAATAAAATGGTGAATGAGGCTTGTTTGTTTTATTTAAAATAAAGGATTTTTCGGTGTCTGTGTTTTATTCACTTTACTTACGGGTTGATCATGTCAGCTGTCACATAGACGCTGCCATGATCAAGCCTGGAGTTAATGGCGGTGATCCACCACCATTAACCCCTTGTATTACCCTGCTGCTACTGCTACACGGCGGCAGGAAGAGCCGGGGACACGCCGGTACTGCCGCATAATGCATGCGACAGTGCCGGGGCAGCTGCGGCTGATATTCTCGGCTGCGGGAGGTGGGAGTGAGGCGGGGGACATTAACCCTGCCCCTCTCCCTCCCCAGCCTGAGAATACCGGGCCGCCGCTGTGTGCTTACCTCGGCTGGAAGGTAAAAATACAGCGGAGCCCACGTTCTTTGTTTTCTAGATTTCCGTTTTCTTTCTATGTGTGTTCTATGTGTCTGTGTCTATGTGTTCTGTGTCTGTGATGTGTCTGTGCCTGTGATCTGTGTGTGTGTTTACTCTCTGCACGGCTTCCTCTTCCTGTAATGACATCACTTCCCTGCAAAACCGCAAGCAAGCGATGTACATTACCGGAGGTAAACCGCGAAATACCGCAGGGAATAACGCAGTGAACCGCAAAGAATTTGCTGCCTGCGTTATTCCCTGCGAGATTTCACGATTAACATTGGAGTCAATGTAGTGAAATCCCGCAGCGACGTGCGGAAAAGAAGTGACATGCAATTGTTTTTGCTGCGGGAATCCCGCAGCAAAACATGCAGCTGTCAAATTCCGCCTAGTGCGCACAGGATTTTTTTTGCCCATAGGTTTTGCTGGTGATTCACTGTAGAGATGTTATGAAAATTTTCTGCAGCGAAACATGCAGCAAAACCGCAAAAAATCCGCGGCAAAATCCGGTAAGTGCGCACATAGCCTAAATGACCTAAAACGGGAAAGGTTTATTTTGATTTCATGTCAGATAGTGAGAAAAATATGCATGTGTCTTTTTAGATAGTGTATGTAAACTTCTAGTTTGAACTGTATGTCCAGATGCAGTAGTTAAGTCCAAATTACTCTATCGTTCAGAAAACATCCAAGTATGAAAAGGAATCGCACTGACACACTTCTTGCTTATACTATCTGGGATCCAGTTATTAATTAATAGGAGTTATGATAATTAAATTGTACAATTCTTAACAGAGATCTTTACACAAAAGGACGACAAATTATTTTGGTCCCCCACTGCTAGATGCGTAAAGACTTTTATATTTCAGGATCAACCAGCACCATATCTGCAGCTTCGTATTGTCATGCGATCCATCTGTATCTCAGGGTAATTAAAGGGCTTTGTCCTAGTGACTTGGCACCTGTTTGCAAATTTTTCACATTCTTAAGTTAAATTGTAACTTTGTACTTTGATATGCTTATCCAGATAATGTTTGTGACTTTCTTCATTATACCTTTTGCTTTATTTCTATTCTTTTACATCAGTTTTATGCAAAATGCATTTGTGTACTAAGACTAAAACAAAAAAGAATTAGGCTGTTTTGTAGCCCTTCAAATTCAAATGACTTTAAAGTGCTTTTAAGAAATAAATATTCTTAAATATTTAAATAGGTATTCCAGTCTTCATGACTGGAGTGTTGCAGAAAATGAGACTTAATGTTTTTCCCTAAGTCTCCCATTCTGTCCTCTGATGAGGGGCTCCAGTAGTGGAACCCACAGTGATCCAGTGGATAAGTGATCATTGTTATAAACTGGACAACCCCTTCTAGAGAATACGTACAGTATATATATATTATATATTATATATATATATATATATATATATATATATATATATATATATATATATATATATATATATATAAAAGTTTCTCTTGATTTTTGATCTGGCATTTTTTACATTCTTTACTACATGTTGACCATATTTAGAGCATTAGCATTGCACAGTGACAACCAATCAGCTGACTTCTACTAGGTTGAGGATTAGAAATCCCTGGAAATCTCTCCGGTTCAGTATTATATTTTTCTGTAATACATGGGAGCGCTGAATCTGCGAGAGACAATGACTCTCTGCTCCTTTACATAGGACAGGTTGAATGAAGAGACAGAACATTTTGGAAAATAGAAAATGATGGAATAACCCATTTAGGTAACACCAATGGTACAAATTTATGCATAAACTCTTTATAATAGTCTAACTTACCTGACGTTTAATGTCTCCTTCAAAAAGGTTCAGGCCTAATTCTTAAAGAATAAGAAATGAGCGTAAAAAAAATCATAAAAATATGGTAAAAAAGAGATATCTTATAATTGTTGTGGTTTTCTTTCAAACCTTGGTTGATGTCAAATAAGTCCTTTTCTTTTCCACCATCCACATCAACGTCTGCAAGGAGATTAGATTACATGTTGGTTATTGGTTGGTTATTCATGTTATTACCCCCTATGTTACATAAAAAGACATTCCTTGCTTGTGCACATGGCGCTCACCTGTGTGTTCTTGAAGAGGCTGGAAAATAAGACACAGTGAATCATTTAAGGGCAATTAAGAAAATGTACAATTAAAGCAAACTTGTCATTTCAAGTAAGTTTTGAAAATTGGCTTTTTAGCCACTAAAACTAACACGTGACTTGTATCCTGCATATTTCACTATAATATATATACATATATATATATACACACACACACACGCAGTATATATAAATAAATATATATATATATATATAAAACTGCCCATGAATTGAGGAAAATGTCCTCTGCCAAGATGCCATTTGCCACCAGTTTGGCCATATTTCAGAGCTGCAACGTTGCTGGAGTATCAAAAAGCACAAGGTGTGCCATACTCAGGGACATGGCCAAGGTAAGGAAGGCTGAAAAACGACCACCTTTGAACAAGAAGCATAAGATAAAACGTCAAGACTGAGCCAAAAAATAACTTAAGACTGATTTTTCAAAGGTTTTATTGACTGATGAAATGAGAGTGACTCTCGATGGGCCAGATGGATGGGCCAGAGGCTGGATCAGTAAAGGGCAAAGAGCTCCACTCCGACTCAGACGCCAGCAAGGTGCAGGTCTGGTATTGTTATGGGCTGGTATCATCAAAGATGAAATTGTGACTTCCGGGTCCTGCGCTCCCATGGAAGGCAGTTTGTGAAGAGAGCTCCTGCTTCTTTATCAAGACCCCTGCAGTCCTAGCACACAAACCAGCTGATAAGAGGTGGGAAAGAGGAGATAAGATAGTGTGCACATTGGCGTAGCAAAGGGGGGGCGGATGGGGCGGTCCGCCCCGGGCGGCACGTGTCAGGGGGGCGTAATTTTGGCCACTCGCCTTCAGTTCTGCTGCCCCCGGGCCGAGTTCCGGGGACCGGAGTCCTCAGCAGGAAACTGTGGCTGCTGTCTCTTTAAGGCACGCAGACCACAGTGCCCTGCTGGATTGAGCTTCATCTGTGGGCGGAGCTACCACCCGGCATCCTGCTTTGTCCCAGAGAGATGAAGAAGTGCCAGCCAGCAACCCCCAGCAGAGCGCTGGCCTCCGGCGCTGTGTGGGCCTCCTCTCATCCGTGTCCGAGCAGTAAGTGCTACCCCCCTCGACCTGTATACTCCCTCCCAGCCACCCGGTTTATGGGCCCCAGTGAGCTGCATGGGCTTTCCCCACCTCAGGAGCTGCATGTTGGTGCAGGCTCAGCTCTGCTACATCTGCCCTGTGCTTGGTGCGGGCACAGCTCTGCTACATCTGCCCTGTGCTTGGTGTGGGCTCAGCTCTGCTACATCTGCCCTGTGTCTGGTGCGGGCTCAGCTCGGCTACATCTGCCCTGTGTCTGGTGCGGGCTCAGCTCGGCTACATCTGCCCTGTGTCTGGTGCGGGCTCAGCTCGGCTACATCTGCCCTGTGTCTGGTGCGAAATATATATAATAAAGAGAAAACGGGTTTTAGCCGCGCTTAAAAACCACTGATGCAGGATTAATGAAGAAGTTTCTTTTTATTTCAGCATTCCAACTGGGAATGCTGAAATAAAAAGAAACTTCTTCATTAATCCTGCATCAGTGGTTTTTAAGCGCGGCTAAAACCCGTTTTCTCTTTATTATATATATTTCCACTAATTTACGGGGCCGCTGCTTAAACCACGCTGACACTCACATGCGATTCAAGGAGTTGTGACTGGCACAACCCCATCAGGTGAGTGTACCTATTCCCTTCTTATCATTTCACGTTATATCGGGTAAGACCCTATTGCGCCTTTTTGTCTCCCCACCTCTAGCACCTGTGTCTGGTGCGGGCTCATCTCGGCTACATCTGCCCTGTGTCTGGTGCGGGCTCAGCTCGGCTATATCTGCCCTGTGTCTGGTGCGGGCTCAGCTCGGCTACATCTGCCCTGTGTCTGGTGCGGGCTTAGCCCTGCTACATCTGCCCTGTGTTTCGTGCGGGCTCAGCTCTGCTACATCTGCCCTGTGTCTGGTGCGGGCTCAGCTCTGCTACATCTGCCCTGTGTCTGGTGCGGGCTCAGCTCTGCTACATCTGCCCTGTGTCTGGTGCGAGCTCAGCTCTGCTACATCTGCCCTGTGTCTGGTGCAGGCTCAGCTCCGCTACATCTGCCCTGTGTCTGGTGCGGGCTCAGCTCTGCTACATCTGCCCTGTGTCTGGTGCGGGCTCAGCTCTGCTACATCTGCCCTGTGTCTGGTGCGGGCTCAGCTCGGCTACATCTGCCCTGTGTCTGGTGCGGGCTCAGCTCCACTACATCTGCCCTGTGTCTGGTGCGGGCTCAGTTCAGCTACATCTGCCCTGTGTTTGGTGTGGGCTCAGCTCGGCTACATCTGCCCTGTGTCTGGTGCGGTCTCAGCTCGGCTACATCTGCCCTGTGTCTGGTGCGGGCTCAGCTCGGCTACATCTGCCCTGTGTCTGGTGCGGGCTCAGCTCTGCTACATCTGCCCTGTGTCTGGTGTGGGCTCAGCTCTGCTACATCTGCCCTGTGTCTGGTTCGGGCTCAGCTCTGCTACATCTGCCCTGTGTCTGGTGCGGGCTCAGCTCTGCTACATCTGCCCTGTGTCTGGTGCGGGCTCAGCTCCGCTACATCTGCCCTGTGTCTGGTGCGGGCTCGGCTCCGCTACATCTGCCCTGTGTCTGGTGCGAGCTCAGCTCGGCTACATCTGCCCTGTGTCTGCTGCGGGCTCAGCTCGGCTACATCTGCCCTGTGTCTGGTGCGGGCTCAGCTCCGCTACATCTGCCCTGTGTCTGGTGCGGGCTCAGCTCCGCTACATCTGCCCTGTGTCTGGTGCGGGCTCAGCTCTGCTACATCTGCCCTGTGCTTGGTGCGGGCTCAGCTCCTCTATATCTGCCCTGTGCTTGGTGCAGGCTTAGCTCTGCTACATCTGCCCTGTGCTTGGTGCAGCCTCAGCTCTGCAGCAGCCATTTGTGCGGGCCCCCAAAAGCCGCGTGTGTGTCTATATGTGCAGCAGAGTTGTGTGTATGTATGTATGCAGTAGAGCTGTGTGTGTCTGTATGTAGCAGAGTTGTGTCTGTATGCATGTATGCAGCAGCTACAGAGTTGTGTGTGTCTGTATGTATGCATGTATGCAGCAGCTACAGAGTTGTGTGTGTCAGTATGTATGCATGTATGCAGCAGCTACAGAGTTGTGTGTGTCTGTATGTATGCATGTATGCAGCAGCTACAGAGTTGTGTGTGTCTGTCTGTATGTATGCATGTATGCAGCAGCTACAGAGTTGTGTGTGTCTGTATGTATGCATGTATGCAGCAGCTACAGAGTTGTCTGTATGTATGCAGCAGCTACAGAGTTGTCTGTATGTATGCAGCAGCTACAGAGTTGTGTGTGCCTGTATGTATATATATAAAAATATATATGTATGCTGCAGAGTTTTGTGTCTATATGTATGCTGCAGAGTTTTGTGTCTGTATGTATGCTGCAAAGTTTTGTGTCTGTCTGTATGCAGTCGAGCTGTGTGTCTGTATAAATGCAGTAGAGCTGTGTGTGTCTGTATGTATGCTGCAGAGTTGTGTGTCTGTCTGTATGCAGCAGAGCTGTGTGTGTCTGTCTGTGTGCAGCAGAGCTGTGTGTGTCTGTCTGTGTGCAGCAGAGCTGTGTGTGTCTGTATGTAGGCAGCAGAGTTTTGTGTGTCTGTATGCAGCACAGTTGTGTGTCTGTATGTATGCAGCAGAGCTGTGTGTGTGTATAATAGGCCTACATGTGTGTAAAAAGGTGAAAGTCTAGGACTATTAGCAGCAGTCTACAATTAGATCTTTGATTGTAGTTCCATGAATAATAAATATTTTGATGGTTTTCCAAATTTTTTAAAAATTCTGGATTATCAACGGCCAACGGAGGGTGGCGGCAAATTTGACAACCGCCCCGGGCGGCAAAAGCAATAGCTACGCCACTGAGTGTGCATGCCCCTCAGACATAATGGAGAGGTATGTGCACAAGAACGGGACTGTAGGACAGGGATCTTCCCCAGCCCAGAGGAGCAGCCGTGCTAATGCTAAAATGGCTGTGGAGGTGACCAAGCCCAGGAAAAGCAATAAACCTGGTAATCAGCTTACCCAGCAGGAGGGAGGGGTGAGCAGGAGATAAGCACTGCAGGTCTCAGCATTTCTTACAAGTCCCTAGCAGATGAGGTGGTAAAGATGTTAACCCCCCAGCTTCAGGAAATGCTGGAGCAGACAGTGTCTGATGCCCTGAAGCAAATGCAGGAATTCATCTCACAGCAATCAGAAAGACTGGCTACAGTGGAGAATAGACTCAGCACTGCAGAGGATGAGCTGGGAGAGGTGCAGGCCGAACTGCAAAGAGTCACCAGGCTGAACCAGCAGCTTGCAGATAAAATTGATGATCTCGAGAATCGTTCCAGACGAAACAACTTAAGAATCATTGGGCTCCCAGAAACTATCACCCCTCACCAGCTAATGGGGATATGCATGGAGGACATACCTCACGCTCTGGGGATTGCTGATACACTCAAGGCTGAAAGGGCACACAGAGTGGGACCCCCAGCCCAGCACACAAGTGCAAACACACCTCCAAGACCCAGGCCAGTGATTGTCAGATATTTGAACTTTGTGGATAAAACTAACATCTTACAAGCATTTCGGAAGAAGACATCCCCCACGGTGGTAAGAGGACATAAGATTCTGATATTCAGTGACTATTCAGCGGAGGTCACAAAGAAAAGAAGAGCCTTCAGCGATGTCTGCACAGAGCTTTTCAGAAAGAAGATAAAATTTGCTTTGCAATTCCCAGCCATCCTTAATATCTTTGCCCTAGGAGGAGGTACAGAGACATTCATGACCCCATCAGGCAAGACGCTATGTGGACAAGACTTTTGCAAAATCATCGCCCCTGGCGAAGAGTGGGGATGCTACTCCCCAGAGGGGGTGAGAGCACATAAAATAGCCCATACAGGGGCAAAATTGCTAATGTTTAATGTGGAGTATTGATGCTGTTTGTAAAGGAGCAATAGGGGGAGGGGGATTTGTATGGGGGTCTGGAGTTCATGATGTGGGCCTGAAAGCGTTAACTCTACCATAACCCAGACACCCCCAGTCCCTCTCCATTCCCCCGCTTCTCCCTTTTTTTTTTTTCTTCTTCTTCTTCTTTCTTCCTCTTTCCTTCTTATTTCCCTGTCTTGCCCAGCCCCTTTATTATCCCATCACCCAAACACACCCCCCTCCCACACATAACTGCCTCCCTCTACCCCCATACCCACACTCCCCTCCCATTCCCTCCAACTACACTCCCCCACCCACAAACTAATTTCCACCCCCTCCCACCCACACCCCCTTTTGCCACCCACAAACAAACCCTCTCCTGCCCCCCCCTGACTACACACTTTCTCCCACCCACAAACTACCTCCCACCCAATCCGTCCCAATCAACTCCCGCATCCCATTCACACCTCCCCCATTTACAACCCTTCTCCTTCCCATAACCATCCTCTGGACCCCTCCTCCATTCTTCCCTCCTTTTTTCCTCTTGTTTCTTTTTTCTTTTCTTTTCCTTCATCTCTCCTGGGAATGAGCCTCGCTATACTGGGTCGAGGTTCAACCTATTTTCGGTCCTCAGGGCTTGGGGATACTTGTATATATTTCTGAAGCTATGTTTAGCACGCCTTTAAGTAAAGTGTGGAAGCTCAAGAAAGCGAAAATATTTTGAGGAGCGAAAGAGGGATCAGTAGGAGTCCCTACATACATGCGGGGAAAAAGTGAAGTCCGCAACTGTGTTTTTCCCTACAAAGGATATAGGATAGCGGTGTTATTTTGTTGGTTTAATTGACTTTTTTTCTTTTTTTTTTTGCACCACCAGAGAGATGCGATGGATAGGTTTTAAGAAGGTTTTAGTTAAGATAGGATAAGAAGTAAGATTTCAAGTAATATATAAGGATGCGAATTGTGTCATGGAATGTGAAAGGCCTGCAGTCGCCACACAAAAGACGAATGATATTGAGGCACTTAAAGAAGCTTAAAGTAGACATTGCCCTACTTCAGGAGACCCATTTGAAAAATCTGAATTTCACCAGAATGTGCAAAATGTGGGTGGGAGAAGTGATGGGATCCTCAGCCCAAAATAATAAAGCAGGTGTGTTAATACTACTCCATAAGCAGGCAAATTGTAAGGTAATAACACAGGAAAATGATGGAGATGTGAGAATACAAAAAGCTTTGTTGATACCCCATGTGGACGACTCAAAATCTATAATGTATATGCACCAAATGAGAGTAATAAGATTTTCTTCCAGGAGTTGGAGAGGCAGGTTTTGGAGGACCCTGAGAGGAACATAATAATAGGAAGGGATCTTAATACGGTAATGAACGTCAAAGAAGATAGGTCGGGCACAGGACACAAACGCATGGTAGCCAGGACACATGACAGGGTGCTGAATCTATTCACAGAACATACTAGCGTAATAGATGCTTGGCGAAGCTCACACCCGGCAGACCAAGAGTACACTCATTTCTCCCATGTCCATAGCACATGGTCCAGAATAGATTATTTTCTACTAACACAGGGTCTACTCAACAAAATGAGGAGGATTGACATACAAGATCTGGTGATATCAGATCACGCCCCATTACTCCTAGACCTAGAAGAAACCTACCCCAAGGGAACAGACATACTGTGGAGATTCCCTTCACACTTAGCCCAAGACGAGAACTTCCAAAAACTGGTGAAAATGTGGTGGCAGGAATATACATGGGATAATAAGGCGCATGAGGAGAACTCCCATTTATACTGGTACGCAGCTAAGGCAGTACTAAGGGGGAAGAATAATGGGATACGTGAAAGCATTGCGAAACAAAACAATTAAAGCATACACTGAAGCCAGCAGAAGGACCAGAGAAGCATACACAAACTACATTAATAATCCATCTATTGGTAATAGGAACAAGTGGATAAAAGAGAAAGCAGAATTTGACTTGTGGGTGGACAGGGCAGAGAGGATGAGGGGCCAGAGAATTGCATCACATTATTTTAGATTCGGGAACAAGGCAGGTTCGCTTCTGGCACGAATGGCAAAGGGAATAACTCCTTTAACATCCATAACTCATTTGAGGGACCCATCTGGGGCTAGCCACAATGACCCAAAGAAAGTCAATGACATATTTGGAGAATTCTACAAAAAATTGTATGAACAAGGGCCAGCAAATAACACAGAAGGAGGCAACTTCCTAAACAATCTGTCATTACCCACAATTACGGAATCAGACAGGGAAATGTTAAATGCCCCAATAAAAGAGGAGGAAGTGAGAACAGTTGTGAAAAACCTTAAAAATAACAAGGCCCCAGGCCCCGATGGAATGACGGGGGAATTTTATAAAATACTACAGGAAGATGTTATGCCCACTTTAGTAAAAGTTTTCAACTACACTCTCCAAAATAAAATTCTACTACAGTATGGCCATATGGCGTATATAAAGGTAATACACAAACAAGGAAAAGACCCTTCGGACCCTTCATCATACAGGCCCATATCGCTGATAAATCAAGCCACTAAAATAATCTCTAAAATCCTGGCAGACCGGCTAGCATTGATCCTCCCATCGATAGCAGGACCACATCAAGTGGGGTTCGTTAGAAATAGGTCAGCAGTATTCAACATTCGCACAGTGTTGGCGGTACTAGATGGAACAAAAAGACTGGGCCTGATAAAGGGGAACCGTGCGTTATTGGCCTTAGACGCGGAAAAGGCCTTTGACAATGTAAATTGGCATTGGTTAGGGCTAGTATTAGATAAATTTGGCATAATGGGTACTTTTCGGAACTATATGGAGGCACTTTACGCTACGCCTGAAGCTAGAATTTCCACAATGGTCTTTCTGTCAAAATCTTTTCAGCTACAGAAGGGGACTAGGCAGGGGTGCCCCCTGTACCGTCTTCTGTTTGACTTGGCCCTTGAACCACTAGCCCAATACTTAATAAAATCAGAAGATTTCTCAGGAATCAAGGTGGGGAATAGTGAGATAAAACTAACCTGCTTTGCAGACGATATGCTTTTATTTATGTCAGACCCAGACAACCATCTGAAGAATGTAATAGACAAACTGGCGTACTTTGGCTCCTTTTCAGGCTACAGGATAAATATCAGTAAAAGTCAGATTCTATATTTGACACCCCTGGGAAATAGGCAAGGTGAGGGAATAGAAGTCGCCATAGCCCCCCATTACATCACTTATTTAGGAATTAAATTAGGCAGAGACTCAATGTCATTATATAGACTTAACTATCCACACCTAATTGAAAAAATAACTAAAGAGCTAGACAGGTGGAAAAATCTTTCCCTGACCCTGTTTGGCAGAGCACATCTGATAAAGATGATCAGCTTCTCCTGTTTGCTCTATCCTCTACAAACTATTCCCTTACTGCTGAAACACACCGATATCAACAAGTTGCAAAAAGCGTTTGTAAAATTTTTATGGCAGGGAAAGAGACCAAGAGTATCCTACTCAAAGCTGTGTCTACAGAAAAAGATGGAGGGGTACAAATGCCCATGATTAGATTGTACAACTTAGCGGCACTTGCCAGACATATAAAAGACTGGCTCAATGGGACAACCTTCTTTTCTAACGTTCAGCTGGAGAGAGAGCTAACAAGCCCTTTTAACTTGGTAGCCGTATTACATATGAAGCTAAATAAAATACCAACGTACGTGAAACAGAGCTGTTTAATAAAGGACACGGTGGGGGCCTGGAGAGCACTGAGAAAACTGTATAGAATCCCTTATTGTCTTTCAAAATTCACCCCGTTGTGGGAGGATCCAAATTTTACTCAAGGGTCTCAAAACAAATTATTTCAAGGATGGAAGCAGAGGGGAATACGGAGGTTGGGTGATTTACTGAAAACAGAGGAGGGGAGAGTTCTGAGCTGGGCGGAGGTATCGGAAAAATTTAACATGGAAAATCACCATTGCCTACAATATTTACAAATAACAACACATTACACATCAGTGGTAAAAGAGGTCGGGAAGGCTGAGAAGAAGGGGAGTTTTGATGTATTGATTGGTCAGGGAGCGGAACATGAATCCCTTTCGATCATGTACCAATGATTGAGAGATCAAGTACAGGGCCCCTGGAAAGAGCAAATATTTAAAACCTGGGAGACTGCTCTGGGCGATCCGGACATCTATGATAAAATTCTAAGGGGGTTGGAATCTGTTAAGAAAGTAATGATAAACGAACAATGGAGGGAGATGCAATTTAAGCTAGTACACAACGCAACATACGCCTTTAATATACCACATACCAGCTTACCAGTGCATTTCTTGGACAATTGCCCTAATAAATGTGGACTCCATAAAGCAAAACTGTTTCACTGCATATGAGAATGCCCACAGGTGAGGGGGGTATGGGAGGAAGCGGTGGCGTACATATTGAGGATTTGGAAAGTAGTTATACCCGTCACCCCTCAGGCCTGTTTGTTTCACTGTATAGAAGCCCCTACAGAAACTGACAGAGCAAGTGCTCACATTCCAGGTGTAATACACATAGTATTGCTTGTAGTCAAGAAATACCTACGTAGGAATTGGCTGATAAGACAGACACCGAGAAATACAGAAATAGTTGATACCCTAAAAACAATAATGATGTACGACAAACTGGATTCGGAGAAATATAAGGAGAAGTCCACTAAAAGATTCTTCAAAAAGTGGAGAACATTTATTGAGCAAAGCTTCACAGACAAAAATCACCCAGTTAATTAAAGCATTTGAACACACGTCTTGGTATTGTGTGGAAGACACTGCAGGGACACTAGGGACACTGAAGGTAGGGAGCATCCAAAGGACCAACTGAATTGAACAAATATGTTAGTTTGTTAAGTTAAAGTAAATTATTGTTAAGATAATTCTATGGAGATGAAATTGTTGTGACAATGAAAAAGAAAATGATGTAACAGAAGCATTGTACGATCCGGAGAAATTTTATGGAATGTAACAACATGTTCTCTTGTTGATGATATGTGCTTGCTGACATCAAATAAAATATGTTTAAAAAAAAAAAAGATGAACTTGTGGGACCTTTTCGGGTTGAGGATGGAGTGAAGCTCAACTCCCAGACCTACTGCCAGTTTCTGAAAGACAACTTCTTCAAGCAGTGGTACAGGAAGAAGTCGGTATCGTTCAAGAAAAACATGATTTTCATGCAGGACAATGCTCCATCACATGCATCCAACTATTCCACAGTGTGGCTGGCCAGTAAAGGTCTAAAAGATGAAAAAATAATAACATGGCCCCCTTGTTCACCTGATCTGAGCCCCATAGAGAACCTGTGGTCCCTCATAAAATCTGAGATCTACAAGGAGGGAAAACAGTACACTTCTCGGAACAGTGTCTGGGAGGCTGTGGTGGTTGCTGTACGCAGTGTTGATCGTAAACAGATCAAGCATCTATGGATGGTAGACTGTTGAGTGTCATAAAGAAAGGTGGCTATATTGGTCACTATTCTTTTGGGTCTTGTTTTTGCATGTCAGAAATGTTTATTTCTAAATTTTGTGCAGTTATATTGGTTCACCTGGTGAAAATAAGTGAGATGGAAATATATTTGGTCTTTATTAAGTTGCCTAATAATTCTGCACAGTAATAGTTGTCCTCACAAACAGATATCCTCCTAAGATAGCCAAATCTAAAAAAAAACACTCCAACTTCCAAAAATATTAGGTTTTGATATTTATGAGTCTTTTGGGTTGATTAAGAACATATCTGATGATCAATAATAAAAAAAATCCTCTAAAATACAACTTGCCTAATAATTCTGCACACGGGGTATATATATATATATATATATATGTATATATATATATATATATATATATATAATATATATATACACATTATATATGTACAGTGCCTTGTGAAAAAAGTATTCGCCCCTTTGATTTTTTCAACCTTTTCCCACAATTCAGGCTTCAAACATAAATTCAATTGTGAAATGGAACAAAATTTATTGCTTATTTTAAACTGTTTTAAAAAATAAAAAACTGAAAATTGGGGCGTGCAGTATTATTCGTCCCCTTTATTTTCAGTGCAACAAACTCACTCTAGAAGTTCATTGAGGATCTCTGAATGATCCAATATTGTCCTAAATTACTGATGATGATAAATATAATCCACCTGTGTGTAATCTAGTCTCCGTATAAATGCACCAGCTCTGTAATAGTCTCAGTGTTCTGTTTAAAGCACATAGAGCATCATGAAGAACAAGGAACACAACAGGCAGGTCCATGATACTGTTTTGGAGAAGTTTAAAGCACTGAAAGTGTCACATGTTCCAAAAACATTTTTCAGGGCACTGTATGTGTGCGCTGCCACTTGATCATGTGACCATAGCTACATACATGTATATAGATAGATAAATACATACATACATACAGTGCCTAGCAAAAGTATTCAACATAATGTTCAATATGATCAAGAACATATAGTTGCTCAAAACGCATCATTTGGCCTTGTTTTAATTTGGAGATGCCTTAATCTTTTTCACTATCGTGTTTTTAACGTAATGGAATAAAGCAAGAAGTTTATTTTATCAGTGCGGATTCAAACTCTTTTATTCCTGGGTTACCAGATGATAGCAGCGAAACATGGAGCCAAAAATATTTTCTTTTTTTTCTGGTGTATTTCAGTGCACCCCTTCTCACCCAATAAAGGTTATACAGGTCATGGTTTCTTCTTTCTCTTGTCCTCCTAATCCACTATATCAACATGATCATCATGTGCCCTTCGCTCCAAATTTTTAGAAGACCATCAGGCAGCCTTCGCTCATAAATTTAGAGAGCCATCAGGCGGACCTCATTATAATTTTTATTTTCCAAAGAGTGGAGACAAATTTAAGGCTCACAGGCCGCAGTCAGTGCTCCCTACCTGCTTACGTTGTTTCCGTGGGTTTTTAGCCCCGTCGAGGGCATAATAACTGATAGACGCATCTGCTTGTCAGCTGAAAATGTTGACAGGCTAACTGCTCTCAAAATAAAAAATGCCTGGATTGGTCCAGACTTCTCAACCCCACCGAATGACAGCAGCTGAACATAAAGCCAAATCAAATGTTACTTTTTTTCTGGTGTATTCCCATTCACCCCATCCCACTCAAAAAGGGTATACATTTCATGGCTTCTTTTTCTTGTCCTCCTCCTCCACCATATCAATTGGGCCATCAAGTGGCCCTCACTACAAATTTTTAGAGGGCCATCTGATGGCCCTCACTCATAAATTTTAAAGCGCCATCAGGTGGCCCTCACATAATTATTCGAGAGCCATCTTGTGGTACTCGGTCCCCAGCCACCACTATTTTTCACAGTGTGCTGTCCCTGCCTTACACCAGCATGTGTCCCATAACATCGGCTGTGCTCTGACCAATGCAGTTATGTTGCAGCAGAAGTATACCTTTAGAAGGATTTTAAGGCAATAAACCCAGCTTTTCCTACACCAAATGCAGCTAAGAGTGGTATTATTATAGAATAGAATAGATTTTTTTACATAACAGCAGGAAGGTCTGTAAAGCTATAATCTCTGCCTACATGTTTCTAATACACTATCCCTTCTCCAGCAGCTCTTCCTGCACTTCTTGCACCTAAGAGCAGTATTACTAGAGAATAGAATAAATTTGAATTAGCTCTGAAAAGAACTTTTGGGTTAACGTAACAGCAGTAAGGAATGTAAGGCATTTCAAGGTCCTGGAGTGGCTGAAACTCAATGTTGCCCAACAACAGTCTTGAAAGCCTGAAAGATCTGGAGAAACACTGTATGGAGGAGTGGGCCAAAATCCCTGCTGTAGTGTGTACAAATGGACAAGAACTACAGGAATCAAGTCACTTTTGTAATTGCAAGGAAAGTGAGACGATTCCTGTAGTTCTTGTCCAAGTTTGCACACATTGCAGCAGGGATTTTGGTTCTCTACTCAATACAGATCTCCAGAGCTTTCAGGTTTCGGGGCTGTCATTGGGCAATATCGAGTTTCAGCTCCTTACAAACATTTTTTATTGGGTTCAGGTCTGAAGACTGGCTAGGCCACTCCAGGACCATGAAATGCTTCTTATGGAGCCAGTCCTTAGTTGCACTGGCTGTATGAAGTATGATGTTTGTATCCCCATGCTTCATGGTTGGTAAAGTGTTTTTGGAGTTTTGCTCATCCTTCTTTCTCCAAACACGAGTGGAGTTGATACCAAAACGTTCTATTTTGGTCTCCTCTGACCACATTACCTTCTCCCATGCCTCCCCTGGATCATCCAGATGGTAATTGGTGAATTTCAAACAGGCCTGGATGTGTGCTGGCATGAGCAGGGAGACCTTGCATGCCCTGCAGGATTTTATCCATGACGTCGTAGTGTGTTACTAACGGTAATCTTTGAGACTGTGGCCCCAGCTCTTTTGTGGTCTTCCCATGTAGTTCTGGGTTGATTCTTGACCTTTCTCAGAATCATCCATACCCCACGAGGTGATGTCTTGCATGAAACCCCAGACTGAGTAAGATTGACAGTCATCTTTTGTTTCTTCCATTTTCTAATAATTGAGTCAACAAATGTTGCCTTCTCACCAATCTGCTTGCCTATTGTCCTGTAGCCCATCCCAGCCTTGTGCAGGTCTACAAATTTGTCCCAGGTATCTTCAGACAGCTCTTTGGTCTTGGTCAAGGGGGAGAGGTTGGAGTGTGATTGATTGAGTGTGTGGACAGATGTTTTTTATACAGGTAATGAGTTCAAATGTGCAATTAATACAGATAAAAAAATTGTTTAAAAGAACAGAGAGTCCTCAGTGGTTGATACCTTTTAATGGCTAACTGAAAAGATGGTAATAATTGCAAGCTTTCGAGACTACTCAGGTCTCTTCATCAGGCCATGCCTGATGAAGAGACCTGAGTAGTCTCGAAAGCTTGCAATTATTACCATCTTTTCAGTTAGCCATTAAAACGTATCAACCACTGAGGACTCTCTGTTCTTTTAAACAATTTTTTTATCTCTACTGGCTAACACGGTACAAAGATATATTTTACTTGTATCAATTAATACAGGTAATTAGTGCAGAGTAGGAGGGCTTCTTAAAGAAAAAATAACAGGTCTGTGAGAGCCAGAAATCTTGTTGGTTGGTAGGTGATCAAATACTTATTTCATGCAACAAAAATGCAAATTAATTATTTAAAAATAACCAACGTGATTTTCTGGATTTTTGGGGGATTCTGTCTGTCACAGTTGAAGTGTACCAATGATAAAAATTACAGACCTCTCCATTCTTTGTAGGTGGGAAAACTTGCAAAATCGACAGTGTATCAAATACTTATTTTTACCACTGTGTATACATATAATAATAATAATAATAATCATCATCATCATATCCATATAATGTGATGCAGTGAGGGTAATCATATGTGAGGGACGGTATGTATCCCCCAGAATGCGCACAGAAACATATTAATCCCTTTAGAGTGCAGGACAGTGGTCAATCCACTCCCTCCGGGCTGGGTTTTGTATGTGGCTCACGGCCACAGATTCCATTTAAAAAGTCTCTGCAGAGCAGGGAGCTCTGGATGTGTTTGGCTTGCAAGCTGCAGAGCTGTCATTTGTCACATGAGCTCCATGTGCCTGTGCTGGTAGGAGCCATCTTGGTTGTAGCACTTGTGCAGGAGATCCTGTGCATGCAGAGCTAGTGGGGGCTCTGAACCTTCAGGCAGCTGCAGATTCCACTGAGGCTCTGGACTAACAGCAGGACCCATTAAACGGAGCATGTCCAAGGGCCGGGAGTGAGTCCAGTGTGAGTCTCCCTGGACTGGATGGAGCCAGATTGACAGCCTGCAAACCTACTGGCAGGTAACACCCCAGAAAGGGGACTGGCTGAGGCCAGTGCATGAACTGTGCGGATAATTACATAAGTGTATCAGACAGTGGGATGCTATTTTACCTACTAAAAGAATAGACTGTGTACCCTTTATGTTGTATAAAACGAGAGTATGGATTATGTTTGATTTACACAGCACGGTTTATCTGGAAGCAAAATAAACCGCTTGGATTCTGTAAGTGACAAAGTGCTCGTTTATGCCTCAATCCCGCTACCAGATGGGTTTACCTACTACATTCGGGGCGCAGGTCATTAATATATATATATATATATATATATATATGGCGCCCCTGAGGCTTTCATCGCCACAGAGGTACTGCACCTCAGTCAGAGGTGTTGTATCCCATCCTGGGTAAGAAGGGGGTCATCTACCGGTTCACAGACAAAACCTGCACACACCAATTGTTAGGACACACTGGGTCATGGTTTAAGGCAGGTACCCCATTAATGCTGGGAGTAGCGACCAGTATACCTGGTTATGGGGCCTTAAGTCCCATTCACTGTCCTGGAAGGGGGGGAGCCTGGCAAGGGGGAGTGTAGGAGGAGTCAGTGGGGTAGTTAGGAAAACCGGTTAGTTCAAATTGGAACCAGAGAAGTGACAGTGGACAGGAGTCTGTGAGAGGGTCTGTGACAGGAAGTCTGAGAGAAAGGAGTGAGGAGACTGGGTTTTTTTGTGGTGAAGACCCTGTGGCCCTGCTAGGTCCAGGTGACACCAAGGAGGAGGAAAAGGGTTCCAGAGTGCCCCAGATGTGAGGGAGGCCTCAGTGGACTTGTTCCACCAAGAACACTGGGGTGGAGTAATCTGGTCGCAACAACGGGGACGTTCCCCAGGCTAAAGAAAGAAAACAATTCTCTTTAGTAATCCGAAGGCTCGGGAGATTGCTGCAGGCACCTGAGGCCACAACCTGCCAACCATCACCTGCAAGGGGGAGCAATAAAAGGACTGAGGTCAGCCACCCTTTGGACAGGCTCGGTGGTGGAGGCGCAGGACAGTCTAGTGAAGGTTAGTGCTAGTGAGTCGGCAAGGGAAGGCACATTGAGGGGTGCAGTGGTACTGACCTTTGACCTGCTTGGGATCGGCGGAGGCCAGGAACAGTGATTCCTGGCATACCACGGGTAACCGGTCAGCGCAACTGTGAGACTAACAGGGAGTA
The DNA here is from genome assembly GCF_048569485.1 of Anomaloglossus baeobatrachus. Classification (NCBI taxonomy): domain Eukaryota; kingdom Metazoa; phylum Chordata; class Amphibia; order Anura; family Aromobatidae; genus Anomaloglossus; species Anomaloglossus baeobatrachus. The sequence continues at coordinate 151,288,013 of NC_134358.1, forward strand.
AAACATCTTGACTGCAAGCCCTGTGTCGTCTGCTTTGTCATGCACCCCATCAACATTCACCATAGACTTTACAAATGGTTGCCCCGGGGTACCCGCTCCACCTGTGGGGAGCAAGAAACACCTCAGCTGCCATAACACCAGCCCCGGAGGTCCCGTCCAGCAGCCGCGGCTCCAAAGCCGCAATCCACAGGTGGCATCACGAATCTTCTACAAACTTTATTACTACCTTCTCCAATACTGCCACATTAATTGACTCCTCAAGGGTCACGGAGCTGGGCCCCGCCACCGCTGACTACCCCGGACTAGTGTGGCCCGACATCGAGTTACCTAAGGCCCTGGGGCAGGCGAGTCATATACTGTAATATTCATTTCATATGATGCACTGTATTATAAAATGCACCCCAGATTTAGAGACCAAAAAAAAGTGTCCGCCTTATAATCCGATGGTGTCTTACTGGGGGGGAGGGGGCAGCAGCGGTGGTGGAGCGGGGTCACAGGAGGCAGGTGTGGCAGGTGTCCCAGCAGCTCGCTGCAGGCGCTGTGAGGCAGGAAACATTCAGAAACTGTTGGGGTGTGGGCTTCAAAGAAATGGTGCCTGGAGTCGGCGCATGTGCAGATTGAGCTATCTGCTCAATGGCAAGCCGAGATCTTATTTACGCATGTGCCACCTCCGGGTTCCATTTTCCTTAAGTCCATTGCGGTGAGATCAGTGGGCTGGAGGCGGCGTGTGAGCAGATGAGATCTTGAGCAGAGAGCTCCATCTGCGTACGCGGCGCCTCCGGGCGCAATTATTTGAAGCGCACACCACCAACATTTTCAGGATGGCCTCTGCCTTACCACACGCAACAAGCACCAGCTCAGCACCTGCAGCATCTTCCCTGCCTCCTGTGACCTTTCTCCACCACCTCCTGGTAAGCTCCATTTAGATTAAAAGACCCAACCCTCATTTTCCTCCCAAACTATTGGTAAGAAAGATGCGTCTTGTAATGCAATAAATACGGTGTGTACTGTATATATGTATATATATATATATATATATATATATATATATATATATATATATATATATATATATATATATATATATATATATATTATACACTGTGTTCCAAATTATTATGCAAAAAGAGTTTAGGAGTGGTAAGGTTAGAAATTTTTTGTTTCTCATTTAAACTCATTGATGGTGATGTGTGTCAGGGCTCTTTAGATCACTGAAAGCAATTGCAGATACCTGTGCAAATTAGTTTGGCAGGTGTGTCCAAATAAACGCAAGGCTACTTATGAAGGATGTTCCACATTATTAAGCAGCCTACATTTTTTGCCAAAATGGGAAAGAAAAAGGATGTGTCGGCTGCTGAGAAGCAACAAATTGTGGAGTATTTAGGTCAAGGCATGACTACAACCAACATTGCCAAGACACTTCATCGTGATGATCGCACAATCAAGAGGTATGTATCTGATTCACAGCACACGCGTGTGAATGCCGATGAGGAAAAATTGAGGACTCTTTCCAACAGGCAATTGCGTCAGGTTAAAAGAGCAGCTGCTAAAATGCCTTGTCATAGCAGCAGACAAGTGTTTGAAGCTGCTGGTGCCTCCAACGTTCCCCGAACAACAAGATGCAGGGTCCTTCAGAGGTTTGCAGCTGTGCGTAAGCCATCCTGTCGCCACCTCTATCCACTGCGCACAAGCAGAAACGGCTCTAGTGGGCCAAACGATACATGAAGACTGACTTCCAAACTGTTTTGTTCACCGATGAGTGCCATGCAACGCTCGATGGTCCAGATGGATGGAGTGGAGGATGGCTGGTTGTTGGACACCCCATGAAAACACGGCTAAGGTGCCAACAAGGAGGAGGTGGAGTAATGTTTTGGGCTGGAATCATGGAGAGAGAGATTGTCGGCCCCTTTAGGATCCCTGGAGGGGTAAAGATGAACTTCATAATCTATGTGGAGTTTCGAAAACAGCACTTCCTGCCATGGTTCAGGAGGAAGAACCATGCATTCCGCAGCAAGATCATTTTCATGCATGATAATGCACCGTCTCATGCTGCAAATAACATATCTGAATCTCTGGCTGCTATGGGCATAAAAGAGGACAAACTTATGGTGTGGCCACCATCTTCCCCTGACCTCAACCCCATTGAGAACCTCTGGAGCATCATAAAAAGGAGTGTCTATGATGGCAGGAGGCAGTTCACATCTAAGCAATAGCTCTGGGAGGGTATTCTGTCCACATGCAAAACAATTGAAGCACAAACCATTTAAAACCTGACAAATTCAATGGGCGAGAGAGTTCAGAAGCTTCTTTCAAACAAGGGGTCCTATGTGCAAATGTAACATCACCTAGAATTAAGTTTTGACTTGAAAACTGTTTAATTTCATTTTGGAATAAGCTGATAATGCTTAGAATTGCACAATTGACCATTTTGTTTTTCAAAATAAAAATTAAAAGGTTGAAAACTCTGCTGTGTTTAATAATTTGGAGCATGCATTTTGAGTGCATTTTGAGTGTTTATCATTTTAAAAAATATACTGTTTTCATAGACAGTTTGATCAAAAACATTTCAATTATACTCGAATAGTAGATGACTGGAAAATAACAATGACTACAATTCATAAAGTTAATTTAGGAAAATATGAAAAAAACATTTTTTACATAATAATTTGGAACACAGTGTAGTAGAAGGTGGCTTGATTCTAACGCATCGGGTATTCTAGAATTTATTGTGTAGTTAATGTATGATTTGTGTTATATATATAGATGTTGTTGTGTGTAGTTGCCAAGTGTTTGTGTAGGGCGCTGTAAATGTTCTGGGTGTTGTCTGGGTGTGGTGGTGTGTGAGAGCGGTGTTGTTTGTGTGTTGCGTTGTGTGTGTTGCATTGTTTGTGGAGCGCTGTGTGCCTGCAGCATTGTGTGTGTGGTGCTGTGTGTGTTGCGCGGTTTGTGTGGGTGTGTGTGTGTTTTGGGGGGAGGTATGTTTTGTGCTGTGTGTGTGTGTTGGAGGAGTAGTCCTGGGGAGAGAGGAGTATAATAGGAGGAGTAGTCCTGGGGAGAGAGGTGTATAATAGTAAGAGTAGTTCTGGAGAGAGGAGTATAATAGGAGGAGTAGTCCTGGGGAGAGAGGAGTATAATAGTAAGAGTAGTTCTGGAGAGAGGAGTATAATAGGAGGAGTAGTCCTGGGGGGAGAGTAATATAATAGGAGGAGTAGTCCTGGGGGGAGTGGAGTATAATAGGAGGAGTAGTCCTGGGGGGAGAGCAGGATAATAGGGGGAGAGCAGGATAATAGGAGGAGTAGTCCTGGGGAGAGAGGAGGATAATAGCTGGAGTAGTCCTGGGGGGAGAGGAGTATAATAAAAGGAGTAGTCCTGGGGAGAGAGTAGGATAATAGAAGGAGTAATCCTGGGGGGAGAGGAGGATAATAGGAGCAGTAGTCCTGGGGGGAGAGGAGTATAATAGGAATAGTAGTCCTGGGGGGATAGGAGTCTAATAGGAGGAGTAGTCCTGGGGGGAGAGGAGTATAATAGGAGGAGGAGTCCTGGGGGGAGAGGAGTATGATAGGAGGAGTAGTCCTGGGGGGATAGGAGTCTAATAGGAGGAGTAGTCCTGGGGGGAGAGGAGTATAATAGTAGGAGTAGTCCTGGGGGAGAGGAGTCTAATAGGAGGAGTAGTCCAGGGGGAGGAGTCTAATAGTAGGAGTAGTCCTGGGGGAGAGGAGTATAATAGGAGGAGTAGTCCTGGGGGAGAGGAGGATAATAGGAGGAGTAGTCCTGGGGGAAAGGAGTATAATAGGTGGAGTAGTCCTGGGGGGAGGTGTCTAATAGGTGGAGTAGTCCTGGGGGAGGTGTATAGGTGCCCAATGTGTGTGGGGGGCGTGGCCGAGTGGGCAGTGTGTGGGTGCGTGGCCGAGCGGGCAGAGTGTGTTTGGGGCGTGGCCGAGCGGGCAGAGTGGGTGTCTAATAGGTAAATTAGTCCTGAGGGGAGGTGTATAGGTGCCCAATGTGTGTGGGGGGCGTGGCCGAGCAGGCAGAGTGTGTGGGGGGCGTGGCAGAGCAGGCAGAGTGTGTGGGGGCGTGGCCGAGCGGGCAGAGTGGGGGTCTATTAGGTGGAGTAGTCCTGGGGGGAGGTGTATAGGTGCCCAATGTGTGTGGGAGCGTGGCCGAGCGGGCAGAGTGTGTGGGGGGCGTGTCCGAGCGGGCAGAGTGTGTGGGGGGCATGTCCAAGCGGGCAGAGTGTGGGGGGCGTGGCCGAGCGGGCAGAGTGTGTGGGGGGCGTGGCCGAGCAGGCAGAGTGTGTGGGGGGCGTGGCTGAGCGGGCAACTATGCAAATTGGTTTCCATACTTACCAGATATCTATCATGGTTACCAGCGTACGCCAGCTCCGGGAGACGTGTGTCGGGAGTCGGGGTAAGCTAGTAAGCATGGTACACATCACGTAACTATTCAAAGTGACAGTGCTGGTTCACTTTTTGTTTGTTGGTCTCCTGCTGTGTAGCACGCATCGGCGTGTTTGACAGCGGGAGACCAACGATCTGAATGGGCAGGGAACCGGCATATGCTGGTAACCATGGTCCACAATCAGGTAATTAAGCAAAGTGGTTTCCATGGTTGCCGGATGTGTACCATGGTTACCAGCATACGCCGGCAACTCCAGCAACACGAGGGTATGTATCGGCTGGGTTGCCGGTGTGGGCTCCCGGGTGTGCAGAAGTCACCTGGGAGTCGGGGCTCCGTGTGGGTTCGGGGAATGTGTGCGGGGACAGGGCCAGGCCGAGCGTCCAATGCGTGAGGGGGCGGGGCCTGGCCAAGCGGCCAATGCGTGCGGGGGGCGGGGCCTGGCCATGCGGCCAATTCGTGCGAGGGGCGGGGCCAGGCCAAGCAGCCAATCCATGCGGGGGGCGGGGCCAGGCCGAGCCCAGCGGCCAATGCGACGGTTGCCACTGTAATAACGTCATTTTGGCGCAAGACAGACAGACAATAAGGCAATTATAAATATAGATGTATGTAAAGCCGATGTGATTACTCGTGGTTACTCGCTAATCCCTCCCCTCCATGTGACATTATTACAGCCGATCGTGTCACACATAAACTTCACCTCATCAGAACTCTGCTGGGTTAGTTATAGGATTTGTCTCTGTGCTTACAGGACCTGTGATGATGTCACATGGCGGAGAAGAGTCAGGGGTCACATGATCAGCTGCCCAGTGTATGCAGGATTCTGCTGTGCTGGATGAGATGAAGTTTAAATGTGGGACGATCGGCTGTGATGATGTCACATGGAGGGGAGGGATTAGCGAGTAACCACGAGTAATCACATCGGCTTTTATATAGTATATAGATGGCCCCAACAGCCCCTCTATATATACTGTATATATGATGTCCCAAAGCCCCCCTTATACAGTATAATATGATGGCCCCTCAGCCTCTTAGCTACTCCCCCCAGCTCGATCATAAAAAAAATAATAAAAGATTATACTCACCTAATATGGATTCTTGGCACTGCAGCCCCCATCTCCTCTCTTCTATAGAGGACCTGCTGAGGCAGCACGATGTGCAATGATGTCATAATGTTGCCTGTGTGAGTATAGTGATGTCTCATAAGCTGCAACATACAGTAGTCTGCAGCTTAGGAGATGAGCAGTGATAGAGCATGGAGATGCTTTTGTTGGCGTTATGGTGCCAAATCTGGAAAAGTTCATAGGCTATGAATACATTATAAAACCACCATTAATTGAATAAGATCCATAGTATCATGAATTTTAATATCTCTGAACCATGATCCCAAAATCTACATTGAAGCCTACAAATGATCATTGGTTATCAGTAAACCCATAAATAACAATCCAATTGGACACGTCTTTATCTGAAAAATTGTATATAAATCTTTATTATCAAAATTAATTTTTGTGAGGGCACACAATATGGATAGACAGTGTTGTTAAAAACATGTGTAAACCACCATATTAAAAACCAACAGGGCAGTGTGGTCAGTAAGTAATATCATTCAAATGAAGCATAATACAGCGGTCATGGTTAAACATCACAGGCTCAATTGTCCCCAAAGGGATAGTGATCAATGCATTACAATTTGTATAACAGCTTAAGATGGTGTTCCCCAGGTCACATACACTGGGAAACTTCAATCCATAAAGCACAAATGTCACGTCTGCAAATAATCCTGACAACCAGCAAAATAGTGCAATTTATTGGCAACATATATAGAGGTAGTCAATATTTAACCTCATTATTATAGATAATGTGATCATTTTTATCAGCCAAAATTGCAAACATAGTTGCGGGTAGTCATAAATCAAACATGATTATAGATATTATATCCAAAAGTGGGACATGCTTGCAGTTAATGAAAGTACATCTAATTAATGCACATAAATGTAGTTAGATAGTACAGCCAGATACATCAATCCATATATGCAACCACGGCTATAACAGATTTCTAGCAGTCAATCAAGAATACACAATTGTATGTCAGAATTATAAATAGCATCATATGCCATGGAGTTTATCATAGACATTGAGCCAGGAAATAATATAGGCGTAAGCCCAGGATTTAGAAAAACCTTAGAGTGTTTGTCTGAAGATACAGACCCGCTGTAGCCATGGTACCAATCCCGACCACACTGCCCTGCACCTCGACGCGTTTCGCAGGAAAGCTTCGTCCAGGAGGTGCAGAGGCAGTGGGGAAGGCACTTTTTAAGGACATCAGAATATGACGCACCTGTGTGCATCGGCGCACGCCATCCGGCCAGGCCACCATCACCACGGCTCCCGGCGTCCCGGAAGCCAGACCGCGCATGCGCGTGCGGAGTGGATCCGATAGGACGCCAGGAGTCACGGGGAGGGAAGGACAGACCCGAACAGCGCGCGCACCACAGTGCTGCTACTACGGCCATATCATGTAAGGGCAACCTGAGGGCAAACCCTCTCCAATAAGTAAATATTGTCAGTATAGTGCATTAGTCCACACAGGAGAGCACAACTGTACAATAACAGACATCATGCAATGTATATAAATATATATGATGTAAAGCATGGTTATTGTACCAATTTTCTAAGGAACTATATTTGCAGATTTTTGTACATATTATAGAGTCCTCACACCCTGTCTACAACAGCGCAGACAAATGCAAATACATAAACACCAATGCGACAAATGACATTAATAAATCATCTTTGCTTGATCTCAGATGTCCTTGAGCATATTCATTTATGAATTGATATTTGTGCCAATCCACACAGCCCTGTAAATTAAGAAATATAAAAAACACACATTAAAAACAGTGCTGGAGACAAATCACCGCAGTCATTGTTATATACAGCGGAGAGCTACAGGAAAGGTCTGAAACTGATAGCATCATTTAACCTTTTCGGTTTGATTGTATCCAAAAGGGTAATCCACTTGGCCTCTTTCTGAGCAAGTAGGTTTTTGAAATTGCCTCCTCTCGTCCCTGGATATACCTTATCAATTCCCCTAAATTTCAGGAGTCTCCAGTTATTCGCATGAAATTCCCTAAAATGCTTAGGGATATTTTATGTAATGTAGGATCCTATACGTGGTGCTGCCATCATTGTTAGAGAAGTCACTAACCCTCATAAGCTGTGAACAAGCGCCACAATCGCCACAAGGGTAAGACCCCCATCTTGGGCCCTTTATACTGCCCAAAAAGTTATTAGGAGGGGGGACATAGTGGCTGCGGACAACTAAATCCTTGATGGTTTTGGATTTTTTGGGGGTTATAGCTGGTCTGGGTGTTAAGACACCAGCTAGATCGTTATCTGACAGCAGGATAGGCCAGTATTTGTTAATGATATTCGTCATTTCACGCCATTGGGCGTGGTATGGGGTGATATATCTTACCTTATGATCTTGTTCTCTTATTGCCGTTTTAAGAAGCTGGGATCGTGGAGTTTCTTTTGCCCGTGTATAGCCCTTATGTATGGAGTCCTCCCTGTAATGACGGGAACGAAAACGCCGTTTTAGGTCATTTGCTTGATGTTCAAACAACGTGTTAGTTGAGCAAATACGTTTAGCACGTAGGAACTGACCTATTGGGACAGCTTTGATGGTTTGTGCCGGATGTGAGGACCTCGCACTCAACAAGGAATTGACAGCAGTTCCTTTCCGATGAACGTCTGTTATCAGCATGCCGTCACATCCTTTTGATACTTTGACATCCAGGTATTCAATACTTTCGCTGCTGAAATTAAAAGTAAGTCCGATGTTTAGCCTATTGTTATTAAGTCCATCCATGAACTGTTTTAGCTGTTGGATCTCCCCCTCCCAAATCATAAATACATCATCTATAAAACGCAGCCACATGTGGACTGCGCCAGTTGGACCAGACGGAAATTCAATGGACCGCTCCCACCATCCAAGAAAGAGGTTAGCATACGAGGGCGCACAAGACGCCCCCATTGCGGTCCCCCTCTCCTGGAGGTAGTAGCGGTCCTTGAATAAAAAATAATTGTGGGTTAACACAAATTTTAAAAGTAAGAGGAGGAGATCCACTAGCTGTTGGTCCATGTCTGTCATTCTCAAATAAAACTCAGCTGCACGAAGTCCATCCTGATGCGCTATAGAAGTATATAGCGATTGGACATCAGCGGTGACCATGACCATGTCGGCTTCCATGGTCAGATCTTCTAGCCTGTTCAAGAATTCCGTGGAGTCCCTTATGTAAGAAGGCAAAGTACACACACTGATCTTAAGGTAGTGATCTAGGAATCTACATATTGGCTCACACAAGCTATTATTTCCCGATACTATAGGTCTTCCGGGAGGTTGTTCTATACTCTTGTGTATCTTAGGTAAGAAGTATATTGTGGGAGTCACCGGATGTTCTTGTATAAGACCCTCAAAGACTGATTTGGGAATAATCCCCTCATCATAAGCCTTCTGGAGTATGGCCAAAAGCTCAATGCTAAATTTAGTTGTTGGATTCCCCTCAAGTTTAGTATAGCAGGCTTTATCATGTAGTTGTTTATAGGCCTCCTGCTCATAAGCTTTTGTGGACCAAATAACCACGTTTCCACCCTTGTCTGCCTGCTTAATCACTATATCCTTCATCAATTGTAGTTCTTTTAATGCTTGTCTCTGATGGCTACTTAAATTGTCATGAGTTCTTTTTGATGGTAGAGATCTAAATTCTTGAACTACCATCTTGACAAATAGCTCTATAGTGGGGCAGGCCGACAAGGGTGGAAAGGTGGTTGATTTCTTTTTAGTGTACGAGGGGAATCTTGTAAGATCAGTTGAGCTTTGTTCTGCCAAAAGGGACTCCAGAATCTTAATTGCCTCCTGTTCCTCCCTAGAAAATCCAGTCAGATTACCCGTATCCTTTTTCGCAAAGTATTTTTTAAGCAGAAGTTTGCGTCCAAACAGCTGGATGTCCTTTATTCCCGTGAACAGATCGAAATTGGCCACGGGAGAAAAGGACAACCCCAGCTGCAGCACCTCAAGCTGGGCCCCAGTCAGAATTTTATCTGTTAAATTTATTACCTTTAGGGTATCCTTGGCATGGGGACCATCTTTCCTCCAATTTTCCTGATTATGTCTGGTTTTATAGGAGTTTCTGGTTTCCACGCCTCCTCGATAGGGTACCTGCCCATGGGCCTCGCGGTTTGAAATTTTTGAGCTGCCAGCACTTTCTGCTGATGAGACTGATTCTGCCAGGGACTGATTAGAAGACCTATGGTTAACCGGACGTCGACCATTCCTTTCATGATACCATTTGAAGACCGTGTTGTTTCTATAATCTGTTAGGTCTCGTTGAAATTTGCGCGCTTTCTTGGTCTTAATATCAGTTTCCCACTGTTTAAATTCTTCCTCCAACTCAATATCGAATTGAGCCAGTGATTCCTTGGATAATTTTTGTTTTATTTCAAGATTGAGCATTTCTATGTCCTTCTCCAGCTCATCAAGGCGTTTTTTGTCATGACCTATTAGAAGTTCAATCATCGTACGTGAGCACATCCTGCATGCTTCTTCCCACCTTTCTTTAAAATTCTCATCTTCAACTGGGAAGGCCGGAAACACCTGGACCCGGAGCCCCCTAGGTGTTATATCCTTACTCAGGTATTGCTCCAAAGAGGCCTTGTTCCACCAGGTTTTCGTTCTTTTAAGCAAGTAGGATTTTAATTTAACCTGTAGCTCTCTGCACTGCATAGAAGGTGACTGTACCGCTGTCTCTCCAGCACTGCCGAACACGTCTGCCAACTGTGTAGCCCAATTAGCATCTCTGCTGCGATAGTCCATTGCTAGACCTAAATTCACCAAAAAAATCAACAAAACCACCATTAATTGAATAAGATCCATAGTATCATGAATTTTAATATCTCTGAACCATGATCCCAAAATCTACATTGAAGCCTACAAATGATCATTGGTTATCAGTAAACCCATAAATAACAATCCAATTGGACACGTCTTTATCTGAAAAATTGTATATAAATCTTTATTATCAAAATTAATTTTTGTGAGGGCACACAATATGGATAGACAGTGTTGTTAAAAACATGTGTAAACCACCATATTAAAAACCAACAGGGCAGTGTGGTCAGTAAGTAATATCATTCAAATGAAGCATAATACAGCGGTCATGGTTAAACATCACAGGCTCAATTGTCCCCAAAGGGATAGTGATCAATGCATTACAATTTGTATAACAGCTTAAGATGGTGTTCCCCAGGTCACATACACTGGGAAACTTCAATCCATAAAGCACAAATGTCACGTCTGCAAATAATCCTGACAACCAGCAAAATAGTGCAATTTATTGGCAACATATATAGAGGTAGTCAATATTTAACCTCATTATTATAGATAATGTGATCATTTTTATCAGCCAAAATTGCAAACATAGTTGCGGGTAGTCATAAATCAAACATGATTATAGATATTATATCCAAAAGGGGGACATGCTTGCAGTTAATGAAAGTACATCTAATTAATGCACATAAATGTAGTTAGATAGTACAGCCAGATACATCAATCCATATATGCAACCACGGCTATAACAGATTTCTAGCAGTCAATCAAGAATACACAATTGTATGTCAGAATTATAAATAGCATCATATGCCATGGAGTTTATCATAGACATTGAGCCAGGAAATAATATAGGCGTAAGCCCAGGATTTAGAAAAACCTTAGAGTGTTTGTCTGAAGATACAGACCCGCTGTAGCCATGGTACCAATCCCGACCACACTGCCCTGCACCTCGACGCGTTTCGCAGGAAAGCTTCGTCCAGGAGGTGCAGAGGCAGTGGGGAAGGCACTTTTTAAGGACACCAGAATATGACGCACCTGTGTGCATCGGCGCACGCCATCCGGCCAGGCCACCATCACCACGGCTCCCGGCGTCCCGGAAGCCAGACCGCGCATGCGCGCGCGGAGTGGATCCGATAGGACGCCAGGAGTCACGGGGAGGGAAGGACAGACCCGAACAGCGCGCGCACCACAGTGCTGCTACTACGGCCATATCATGTAAGGGCAACCTGAGGGCAAACCCTCTCCAATAGGTAAATATTGTCAGTATAGTGCATTAGTCCACACAGGAGAGCACAACTGTACAATAACAGACATCATGCAATGTATATAAATATATATGATGTAAAGCATGGTTATTGTACCAATTTTCTAAGGAACTATATTTGCAGATTTTTGTACATATTATAGAGTCCTCACACCCTGTCTACAACAGCGCAGACAAATGCAAATACATAAACACCAATGCGACAAATGACATTAATAAATCATCTTTGCTTGATCTCAGATGTCCTTGAGCAAGGATTTGTCTGCGCTGTTGTAGACAGGGTGTGAGGACTCTATAATATGTACAAAAATCTGCAAATATAGTTCCTTAGAAAATTGGTACAATAACCATGCTTTACATCATATATATTTATATACATTGCATGATGTCTGTTATTGTACAGTTGTGCTCTCCTGTGTGGACTAATGCACTATACTGACAATATTTACCTATTGGAGAGGGTTTGCCCTCAGGTTGCCCTTACATGATATGGCCGTAGTAGCAGCACTGTGGTGCGCGCGCTGTTCGGGTCTGTCCTTCCCTCCCCGTGACTCCTGGCGTCCTATCGGATCCACTCCGCGCGCGCATGCGCGGTCTGGCTTCCGGGACGCCGGGAGCCGTGGTGATGGTGGCCTGGCCGGATGGCGTGCGCCGATGCACACAGGTGCGTCATATTCTGGTGTCCTTAAAAAGTGCCTTCCCCACTGCCTCTGCACCTCCTGGATGAAGCTTTCCTGCGAAACGCGTCGAGGTGCAGGGCAGTGTGGTCGGGATTGGTACCATGGCTACAGCGGGTCTGTATCTTCAGACAAACACTCTAAGGTTTTTCTAAATCCTGGGCTTACGCCTATATTATTTCCTGGCTCAATGTCTATGATAAACTCCATGGCATATGATGCTATTTATAATTCTGACATACAATTGTGTATTCTTGATTGACTGCTAGAAATCTGTTATAGCCGTGGTTGCATATATGGATTGATGTATCTGGCTGTACTATCTAACTACATTTATGTGCATTAATTAGATGTACTTTCATTAACTGCAAGTGTGAAGCCCCACAAGTGCAGTGTCGGTGCATTACCTTCAGGGACTCCACATAGCTGGATCCGGTCACAGGTAGGAGATCTTCTTCTTGTCGTGACGCCACTCTCAGTATTGCGGCCAGTAGGGACCGCCACTGCAGGTTGAGGGACGCCTGGGGCTGATGGTGAGTGCAGTTAGTTGGAATAGCCTCCTGAGAGTGAGGCAAGCCCCAGGGCCCTGTGTAGGTGCGTAGAACCACAAGGCGCAGAATAACTCCACACAGGCAGAATGTCTTTCAGGGTTTTTACTCACTTCAGGTGGCAGGGTGAGTAACCCGGGCGTAGCTGGGATGAACCAGGCTGGAACCAGGTATCCTTCAGGCTGACTTCTGATGGTGACTACCAACTCGCCTTCCTTAGCCCTTGGTGGTTTGGGGTAACCCCGACTTTTAGTCCCTATGGGGGTCACCCAGGGAAGTTGCTGAAGCCTCACTCCCCTTCGTTTGCCGTTTGCTTGTGGCCTGGACCAGCTCACTCCAGCTGCTTGCCTCCTGTGAGCTATGGGCCCTAACTGTGGCTACGTGGCTGCGGCTTTTGTGGTGTTGTGGTGTGGGCTTTGAGGGCCCCACACCGGCAGGTTTAGCAGGGAAAGGTGGATCTATCCCCGCTCCGGGATCTGCCGCCCGTTTGGGCCTGGTACTCCCTAGCAGTCTCCTTACTTCCCACTCTGTGCTCTCTCTCTAGCTGGAGATGGGTTTCGGGTAGCACTCCTAGGTGACCGTTCTCCCCCGTCGGTAGCCACTGCGCGGACGCTGTCAGACTCCAGCAGCCCAGGGGAAGGGGTCAGCTCTCCTCGGAGCTCCCTGGACTCTGCTCTGAACCGGCTCATATCTGGGACCTTCACTCCTGCTCCTGTCAGAGCTTTACTTTCCTGCTCCTCACTCCTCCACACTCTGCTGCAGACTCTTTACTCCTCCTTCTCTTTTCCCTTTTGTGCCTGCCTACGCCACCTAGCAACCAGATTCTCTTACCACACCCCTTGAGAGGAGATGGAGGCTTTTGGCCCCCTCCACTATTCCAGTGAAGGTGAAGGCTTTTCCCCCTCCTGGGATCCCCAGGGGTCCTCTCATAGGTACATGTGTGAGACCTGATCACTATGCGCCTGTGTAGTCACACCTCGGTCAGCCTTCTGGATTACCTGTATTGTACTGTCCCCAGCATGGGTGCAGTACTCAGTGGTGCCTGACCAGGTCAGGGGCGCCACATTCCCCCTTAGTTATCACCAGCACGTCCTCGGGCTGCAAGACAACATTTTAAAATGCATAAAACATTAAAACATGTAAAACATTTTTAAAAGCACCAGGTACCATACATCACCACCCTCCACCCACAAGTCCGTTAACCCACCCAAAACCCTCTCACGTTGGCCGCGCCTTCAGCCACTTCTGGCAGGATGTAGAGGCGGCTTTCATGGGCTGGTGGTTTCAGGGTATACCTGGCCTGGTGGATCCGCGCCTTCAGCCACTTCTGGCAGGATCCAGAGGCGGCCTCCACAGTTGGTGCTGACCAGGTACCCTCTTTGTGGTGGAGAGCCAGGCCCCATAAACAGGCATGCTCTCTGGTTGCAGGTAAGCCAAGGCCCTATATACGGACGGGCCCCCTGGTTGCAGACGAGCCAAGCCCCTAAACAGGCTGACTCTGGTGGTGGTGGTGCCCTCTGGTGTAACTATTTACACTGCGAGAGTTTGTGGCTATAGCCAGTTCATAGCCTTAAGGTTCATTTCTCACATCAGTTTATGTGGGCACATTCTTAAACTTGTAAGACGTTGCAAAACAAACTTTTCAAACTGGTAACTTGCTTACTTTACTTGAACTTATGCAGACTCCTCTTCACCAGGGCTTGGGCCTGTAGGGCTGCGGCACCTGTTGCTTCCTTGACCTCTTTCTTCGTCTGTGGTAGTCTCATCAGTGGGTCTTTTGTCTTTTCTTTCTTTATCGCTGTCTTTCCTTTCTTCTTCTTTAGGACATGGTGCTACATCTAGCGCGTACCAGCCTCTTTCGCCTTGATGCATGGTAAACTGCACTGTGTCTCCCATTCTCAGGTTCCTTCCAGGATGTCCTCTGGGCAAATTAGCTCTGACGTCTCTCCTATTGACAAAAATGCCTTCTTTGATACCAGGTGCAACGATGAACCCGTATCCTGACTTCAGGCTAAAGTCTTCCACAATTCCTCTACAAAGGGGTCCTCTGACCTGTGCTTTGGCTCTTCTCAGGAACCGTTTCTCCTGTAGGTCTCGGGCCGTGACTTCTCTCTGCTCTGGGGATGGCGGAGCAGGTGACAACTGGTTTCGGCTACGGCGCCGTGTCTTGCGGGCTTGATTCTGCTGGGTGGCTGCTTCACTGCTGGCAGGCTCCCAGGTGAGGTTGCTGGATAAATCTTCCTCTTCATCCCAGCGAGAATATGGCAACATCTCCGGCTCTGGGCATGGATCCACTGCTGATGGCTCCTGAGTCAGCTCCTCAGCTTCCTGGCCTCCCCTCCCCCTTAGTTCTTCTGAGCACTCCTTTGGTGGCAGTGCTGGGGATGGACTTTCTTCAGCAGGCCCAGGCAGGGATCTTTTTGGCATGATTGCTGCAGGAGTCGTCTTGGGGGTATGCGGAGGGAGTATGTACTGGTCCACCAACCATTGTGGAAACTTGGCCTCCATGTCAGCCTTCAGCTGCCAGTATGCGGGGTCCTCCCCTACCAGGGACTTCCTAGCAGGGACCTCCTTGGACTGGGGAGCGGTGTCTGCTCTGGCCTTGCAGGCCGAGGAAAATGGTGATGCAATCTTATCTTGGCGGGCCGCGCCCGGCATGGCGGCGGCCTGGTCTTGGCGGGCCGCGCCCTGCATGGCGGCGGCCTGGATCGGCGTCGCTGTCGCGATGGGATCGGTGCAGGCTGGGCTGGGCGTCGCTGCAGCGATCGGAGCTTGGCGGGCCGCACCTGACGGGGCTGCGGCCTGGTTCAGCACCTCACTTGCGGCGCGGACGAGGGTCGCGGTGGCAGCCGGTTCTCTGCGGGCCGGACTGGGCGTCGCTGCAGGGACCGGGTCTTGGTGGGCCGAGCAGGGCATCGCTGCGGCGGCCTGAGCTTGGCGGGCTGCACCTGGCGTGGCTGCGGCCTGCTTCAGCGTCGCCGCGCCGGACGCCTCTTCAGGGACCGCGGGCGTGGCAGCAGGGGTCGGGGCATCCGGGCCGGCAGGGGTAATACTGGACTCACCCATCGGTGGCAGCATCGGGGTCTGAGTCGTTGCCACTCGGTCTGGCGCTCGGCGCGCGGCTCTCCCTTCATAGGCCTGAACCGCGGCAGCCATCTCCAGAAGTTCCATGCGTTCTTCTCTGATCTGCTCCACGACCCGGGTCTCCAGTCGGTCGCAGAACTGGGCCAGCTCCCGATACCACCAGGCAGCGGAGCCCGGTTCTGGGTTTCTGCGGTCAGACGCCATTTCTTCTGCGCCCTCTTCTGTACGATTTCCCAGCAGTGGACTCGTCGTTGCCTCTAGTAGCAAGCTGTTCAGTTTCCGCTCTGCCTCTTTCAGCAGCTCCTCTCCCAGCAGCAGGCTTCTGGCTCCCTTTCTGTCCCGACGTCTCTGAACGCCTCCGCTCTCTTCACAAGCGAGGTCAGAACTCTGCAGGGGATCTCTGGGTAGCCACACCTCTTCGTGGGCGGTAACTTCTCCCAGCGCGGGCTGCTGTTGTTTTTCAGCGCGCTTTTCATGGTGGCAATATGGCGGCGCTTCCAATTTTTCAAGCGGACCGCCCAGGCACATGGTCACCTGTCTAGACAGGTCTAGTCCTTATCCTGTTCGTGACGCCAGATGTGAAGCCCCACAAGTGCAGTGTCGGTGCATTACCTTCAGGGACTCCACGTAGCTGGATCCGGTCACAGGTAGGAGATCTTCTTCTTGTCGTGACGCCACTCTCAGTATTGCGGCCAGTAGGGACCGCCACTGCAGGTTGAGGGACGCCTGGGGCTGATGGTGAGTGCAGTTAGTTGGAATAGCCTCCTGAGAGTGAGGCAAGCCCCAGGGCCCTGTGTAGGTGCGTAGAACCACAAGGCGCAGAATAACTCCACACAGGCAGAATGTCTTTCAGGGTTTTTACTCACTTCAGGTGGCAGGGTGAGTAACCCGGGCGTAGCTGGGATGAACCAGGCTGGAACCAGGTATCCTTCAGGCTGACTTCTGATGGTGACTACCAACTCGCCTTCCTTAGCCCTTGGTGGTTTGGGGTAACCCCGACTTTTAGTCCCTATGGGGGTCACCCAGGGAAGTTGCTGAAGCCTCACTCCCCTTCGTTTGCCGTTTGCTTGTGGCCTGGACCAGCTCACTCCAGCTGCTTGCCTCCTGTGAGCTATGGGCCCTAACTGTGGCTACGTGGCTGCGGCTTTTGTGGTGTTGTGGTGTGGGCTTTGAGGGCCCCACACCGGCAGGTTTAGCAGGGAAAGGTGGATCTATCCCCGCTCCGGGATCTGCCGCCCGTTTGGGCCTGGTACTCCCTAGCAGTCTCCTTACTTCCCACTCTGTGCTCTCTCTCTAGCTGGAGATGGGTTTCGGGTAGCACTCCTAGGTGACCGTTCTCCCCCGTCGGTAGCCACTGCGCGGACGCTGTCAGACTCCAGCAGCCCAGGGGAAGGGGTCAGCTCTCCTCGGAGCTCCCTGGACTCTGCTCTGAACCGGCTCACATCTGGGACCTTCACTCCTGCTCCTGTCAGAGCTTTACTTTCCTGCTCCTCACTCCTCCACACTCTGCTGCAGACTCTTTACTCCTCCTTCTCTTTTCCCTTTTGTGCCTGCCTACGCCACCTAGCAACCAGATTCTCTTACCACACCCCTTGAGAGGAGATGGAGGCTTTTGGCCCCCTCCACTATTCCAGTGAAGGTGAAGGCTTTTCCCCCTCCTGGGATCCCCAGGGGTCCTCTCATAGGTACATGTGTGAGACCTGATCACTATGCGCCTGTGTAGTCACACCTCGGTCAGCCTTCTGGATTACCTGTATTGTACTGTCCCCAGCATGGGTGCAGTACTCAGTGGTGCCTGACCAGGTCAGGGGCGCCACACAAGCATGTCCCCCTTTTGGATATAATATCTATAATCATGTTTGATTTATGACTACCCGCAACTATGTTTGCAATTTTGGCTGATAAAAATGATCACATTATCTATAATAATGAGGTTAAATATTGACTACCTCTATATATGTTGCCAATAAATTGCACTATTTTGCTGGTTGTCAGGATTATTTGCAGACGTGACATTTGTGCTTTATGGATTGAAGTTTCCCAGTGTATGTGACCTGGGGAACACCATCTTAAGCTGTTATACAAATTGTAATGCATTGATCACTATCCCTTTGGGGACAATTGAGCCTGTGATGTTTAACCATGACCGCTGTATTATGCTTCATTTGAATGATATTACTTACTGACCACACTGCCCTGTTGGTTTTTAATATGGTGGTTTACACATGTTTTTAACAACACTGTCTATCCATATTGTGTGCCCTCACAAAAATTTATATGAATACATTATCTAGGCACAGTGTATATATACAATATATATATCTATGCCACATACGCTCAAAGCATTTGCTAGAATACAGTGGCCAACAGAGGTGTTGTTAGGAGAGCTTTACATGCTGCGACATCGCTAGCAATTGCTAGCGATGTCAAGCACGATAGCACCCGCCACCGTCGTTGTAACGATATGTGGTGATCGCTGCCGTAGTGAACACACGCACATACCTGCTTCGCGACATCGCTGTGACCGCCAAACAATCCCTCCCTCAAGGGGGAGGTGCGTTCGGCGTCACCGCGACGTCACAGCGACGTCACTAAGCGGCCGCCCAATCAAAGCGGAGGGGCGGAGATGAGCGGGACGAACATCCCGCCCACCTACTTCCTTCCTCATTGCTGGTGGGATGCAGGTAAGGAGAGGTTCCTCGTTCCTGCGGTGTCACAAGTAGCGATGTGTGCTGCTGCAGGAACGAGGAACAACATCGTTACTGCAGCAGCAACGATAATTGGGAAGAGGGGGGCATGTCACCGATTAGCGATTTTGAGTGTTTTTGCAACGATTCAAAATCGCTAATAGATGTCACACGCAACGACATCGCTAAAGCGGCCGGATGTGCATCACAAATTCCGTGACCCCAACAAGATCGCTTTAGCGATCTCGTAGCATGTAAAGCCACCTTAAGAGTCTTATGATCCCTGGATAGCGGTGTGCATAAAAATAATAGGTCCTCATAACAGCGTTTCTAATCCCCCCCAAAATTAAATGAATTGTCAGCTGGGTCACATATCTCACAACTTTGCTGCCTTTCCAAAGTAATTTTCCTACTATCAAAGCCCCTAGATTCCCCTTTCATTGCACTCATATAGTTTGATGCTAAAAAGTACTCCACAAAACACTGATACTCCCGCAGTGATTTCTTCTACAATACCCTCCACAGGCACAGTGTGCTTACCCTACTGTACTACCCAACTACCCAAGCAAACTATGGTGACGCCAACAAAGTAAGATCTCCAACTGTGCCCCAAACATAGCCCTCCATAAAGTGGCGTAACTAGAGTTTGATGGGCCCAGGTGCAAAATTTTGACCTGGGTTCCCCCCTCCAGTCCCCGTTCACGGGGTACAGGATGATTATGCAGACACTTGGCTCTTTCCCTCAACACCCAGTTTCCCATGTGCTGATATCCATGTTATCCTCAGCACTTAGCTTTCCTATGCTCTGCTATACATTTTTCCCCTCCGCACCCAGCTTGCCCTTGATATCAAAGTACAGTGTCACGACGTTTAAGAGCATTTGGACTTGCAGCCCACTTTGCAATGACCA
This sequence comes from Anomaloglossus baeobatrachus, assembly GCF_048569485.1. Classification (NCBI taxonomy): domain Eukaryota; kingdom Metazoa; phylum Chordata; class Amphibia; order Anura; family Aromobatidae; genus Anomaloglossus; species Anomaloglossus baeobatrachus. The sequence goes on from NC_134358.1 coordinate 151,307,471, forward strand.
AACCTATCATTAGCAGAAAGAATCAAAAGCCTAGACTCACCTTTGGGGAGGAGTATATTGTGTGCACAGAGGAGAAGTGGTCCACACTTCATTTTAGTGATGAAAACAAGTATAATTTATTTTGGTCTGATGGGAAACATTATGTTTGTCAACAAGCTGGGGAAAGACTGAACCCAAAGTGTGTTTAGAAATCAGTGAAAGATGGTGGAGGAAGTGTCATGATTTGGGGAATGTTTTCTGTAGCAGGAGTTGGACCTCTCATACACCTACATAGCAGAGTGAATGCAAGTGTGAATCAGAACCTTCTTCAACAGCACATGGTTCCTTAATTGCGTTCATCACTCAATTAGCCAGTAATTTTCATGTAGGACAATGTCCCCTGTCACACAGGAAAACGAGTAAAGCAGTTCCTTGAAAGAGAAAACATTGAAACAATGAAATAGCCAGCCCAAACTACCCCACTAAACCCAATAGAAACCCTTTGAAAAACCCTTAGTGACAAAGTTGTGGCCCAGAAACCAACAACAGTCAAAGAACTGTGGAGAGACTGGAAGAAAAGTGGACCAAAATCACACCAGAGCAATGTGAGAGAACTAGTGATGTCCTGTGGCCACAGATGTGCTTAAGTCAATGAAAAGCAAAGGCCTGTATACGTCCTCCTGATTGGTAACTGTTGTTAGCATCAGAAAATTTAGTTAGAATCTTTCTCTGTAGTACAGTCATTGTTGTGCTCTAATTATGATCATCATGTTTTGGGCAAAATAAAGGTTTGATGTTCATAAACTCTGGATCTTTTGTAAAACACTGTTGTAATAGCATGATGTATCCCTTAAAAAAAAAACTTCAAATGTTCATCAATGTAGATTACATTATTTCTATAAAAAAAAGCAAATGATCATACATTGTTCTCTAATCTTGATCTCCAGTGTATGTGCAAAAAGTTCAGCGATGAAGTAATAATAATAATCTGGTATATTCACTTTTTACTCAAAAAGTAAACCAAAATGATCAGATTGACCAAAAAAATCTGGATCCCAAAGATAGAATTTTACAGCCAGAGAGTTAAAATGGCTATATACTAATCTTTGGAAAACCATGTCATATCGAGTTAACAAATAACATTACCAGTGGAAAAAATATAAAACAGCAAGAATAAAGCAAAACACAGATATATACAAAGATATTAGTATAAACGGATGGCAGCTAATTGCATTCATGATGCATAAATTTGTGAAAAACTCAAGAGACAACGTATGTTTTTACGCACAATACAACTTGAAAAATGGAACATTTTATTGAATACAAAGATTTAAGACCAATACATATTTTTTCCAAGGGTCAACATACAAATCCCCAGGGAGAACTATTCTGTGTAACCAGAACCAACTTAGCACACAATAAACAGATGACTTGTATGAAAAACACGGGCATATGGAAACTCCCCAAAAGTTACACATATTAAGCTGTTTGGATATGATATGCATGTAAATACTGTAAATGAATATAACAACTTCCAAAAACAGATTTGTGTTTATCCAGCAAAAATGCCAGTGAATGGCAAAAAAGTGGATTAGTACAAAATAAGTATGCTGTAGTAGGCCCTGTGTAGTATCAGTTGTCTATAGAAGCTTAGAGATAGACTGCCATGTTGATGTGTATAAGTATGCAAGTGTATGTAATGCAATTTATAAGTATAGGAATAATACTGGTCAAAATCACATTTATAATACTAAGACAAAGTAGTTGCTATCACTTTAAAATAGCATGGATTAAACACAGCATGGCAGCACTCATATATGCTCATGATTATGGCCATTACTGTCACCAATATGCAAGCCAAACAAAAGGTATATACATGATTAAGCTATAAAGTGAAGGAGAGGAGTATTCATGTGTTGGACACTGTTGGGCTTGTGGTGGACACACCCCAACGCGTGTTTCACATCACTTGCTTCCTCAGGGGGAGATTAGATTGAAATATATCAAGTGTGAATGACATAATATAGACATGACTATACACTTGTATAAAGGATTTAACTGCAGTTAAATTGAATATTGTTGAATATAGCCAATATACAATAGTCTAATTAAAATGCAGTAAACACAATATACAGCATAATTGCAGAAATACTTATTATTGCATGTCAAATTGTAACTGCATTGTGTAAACAGGTGTTAATAACAATTATACAGACAAGTTGAGTTGAAGACAGAATGCCCAATCTTGGTAAATATGAAGGCTTTGTTAAGGTAAGTAAATTAAGTAAAATAGAATACTCCCCTTAAATACAGATGATGATGTTGATACCTGAACAGGTTTAACAATAGACTGGACTAGTGGAGCATTTATAGAAACAAAATAACATTCTCCCATGTTTACCTATATGACATACCTGTATATAATTAATGTACTCACCTTTCCAATGACTGATTGGAGAAGAAGCAGAACCAGAGGGAAAGTAATAAGGTGCATTGTAGAGCTCTTTCGTATAATTATCTTACAAGGACTATGATACTGGTTAAGCTTTTCCTTTTATAGAACAACTTTTTTATATTCTTGTACTTTGTCCTAGTATATGACTTATCAGTTACAGTTTATCCTATGCTGAAGACCCTTGGACCTCAACATGCATTATACTTGCCGTACATATAATCTCTACTAGTGGTTATCAAAACTCTGTTAGTAAACCTCATTTTAGCAGAAAGAAATGAAAAGAATTTGAGTTTGCAGCAAGAATGTTATATAGAGTAGTGGAGCGTAACCTGACATTTTTTAGCCATCAAGTAATAGACAAGTCAGGGGGTATGGACACAGATATGACAGGTTAAGGCTCAGGATGCTATGTAGAACCTATATCGCAGATCGGACCAAAACCCTAGACAAAATGCTAAACGACATGATGGAAACATCATTTTAGTGGTGTTTGTTGGGTGCCACTGGTATATAGGATGTCAGGGATTCAGGGTGATGTGATCAGCTGACAAACATTTGAAAGATGTGTATTTGTACATGGGAACTGATTGTTCCTAGACTGAAGATGCAATTTCCTTCATGTTTTCTCTTACGTTTTTTCATCCTCTGGCTAATGCACAGTAGGGGACAAACGTTATACTGGAGTAATCGTGGTATCCTTCACTCCTCTACTAAAAGGGAGACCTGGGTCTTTTATCCTCCATAGCTGTTACAACCAAGCAGTGGATCATGTAAGGCGGGCTTTACACGCTGCGACATCGGTATTGATATATCGTCGGGGTCACGTAGTTAGTGACGCACATCCGGCGCCGTTACCGACATCACAGCGTGTAAACCCTAGGAGCGACGATCACCGATCGCAAAAACGTCAAAAATCGTTGATCGGTGACACGTCGCTTCTTTTCATAATACCGCTGCTGCTGCCGGTACGATGTTGTTCCTCATTCCTGCAGCACCACACATCGCTGTGTGTAAAGCCGCAGGAACGACGAACATCTCACCTGCGTCCCACCAGCAATGCGGAAGGAAGAAGGTGGGCGGGATGTTATGTCCCGCTCATGTCCGCCCCTCTGCTTCTATTGGCCAGCCGCTTAGTGACGTCACGGTGACGTCGCTGTGACGCTGAATGCACCTCCCCCTTGAAGGAGGGATTGTTCGGCGGTCACAACGACGTCGCCGACCAGGTATGTGCATGTGAAGCTGCCGTAGCGATAATGTTCGCTAAGGCAGCAATCACCACATATCGCATGTGCGACAGGGGCGGGTGTGTGTATTGTGTTTTCCTACATCACCGTTATCTTTATATGTGGGGGGCTACCTATATCTTTGGGGACTGCTCTGAGGCAGATTTGCCTTTCCTGTATTTCTCTCTGTAGGAATAATTAGCTCTCCGGCTGTGTCAAGGCGACCAGGTCTTCGTAGGCACATCCCACAGCTACTTCTAGTTGTGTGTTAGTGTTAGTTCTGCAGTTTGCTGAGATTCAAACCACTCTGGTAACATTCTTTGTTTCCTAGTTTTTTGTCCTTTTTCTGATCCTCCTCGGTCACTGAGTCATAACACCAGGCCAGAGCCTGTGTGTTGCATGGACCATACCTCCCTGCTCTTTTAATGCCCTATGGGGAGGGGGGCAATTGATGCTACTATACTGATGTCTGCCTGAAAGGATTTTGAATGTCGAGACTCCAGAATGGGTCTCAAAGTTGTGTCTTGTGGGTAGTGCCAGGCTTCTGGAGGAACAAGCGTGCACCTGCCACTCAGGCATGTCTTAATTTTAAAATTAAAATACTTGGCCACAGCCTGTGTGTTGCATGGATCGTACATCCCAACTCTTTTAATGCCTAATGGGGAGGGGGCAATTGATGCTACTGTACTGCTGTCTGCCTGAAAGGAATTTGAATGTCGAGACTACTAGATAGGTCTCAAAGTTGTCTCTTGTCTGTACTGTCAGAGGTATGGGAGCACCAGCCCTACACCTGTCTCTCATCCACCTCTATATTTCTTATGTCAATAGTCTAGGAAGCTAATGGCTATGCCAAAACATTGGTGCTGCACTGTAAAATGTATTTGTACTGTTTTGTAAGTTTTGTCAATCCCTCTAAAGGTGTTTTCTCTGACTTATGTTTGGCCTCCTATTGAACTCAATGGGGTTCGGAAAGGTTCGAATTTCAGTTCGATAAAGGTTTGACGAACACACCACTTGTTTGATTGGGCTCAGTGAACTGAACTTTGAGAGGTTCGCTCATCTCTAATAGAGAGCTCACTACCTCCCATGGTAGCCTGTTCCACGCTCTAACGGCCCTCACTGTCAGAAAGGTTTTCCTAATGTCTAATCTGAATGTCCATCCTTTTAGTTTCATTGCATTGCTTCTTGTACTTCCTTGTGCTAATGAGGATAGGGTGGTTCCCTCTACACTATGACTACCTTTCAGATATTTGTAGGCTGCTATTAAGTCTCATCTCAGCCTTCTATTTTGCAAACTAAACATTCCTAGTTCTTTTAGTCGATCTTTATAGGACATGGTTTGCAATAATTCTACCATCTTCGTTGCCCCTCCCAGAACTGTACAGAGTATTCTAGGTGTGGTCTGACCAGGGCAGAGTATAGGGGAATAATTACCTCTCTTGATCTAGATTCAATGCTTGTCTTGAATACTTCCCAGAATTTTTTTTGGCCGTTTTAGCTGCAGCACTGCACTGTTAGTTCATGTTGAATCTGGGATCTACTCTTATGCCCAAGTCCTTTTCTCCCGTGCTATCGCCTAGTTATTTTCCTCCAATACTATATATGCTTTTTTCATTTCTTTGACCCAGATGTAGGACTTTACTTTGTATCTATCCCTGTTAAACACCAAAACACCATTCTGTTTGCCTCTGCCCATTGTTCAAGTTTGTCTAGATCCTATTGAATACGATCTCTCTTATCTCTAGTGTTGGGGATTCCTCCTATCTTTGTATTATCTGAGAATTTTTTGAGTTCCTGAATAATTCCATTATCCAGATCATTTATAAAGATATTAACCCCTTCCCGACCATGGACGGAAAGATCCGTCATGGTGCCCTGGGCCTTAAAGACCAAGGATGGATCTTTCCGTCATGGCGGAATCGCGGCACCAGAGCCTCCGGTGATTGCAATCGGATAACACAAACCGCAGATTCGGGGAGGAGGGGACCTGTACCTGATCTCAGGAGGGGTGGTGCCTCCTCCCCGGACCTACGGAGGCTGTGATTGGCTGACGAACGCCGCTCAACCAATCATAGCCACTGTAATGTTCCAGCCATTTAAAGTGACTGAAACATTGAAATCCAGCCCTGGCCAGTGCAGCTATAGCACTGGCCATTGGCTGGAGCTGGGTGACCTCACTGGATCACCCTCCCCTAGCTCCAGTAGCTGTGATTGGAGAGATCGGCCTTGTGACCGATCTCTCCAATCACAGTGGACCTGTTGCCGGTGACCGCCCCATCAGCTTCACTTGTCGGCCCTGCAGCATGCCAGCACAGTGAGTGTATACAGTGTAATGGCAGGGCGACAAGATCCGGTCCCATGCTGTTACGTGACCGGAGCATGGGACCCGGAAGTTGCCGCGCTGCCATTTCACTGTATGAAACCGGCGAAAAGCCTCCCGATCCGCCACCGCCGCCGCCCTCCGCGATCTGCCACCTGTCTCCCCGATCTGCTGCCCGCACCCCCACCCCTCGTATCTGCTGCCCACACCCTCACCCCTACACCTCCCGATCCGCCGCTGCCCTCCATCTGCCACAGCGCCACCGCTCCCCCCGATCTGCTGCCCAGCCCCTTTCCCTCGTGATCGGCTGCTCGTCCCCTCACCTCCGTGATGTGCTGCCAGCCCCCTCCACTCAAGATCGGCTGCCCGCTTCCTCCTCCATTATGTGCTGCCCGGCCCCGCCCCCTCTCCTCCGTTATGTGCTGCCCAGCCCTGCCCCTTCTCCTCCGTTATGTGCTGCCCGCCCCTCCCCTCCGTTATATGCTGCGCGCCCCCTCTCCTCCGTTATATGCTGCTCGCCCCCTCACCTCCGTAATGTGCTGCCCGCTCCCCCCCAGCTCTCACCCCCGTGATCGGCTACCCGCCCCCTCACCTGTCACCCCCATGATGTGCGCTCCCTCCCCTGTCACCCCCGTGATGTGCGCTCCCTCTCCTGTCACCCCCGTGATCTGTGCTCCTTCCCCTGTCACCCCCGTGATGTGTGCTCCCTCCCCTGTCACCGCCGTGATGTGTGCTCCCTCCCCTGTCACCCCCGTGGTGTACTCCCTCCCCTGTCACCCCCGTGGTGTACTCCCTCCCCTGTCACCCCCGTGATGTGTGCTCCCTCCCCAGTCACCTCCGTGATGTGTGCTCCCTCCCCAGTCACCTCCGTGATGTGTGCTCCCTCCCCTGTCACCCCCGTGATGTGTGATCCCTCCCCTGTCAACCCCGTGATCTGTGCTCCCTCACCTGTTACCCCCGTGATCTGTGCTCCCTCACCTGTCACCCCCGTGATCTGTGCTCCCTCACCTGTCACCCCCATGATCTGCTGTCCGCTCTCCCTCACCTCTCACCCCCGTGATCTGTGCTCTGCTCACCTGCTCCTCCGTGATCTGCGCTGCACTCCCTCTCCCACCTCTCACCCTCCCCGATCTGCTGCCTCCTTCATCTCCTGTGATCCAGCTGCCTAGATCCATCCTGTAGGGTAACTATCCCCAATCTCACCTCCCACTCCCCTTCCCACCCTTCCCCCCTTCCCCCCCATCCTCTGCCGCTCCTGCATCCACTGCGCTCTCTCCCATCCGCCCCCACCCTATCCCAGCCGCCTCTACCCTATCCCAGCCACCGCCGTTTCACAATCACAGATGCTCCCTTTATATGCCGCTGCCCCCCCATCTGCCGCCCCCCATCTGCCGCTGTTCTGATCCATCCTGTAAATATTGTTCGTGGCTCTTTTCTAACTATCCCCAATCACATCTCCCACTCCCTCTTCCCCCCCCTCCTCCCCAAACCTGCTTGCCGCCAAGTGCTGATCATCTACGTGATTGGCTGATCAGGTACGTAATTGTTGCTCTAGTTTTTGCTTTTTTTGTGCACCCCAAATAAAAAAAAAACAAAAAACAAAACTTGAACAATTAGGTACCTGATCAGCAATCGTCCTGCAGTCGTACTCGACTTTGGACAGGACTTCTTTTTTCCATCCCACCTAGTCCCCCCCCTTTTTTGCAGAACATTCGTGCGTGCGCCCTGTTTTTTTTTTCTATGCCATGGGGGTCTAGTTTCCAAAATGGGGTCACATGTGGGGGAGCTCCACTGTTTCGGCACCTCATGGGGTCTCCAAACACAGCATGGAATACGCTAATTATCCCAGACAATTTTGCGTTTGAAACGTCAAATGACGCTCCTTGCCTTCCGAGCCCTGCTGTGCGCCCAAACATTTGATTTCCACCACATATGAGGTGTCTGTGTACTCAGGAGAAATTGCACAATACATTTTATGGTGCAATTTTTCCTGATACCCTTGTGAAAAAAAAGCTACCTGGTTGAAGTAACAATTTTGTGGTAAAATTTTTTTTTTATTTTCACGGCTCAACTCTATTAACTTTTGCGAAGCCCCCAGAGGCTCAAAGTGCTCAATAAACATCTATATAAATTCCATGATGGGTCTAGTTTCCAAAATGGGGTCACATGTGGGGGAGCTTTTCTGTTTCGGCACCTCAGGGGCTCTCCAAACCCAACATGGTGCGGCTAATGATTCCAGCTAATTTTCTGTTCAAAAAAGTCAAATGGCGCTCCTTCCCTTCCGAGTCTTGCCGTGCGCCAATACAGTGGTTTTTTGCCACATATGAGGTATCTGCGTGCTCAGTAGAAATTGCCCAACAAATATTGGGGGTTCATTTAATCCTGCTACCCTTGTGAATATGCAATATTTGAGGCTAAATTAACATTTTTGTTGCAAAAAGTAAAATGTTCATTTTTTCCTTCCACATTGCTTTAGTCACTGTGAAGCACCTGAAGGGTTAATAACCTTCTTGAATGTGGTTTTGAGTAGCCTGAGGGGTGCCATTTTTGGAATGGTGTCACTTTTGGGTGTTTTGTGTCATGTAGACCTTTCAAAAATCGCTTCAAATGTGATGTGGTCCCTAAAAAAAGTGGCTTTGTAAATTTTGTTGTAAAAATGAGAAATTGCTCATAAACTTTGAACTCCTATAACTTCCTTAAATTTTTTTTTTTTTTTCCAAAATTGTTCTGATGTAAAGTAGACATATGGGAAATGTTATTTATTAATTATTTTGTGTCATAGGTCTCGTTGGTTTTAGAGCATAAAAATTAAAAGTTTGAAAATTACAAAATTTTCAAAATTTTCGCGAAATTGCCGTTTTTTTTTTTCACAAAGAAACGCAAAAAATATCGGCCTAAATTTACCACTAACATGAAGCCCAATATGACATGAGAAAACAATCTCAGAATCACCGGGATCCGTTGAAGTGTTCCAAAGTTATAACCTCATAAAGTGACACTGGTCAAAATTGCAAAAAATGTCCTGGTCTTTAGGGTCAAAATAGGCTTGGGGATGAAGGGGTTAAACAGCACGGGGCCCAGGACAGAGCCTTGCGGCACCACGCTTTTGGCTTCCCTGCAGTTCGATATACAGCCATTTAGTATTACTCATTGTGCCTGATCATTAAGCCAGTTGTGAATCCATCTGATTTTTTAACAATTCCGTATTAATTTTTTTCAATAAGGATAATTTATGATTCTTTATTAAATGCCATACTGAAGTCAAGGTACACTATATCCAGGGCCGTATTTGCCATTAGGCACTTGAGGGCACGTGCCTAGGGCGGCGCCTTCCAGGGGGGCGGCGCCCAAACCAAAATTTAAAAAAAAAAAAAAAAAAAATTTTTTTTTAAATCTTCCTCCCTCCTCCAAACTCTTTATTAAATCCGGCGCCTTTTTGGAGGAGGGAGGGGGCGCCACAGTCATTTATAGTCGCATCTATAACACGCGACTATAAATGACACTGTGAGCGTGCCGGCATTTACTTCCGGGGTCAGAGGAGCTGTAATCAGCTCCCCGCCCCGACGTGCTGCCGTGCGCTCACTGTGCAGAGGTCACAGGAGCGTGAGGCAGCGCCGCGCAGAGGAGGACGGGACATGGAGCCGCCGCCGAGGAAGATGAGATGATCCTGCCACCGCCACCACCACCGCGGAGAACGGGAGGTGCAGCCGCCGGAGATGCCGCCTGGAGCAGGTAAGCGCTTTACAGCCGAAGACAGCGCCGAACAAGCAACCCGGGGGGGGGGGATGCCGGAGGATGTGGGGGCGCAACATGGAGGATGGGGGGATGCCGCATGATATGGGGGCGCAACATGGAGGATGGGCGGATGGAACATGATATGGGGCGCAACATGGAGGATGGGGGGATGGAACATGATGTGGGGGTGCAACATGGAGGATGGGGGGGATGCAGCATGATGTGGGGGCGCAACATGGAGGCTGGGGGGGGGATGCCGCATGATGTGGGGGCGCAACATGGGGGATGGAACATGATATGGGGGCGCAACATGGAGGATGGGGGGATGGAACTTGATATGGGGGCGCAACATGGAGGATGGGGGGGATGGAACATGATGTGGGGGCGCAACATGGAGGATGGGGGGATGGAACATGATGTGGGGGCGCAACATGGAGGATGGGGGGGGATGAAGCATGATGTGGGGGCGCAGCATGGAGGATGGGGGGATGGAACATGATATGGGGGCGCAACATGGAGGATGGGGGGATGGAACATGATGTGGGGGCGCAGCATGGAGGATGGGGGGGATGAAGCATGATGTGGGGGCGCAGCATGGAGGATGGGGGGGATGAAGCATGATGTGGGGGCGCAGCATGGAGGATGGGGGGGATGAAGCATGATGTGGGGGCGCAACATGGAGGATGGGGGGATGAAGCATGATGTGGGGGCGCAACATGGAGGATGGGGGGGATGAAGCATGATGTGGGGGCGCAACATGGAGGATGGGGGGGATGAAGCATGATGTGGGGGCGCAGCATGGAGGATGGGGGGGATGAAGCATGATGTGGGGGTGCAGCATGGAGGATGGGGGGGATGAAGCATGATGTGGGGGCGCAACATGGAGGATGGGGGGGATGAAGCATGATGTGGGGGCGCAACATGGAGGATGGGGGGGATGAAGCATGATGTGGGGGCGCAAAATGGAGGATGGGGGGATGAAGCATGATGTGGGGGCGCAACATGGAGGATGTGGGGGCGCAACATGGGGATGGAGCATGATGTGGGGGCGCAGCATGGGGGATGGAGCAGAATGGGAAAATGGGGGGGGGAGGGAAAATGAGGGAGGGTGGTGGACAGTATAGCAAATGGGAGTTACAGTATGGAGAATGAGAGGCATGGTATGGAGAATGGGGTAGCACGGGGGGGGGGCCATGGTATGGAGAATGGGGTAGCACGGGGGGAGGCATGGTATGGTGAATGGGGTAGCACGGGGGGAGGTATGGTGAATGGGGTAGCACGGGGGGGGCATGGTATGGAGAATGGGGTAGCACGGGGGGAGGCATGGTATGTAGAATGGGAAAGCATGGGGGGTACTCTGTATGGAAGGGGAACCATGGTGGGCTTGGTATGGAGGGGGCTTGATATGGAGAAGGGGCAGCATGGGGAGCGCTCAGTTAGGAGCCTGGGAAGGCTCGGTATACATAATGCGAAGCATAAGGCTCATTATAGAGTGGGGACATCATGAGGGGGACAGTGAAGTGGGGGCTGCATGGAGAGGTGGGGACAGTGGAGGTCATAGTTCATAAGTGAGGAAGGTCTGGAGGGTATAATTCGGTGGGGAGGACAGTGGGGGTTTTCATGTGAGGGGGCAGTGTAGTGGAAATGTTATAGGAGAGAATGTGGAGGCTGTATACTATAAGTGACACGGTGTGGGGTCATTCTTTGTGCTGTGAGCTCAGTGATGGGCAATTATTCATTCTTGGGCACAGCCTTGGGCTTACTTCGGGTGGTTACTCTTTAGTGAGAATTATGAGTCTCACCAGGTTTTTGCCACCTAATTTGAGAGCAGCATAATGTAGGGGCAGAGATCCTGATTCCAGTGTTGTCACTTACTGGGCTGCTTAGTGTAGTTTTGATAACATCACTGTTTAATCAGCAGTAGTTATCATTACAGGACTACTTGGCATGCTGCAGGTAGTCCAGCATATTCATGAGCTCTGTATAACTGCGAGATCTGCAGCAGAGAAAATGACAGCAAACAGCTCAGTAAGTGACACATCGCTGGAATCAGGGGCTCTGTCTCTACATTATGCTGCTCTCAGATGGGGGAGCAAAACCTGGTGACAGATTCCCTATACGGGCACCATTGCAGTATGTGCTGCAGCAGACCAGACAAGAGGGGAGTCTTGGGAGACGCAGGACAATGTGTTGCTAAGAGCGATGACATTTTACTTTTACTCCCAAAATGCCAATTAATCTGCAGACACATTTATATAGGGGACGTCGCTCTGGCATGTACAGTTTTAACTTAATATTTTATTATATATATGCAGACTATTCTGTCCCCCCTGGTGCGGCCGATGTCTTGGTGCAGATGTGCACCCTCCTATTTGCATATTAAAGACAGTCCCTCGCCCTTAGGTGAGAGTCAGTGCTGTCTAAAATCACTTAGCATTTCTGCACGTGTCCTGACACTGGAGGAGCAGAGTAGCACTCCAAGTGTCAGTGTGGGTGCGCCTGCAGTGTGACTGCAGTGTCCGCGTGGGTGCGCCTGCAGTGTGACTGCAGTGTCCGCGTGGGTGCGCCTGCAGTGTGACTGCAGTGTCCGCATGGGTGCGCCTGCAGTGTGACTGCAGTGTCCGCGTGTGTGCGCCTGCAGTGTGACTGCAGTGTCCGCGTGGGTGCGCCTGCAATGTGATGCAGGTACGTTCTGACACCTGGTTGCTGCCTGTATTTGACTGCTGATTCAATGAGGAAGGTTGTTGAAGTGAGCAGACAGCACATCACAGCACCGTGTCCCCCTCCTCACTGTGCTCCTCCTGTGTTGGATGCACACATGCACTGACGATTGGAGTGTGCCGCTGTGCTCCTTCTGTGTTGTGTGCACACCCGCACTGGCGCTTGGAGTGTGCCGCAGTGTTGGGTGCGGTGCAGCAGGAGATCTGGTGTTACGGTGCTCACTCTCACCAATGGATCACTATTAATCAAGACACAGGCCTGGCTAGTATTTTCCTATATTAGGTGGTATCGGTGCACCAGGCTTAGGCCGCACAGAAATGTCCTCATTTTCATATCAAATGTGGCTTTTTCAGTGAATATTAAAGGGAACCTGTTACACCCTTTTTCAATTTTAAACTGCCCCCAATGTCTTGTTAGTGACGCAATGTAAGTGATGCACATTTTCTGACTAACAAGACAATGGAGCAGTTTAATATTAAAGGTCGTGACCAGTTCCTTTTAAGCTGAACTATATGGGTGGGTTTATTTCTCCACAGATCATGTCCCCCATATAAATATTTCCGCAGTCTAGGTGTCATTTTGGGGTGACAGATTCCCTTTCAGTCAGCTTAAAAATCATCTCACCTGACGAATGAAAGTTTTGCTCGTGCATCGGGTGATGGACACTGTTTAGATAAATCAGTTTCCCATCTTTGGCTGCAGTGTGAATGCTGCTTTAAAGGGGTTTTCTCACATTGGGAATTTACCCCCTATCCTTGGGATGGGGAATAACTTTCCAATCGCTGGGGGTCCGACTTCCGTGGCCCCGAGTGTTTCCCAGAACCAGAACATGCAGACAGAATGGATTCCGGGAGTAAAATTTCATAGTCCTGTCTCCTGAGCTGTGCACTTAAGAAGAGGTCTTTTGAGCAATTGGTGGGGGTCTCAAGTCCCACCCCATGATGCCCCTTTTCCCTACTGAGCCCACCTCTGCCCTACTAATCTCCTCAGAATTAATGGACCTAAACCTATAAGATCTCGTCCAAAAGTTAAGTCTACTGCCTGGGACTAATCAGTATTGTGGTTCTTATATGGTCCACAGTCTAATGATGGCTAGTAACAACTACCAGCATCTCCTTACCATTGTTAAGGACATACTGAGAGTTGTACGTTAATGCAATACATAGATGTATATGGGTCTAACCTGACACTGCACTTGATTGATGTGTGAAGTTGGCAATGTATTCATGTACTGATGGTGGTTTTGGCGATGTATTGTCTTCAGGGTGGGTTTGGTGATGTATTATTGTATTTAGGGTGGTTTTGGTGATATTACTGTATTGACAGTAGTTCTGTTGATGTATTACTGTACTAACTGTGGTTTTGGTTACGTATTCTTGTATGTAGTGTGGTTTTAGTTATGTATTACTGTACTGATGGTGGTTCTGGTGATAGTCATGTGGCTGTTGTAATCTTTACCTTATCAGTCTTGATCCTAAAACATAGGGTCAGCGTGCTGGACTAAAAATACAGCTATCTGCATGTCTGTCAGCCGAAAAAGTAATAGACTAAAGCCCCCATACACTATACTCTGATTTTTAGGCCGGCAGCTATCTTGCTCGGCTCTCCCATATACAGGAGCACTCATTCTGCCAATTGTTTCTGTGTTCTTTATTAGAGCCGCTGTTGGACATCTCCGACAGCAGCTTATCATTTAGAGGATAATAGGATCTACACTCCGTAATTGGACATGCTAGATCCTTATTCCCCTGACAATCAGAATTGAGAGCCCCTGTTCACATTGGGCTATCAGCAGAACCTGTCGATATTGGCGGGTTTAGACAACTTTAGGTTAATGTGTATGGAGGTCTTAACTACTATCTGAAGGCTCTGGGCTCTATCAGGGAATGTGCACACGTCTTGTAGTGGTCTGTGAACCCCCGGAATTATTCAGACAGAAAACACTTTAGGACAGTCATCATTTTATCCTGAAGTAAATATTTTTTTTTTTTTTCTGTGGCTTCTTGGTTGTTTTTTCCAACATCTTTTAGCTACTGGATTTTACTTATTTTTTTAAATGAACTAGTAAGCGGCATCCAAGCAGCAGCCGCCATATAATGGCCGGTCACAACTAGTAAGCGGCATCCAAGCAGCAGCCGCCATATAATGGCCGGTCACTGTCAGCCGCTTCATGTGTGAGGAAACCTGACGCGCTTAAAAAAACTCCAAAGACTGAACATATGGACAGCAAATCGTTTTACACTGCAGTGTATGAGTTCATTTCTTTAATATTTAGAGTTTGGGTTTTTTGGGCGGGTTATAGGGCGGATCTGTCTGGGGAAAAAAAAAAAAAAAAGCTGTGTGCACATGCCCGTAATCTGACTGATCAGAAGGGGGCGCCACCACTGACAGTGCGTAGGGCAGCAAAAACCCCAAATACAGCCCTGACTATATCCACAGCATTTCCCTGATCCAACCGTTCAGTAACTTTATTGTAGAAAGAAATCAGGTTGGTCTGATAAGATTTATTATAACAGATTTGATACAGGTATAATATATTGTATTATTTGTACTCTTAGTCAGTATATAGAATTTTTTTTATTTTGTTTTGAAGAAGATTCAGTGGTTGATACCTTTTAATGGCTAACTGAAAAATAAGCTTTCAAGACTCCTCAGGTACTTCATGATCAGGCTCAGTATAACAAAATCTGAAGAGCTACATATTTATACACAATAGGACATACAGTGGGTACAGAAAGTATTCAGATCCCTTTAAAGTTTTCATTCTTTGTTTCATTGCAGCGATTTGGTAAATTCAAAAAAGTTTATTTTTTTCTTATTAATGTACACTCTGCACCCCATCTTGACAAAAAAAAAATGTAGAAATTTTTGTAAATTGTATAAAAAAGAAAAACTGAAATATCACGTGGTCATAAGTATTCAGACCCTTTGCTTAGTATTGAGTAGAAGCACCCTTTTGAGCTAGTACAGCCATGAGTCATCTTGGGATTGATGCAACAAGTTTTTCACACCTAGATTTGGGGATCCTCTCCAGTTTCATCAGGTTTGATGGTGAACGTTGGTTGACAACCATTTTCAGGTCTCTCCAGAGATGCTCAATTGGGTTTAGGTCAGGGCTCTGGCTGGGCTCATCACAGAGTTGTTCTGAAACCACTCCTTTGTAAATTTTAGCTGTGCGCTTAGGGTCATTGGTCATTCTCTTACTCAAATTAGAAAGTCCCATCAGGTATTTGTGGGTAAAGTTTTCTCCCTATGTAGGGTCTGTGATCGCTTCATATGAGTCCCAATACTCCAGACCCTATACACTCCAATAGGAAGAAGTAGGGATCATAAGACTCCAAAATTCTGACTTGGTTAATTAATATGTACATTACAAATACATGATTTGGAGAACCCACTATACAAATCTCATACTTCCGTGACCGCTCATTACGCTCATGCATATGCACTGCTTCCCCTGTCCACCAGCAAGCATAGCATCTGTGATTGGTTGCAGTCAGACTACACCCCACACTGTGTGACAATGCGTCAGACAGCTTGGATCACAGACACTGTGTGTCTATCATGGTGTAAAATTAAATTTAAAAAATTGGCAGAGAGACATAAGGAATTTGGTGTATAAAATTTCAGCACCAAATCTGCATATCTTGCAAAAAAAAAAAAAATAAAAAGTACAAAAACAGGTTTTGACACAGTTTCATGTACTTGATACCCAAAATAAATTACATTTACAATACAGACAATTAGCATAAAACAGTAGGTGGGGCAAGACCACCTAATACACGTTCTTCTGTCTAACTTATGAAGGAGAGACTCTGAAACACACACGTGCAAGGGCTGGCAAAAAATAGGAGTCACACCAGCATTTTAGAAGTGCAAAATCTTATGAAAACAAGATTGATCAAAAAACCTCAGACCAATGTCATACAAGTGACCTCTCCACAGCAGTAGGTCCCACCCCATCTGTAACTGTAATAAACCATGCCAAGAGATTAAAAATGTACGAATAATAAATTTCTGTGAAACTAGCCTTAAAGAGAATCTGTCAGTATGTTTTTTGCTAAGTAATCTGACAGCACCATATAATAGAGACAGAGTCACTGATTCCAGCGAAGTATCACTTAGTTTTTCTGGGTGCATGGCTGGGATTGATTGGTTGGAAGTAGAGATGGGTGGATTTGAAGAAAACTAGGACTTTTTTTTTTTTTTAAATCCGGATCCGGTCTGGTATCTGGCCCCCATATAAGTCTAAGGGGATCAGAATCCGGATGTTAAAAATGGTAGTAGAAGGCTGGGGAGGTCCAGCCTAAAAATATCTGCCTCCAGCCCCCCGGAATTGTTACATCCATTAGATGCGACAAGCCCGGCGCTTCACATGGCTCTTCCCCTTGCCTTGGTGCGTTGGCAGTCTGGGTAATAGCAGGGGTTAATAACAGCGCACCACTGCTAATAAGCCCTAGATTAGTGATGGCAAGTGTCTGACACCCGCATCATTAACCTGTAAGTGAAAGTAAATAAACAGACACTGAAAAAATCCTTTATTTGGAATAAAATACAATAAAAAACACCCTCTTTCACCACTTTATTAACCCTCTAAACACCCCTGTAGGTCCAACATAATCCATACGAGGTCCCATGACAATTTAGCTCTGCTACATCCAAGTCACAGTGAGCGGCCATAAAGTATGACTGCCCGCTGGGAGTGCAGAGAACGAATGAGCCGCAGTGATCAGCAGTGACATTACTCCTCAGGTGATTTGCTGTCACAGCTGGAGGTTGGTCCTCCACCTGTGCCAGCAGGTAACCTGACCTCTGGTGACCTCAGTGAAGTCAGTGAACTCACCTATACCTCCTGGCAGAAAACTGTTTTTTTTTGCCAAGAGATGTAGATTTAGTGGTGAAATTTTCACATTATATTCATGCACCCAATTTATACCTCCTGGCAAAAAACTGCATCAATACCGCAGAAAGAAAAAAAAAAAAGCAGGGTTTTTTGCCAGGAGGTGTAGATTGGGTGCAGGAATAGGGTGTAAAAATAAATGTCATCACTAAATTTGCATCCCTTGGCCCAAAATTGGGGGGGGGGGGGGGGGGGGGGGAACAAAAAAAAAAAAAAAAAAAAAAAAAAAAAAAGGGTGTAACATTTTCAGGACTAAATCTACATCTCTTGCCAAACTCCTTCCCCTTGCGGTTTTCTGCCAGGAGATGCAGGTCTCACCTGAGGTGAAGTCACTGACTTTACTTAGGTCACCTGAGGTTAAGTTACCTGCTGTTACAGGTGGAGGACCGTGGGAACCTCCAACTGTGACCGCAAATAAGCTGAGTGACGTCATCGTTCATCATGGCTCAGTCATTGTCTGTCTGCACTCACAACGGGCAGTCATGTTCTATGGCTATTTACTGAGAGACTTAGATGTAGCAGAGGTGAATCGCGTTTGGGATCGTGTGTGGATGGTCAGACCTACAGAGGTGTTTGGGGGTTAATAAAGTGGTGAAAGTGTGTGTTTTTTTGGTATTTTATTCTAAATAAAGGATTTTTTCTGTGTTTGTTTACTTTCACTTACAGATTACCGACGCCTGCCATCACTAATCTAGAGTTCATTAGCAGCTGTGGGCTATTAACCCCTATTACCCAGATTACCACCACACCAGGGTAACTAGAAGAGCCAGGTATGGATGCGACAATTCCGGGCAGCTGGAGGCTGATATTTTTAGGCTGGGTCTCCCAAGCCTGAGAATATCAGCCCCCAGCTGGCTTTCTTTATGGCTGGGTATCAAAATTGGGGGGACTGCACATATTTGTTTTTTGTTATTTTTATTAAATAAAAAAAAAAAACATGCATGTGTTTTTTCTTATTTTGATACACAGCCAAGATGAGCGCAGTGCTGGGTTGGCAGCCTGTAGCAGTGGGCTTTATCTGTGCTGGGTATGAGAATATGGGAGGACCCTGCGCCAGTTCTTTTATTTATTTTTATACCAGGATACTGACTTGCGTTCAGTGCCTATGAGTGGTTGCAGGCAGATTCTGGCAGGCAGACTGCAACGAATAAAAAAAAAAAAAAGGCAGGATGGCTGGTGGACAGGGAAAGCAATGCATATGAAATCAGTCTAAGGCCCATTTCACACGTCAGTGAAAACCACTGACGTTTTTCACTGGCGTGTAAAACACGCACATGTCCCTCCGTGTGCCATGAATCACGGCACACGTGGGTTGTCTAAGTGCAATCCGGGCTCCGTTCTCCGTGGCCCATGATTGCACTTAGAGATTAACTCACCTGTGCGCGCTCCCGCTCTCCATGGTGCTGATCGCTCCCGCGGTGCAGCATCCGGCCCCTGCAGCAGCTGCTTCCAGGTCGGCTGTGTCGTGCATCATGAATATGCGCGACAATAATGAGCCGGCTCAGAAGCAGCAGGGAGAACAGGCTGCAGAGAGCGTCGCTGGAGCCGGGTGAGTTAAAATGCTTTTTATTTTAGAAGCACGTTTTTTTCTGGCACGTGTTTCACGGAGCACACCACTGCGTGGTCCGTGGGAAACACCTCGGTTACTTACCGGTAGCCGGTTTTTCCAGAACTCATGACAGCACCACGTGAGAGAGGGATCCGCCCAGCGAGGACAGGAAACCATTCTGAAATAAAAGGGCGGTACCTCTCCCCTTCGTCAGTTGATTACCGAGAATTGAGAGGACCTCCAACAAATGTTAGAACTTAACTCTATCACCAACTATAACACACACACAAGCACACCCAGAATAGTGCACACTAAGGATGAAAAGGGAGGGATTATATGGGTGCTGTCATGGGTTCTGGAAAAACCGGCTACCGGTAAGTAACCGAGGAGTTTTCCCCTCACCCATGACAGCACCACATGAGAGATTTCCAGAGAATAACGTATTAGGGAGGGACCAACGTCTCAAGCACCCTTCTACAAAACGAGAGATCAGCCGAGGAGGATAGATCCAACCGATAGTGACGGAAGAAAAAGGAGAATGGGAAGACCAGGTAGCGGTCCTACAAATCCGGTCAATAGATACCTGCGTCTTCTCAGCCCCGGAGGGCGACACCGCACCGGTGGAATGGGCCCTTAAGCCCTCAGGGAAGGCAGCCCCACTAGATGAGTAGGCTAAGCAATGGCCTCCCTAATCCACCTAGAGATAGTGCAGTTTCACACCCAGAGACCTTTTCTACTACAGACAGGGCTATGAAAAAGGACTGTTTTCCCCACACTATGTGTCACTGAGATGTAGAGAAGCAGGGCCCTATGAAACTCCAACGTATGAATCTGTTTTACCCCGGTATTTGTAGGATGGCCGCAAAAGGAGGGAGGATTATACCCTGCGTGCTATGGAATCGAGAGGCAACCATTGGGAGAAAGGGTCCTATGAACACCTGACCCGGCCTATCGTTGAACAACTGAGCGTAGGGCTGTACTACCGATAAGGCGCTTAAGCACTAATTCTGCGAGCGAACGCCAAGGCCCAGAGCAAAATAGTTTCCAATGTCAGCAACGTCAGGGAGATTTTTTTTTTTTTTTGGCAAGGGGTTCAAAGGGAGGACTCGTGAGGACGTCCAACCCTAATTTGATCCCCCGGTGGAACATTCAGGCATGAACCCACAAACGCAATAACCTTGAACCCACCGGTTTGCTGCCAGTTTTCCAATGGATAAGGTTCCTAGGGCAGAACAGGAACCCCTAGAGTGTACACTGAGAATCCTAGAGCAAACCCGTCTGCAAGAATGCCAATGTGCATGGAATAGGAACTCATACCCAAGGGACCATTTGCAAAGAAGGGGAACTTTTGCCACCCTCTCCCATAGAGTGTAGTGGTAACCGGTTTATGGCTCTGCAGCAAGGAAGAGACCGGGTCCGAGGAGAACTCTTGCGCATCAGCAACAACCTCAAGTTCTAAGCTGTGAAATGAAAAAACCCTTTTCCTGCACGAGGAACACAGGTTACTGCACTAATAGGTCCGGAATCCCCGGCAGAACCCCAGGATCCGGAACAGACATTGTCCTCAGGAGAGAGAGCCATGGCCCCTTGGGCCAGAAGGGGGCGAGGGGAAGGAACCTCGCCCGAGCTTCCCCGAGCTCTTGGAGAACCATCGAGAGCATGACAACAGGGGGAAGGGCAGAGGCTATTCCGAAGGTCCATGGAATGGAAGTGCATTCACCGCAAGGGCCGGACTGCTGGGATCATGGAACAAGAGGTCTATATGCCAGTTTAGCCTGGAGGAAACAGGTCCCTCCGTGGTATTCTCCACAGAGCCACAACCGTTGAAAGGATCCGCGGATTCAGGGATCATTCCCCTTGCCGCGGCTATTGGCGCCTGAGGTAAGCTGCCAACTACAGGCCCATCGGGATTCAAACCCACAAGCTCAAACTTCTTACTTCAACCGCCGTATTCCAGAACAAGGTCTCCCATCAAGGACAGGAAACCAACTGACGAAGGGGAGAGGTACCGCCCTTTTATTTCAGAATGGTTTCCTGTCCTCGCTGGGCGGATCCCTCTCTCACGTGGTGCTGTCATGGGTGAGGGGAAAATCAGTGATGCCAGAAAAAAAATGGACATGTCTCCGTGCGGCAATCACGGACACGTGGGTACGCCACACGGAGACACGTGCAGTGAAAAATCACTGATGTGTGAGCAGACCCATTCATTATAATGGGTCTGCATATGTCAGTGATTCTGGTACGTTTTTTAAAAAATAAAAATAAAAAAACAAAAAAAAAAAAAAAAAAAAAAAAAAAAAAACACAAAACGTACCAGAATCACTGACGTGTGAAAGGGGCCTTATGTGCAGTGTAACAGGCTGCAGTGTGCTGCAAATGGCATGCCTGTTTGTGATTGTGTGTGGAGAGAGCTTTGGGAGCTACAGGGCCTGAGAAACTCATCCCTGCCAAAAGGTGGGGGGCCGGCTTGTAAAAGGAGGACCGTAGCTGCCCGGAGAGGAGGGAAGAGCGGGAAATAGAGCAGGAGGATTTTCAGAAAGTTTGTGAAAAGCTTAGAGCTTTATGGAGGACTGTGGTTGAGGCTGCAGAGAGCAGACGCTGACTGGGGCAAGCAGCCGGGACCCTGAGCCACCAAATGAACAGTTGCCTGGGAAGAAGGAGCCTGGAGTAGAGCATTTGTGACCCCCTGACCAGTGCTTAGAATCCTGCAGAACTGAGAGTTGACTGTGTTCAGAAATCTGCAGGGCTCTGCTGCAGGCAGAGACTCGGATTCTTTTTTTTTTGTGCAACTAGGGATACTTACTCGTGGGTTTTTGAGCCAAAGACTATTGGAGTGGCTGCAACCGAGACATACCACAGGCCTGTGTCGGACTCAGTTGTACCGGGCTACTGACGAACGATACCCGGATATCCAAGCAGTTGAAGCATTCATAAGTTGTACTTGTATTAGTGCTGTTTATTATTGGTAAAATTGTAATCCAGTGTGTTAATTCCATAGATCTTCACTAGGTTACGCCCATTGAATTTACACCATTTGCTGAAGTGTTCGGTAGTCTTTTTTTTTTTTTTTTTTGCCCCACATAGGGTCCTTAGGTAAATTTGTTCTTGCAGTTCGTGAAACATATTGGACAGATCTCTGGAGTTAACACCCCGACCACGGCATATAGCCTGTCTGTGTATGATAAGTATAGCAGTGACTGGGGAGTAATTGTAAACATATTTTCCCTTTGAGCCTCCCCCCCCCCTATTCCTTCCAGTAAATACAGTTTTGTGACATTTCTCCCTGGGCCTCAGTCTGTGACTCACTGGATCTCATTCAGACCTCTGGTCATTACACGTGACACAAGAAGTGCATGCGGAACTGAAAGTTTGCCGCCATGACGGAGCCTTGGTAAGTATGAAGCACTCACTTCATTCTTATTTTAAATTTTTCCCTTTAATTTCTCAAGTGCCGAACACCCGGAATCTCGGGCCTAGCACCCGAGTACCTTTGAAACCGCCCGGATGTGGACTTTCACAGTCCGGGTCTACCCAACCCTAGTTGGCATAATAGGTACACACTTAGGGCACTACTATAGCCTCCCGGAGGTGGGCACACTTTAGAATGGGTGGGGGGAGACATTGATGCATGCCTGTGGTCGACCGGCACCTTCCTCCGGCCACAGGCATTTAGCACATCGATGGCCGAAGTTCAAGCACAGTGAGCAGTGTGAGTCACTGACACCGATCACCCATCTCTCTACTTGCGCCCCTTGGCCATTGCTCCCTCTATACTCAATTGTATCCGTGACTATGAGACGAGAATACAATTGCTGTGGGCACCTCTGGAAAAGGAGCTGTAATCAACTTCCTGCCCCGCTAGGAACTCCAGCAGAACACAGGCCATTTCCAGCCTGCACCCCTCCTGGAGACTGTGCACACAAGAGACGTCAGATGGTGCGATGCAGTAACATTGCATCATCCAGTACCCACTGCTGTACAGGATACATGAGGAGATTGAACTGCGCTGGACGGGAAGCCCCCTGGCACCCCAACAATCAGCCGTTTGGAGTTCCAGCAGATGGAAGCAGTGTATGGAACATGAAGAGAACAGCTCCATACACCACATAGTGGGTATTCTCATGTACTCCCATTGATTTAAATCAAGGTAAGATTTAGTACCCAAGATAAGAACCATTACTTAAAAAAAAAAAAAAAAAAAAAAAGAAGAGCTATAGCTAATTAAATATATATAATTTATTTTAGTAATGAAGAGTATTTACACTGAGGAAGTGCCACTGGTTATGGTTCAAAATTTGTATAATATGACCTGCATAAAAGATTTGGAATTTTACAGGGACACTTCTGCCAGTGAGAATCACAAGCAATAAAACAATTAAAATCTCCAAATGTTTTATTAAACAGTAAAAACAAGACATCTAATTGTCATTTTCTAAATTGATGCAGTAGAATCTGTGAAGTCAAAAGAAATATTGAAAGGATTCCTCTATTGCGGCTTGGAACTGAGCTTCTTCTTCAACAGAGACATTCTGTTAGACAAGTAAAATAGAAAAAAACAAAAAAAAAAAAAAAAAAGTTAAATGGCTGTCTGACATTGTTCACTTATGCACATGCAACATTATCACAGTTCACCAGAAATTAGCAACACTGGACGAGATCTAACTTTCAAGAATAACTTCATGGGAAAAAAAAAAAAAAAAAAAAAAAAAAAAAAAAAAAAAAGGCACGTTATACTTACCAGTGTCCCGTGCAGCTGTAACAATACTTCTGGGGTCACTCTTTATCCTTCATACATATGCACCGCTTTTTCCGCCCACTGGCAGTCCCGGTGTCTGATTGGTTGCAGTCAGACACAACCCCATCCTGTGTGACAGCATGTCTGACTGCTTTCAATCACAGACTGTGTGTACCTATAGTGTATAAATAATATAAAAAAATTGGCATAGGGTCCCCCCATGTTATGATAGCCAGCACAGAAAGCATACGGCCATAGGTTTCAGCTCCTAGCCATGCCATTATCGTGTCGGTATATCAAAATAAGAGAAATCCAAGTAAACAAATAAAAACAGAAACCCCCGGGACATTAATATGATATAAAATACAAAATACCCCTCCATCTTTCTCAACCCCCAACACACCCAGTTCCAACGTAATCCACACTAGGTCCCACAACAATTCCAGATCTGGTACATACATTACTGAAGGCACAGCGAGCGGGCACAGAACGTATCAACACTACATCATAATCCATTAGGTTTTGATGTGGGTTTTTTTTGCCAGGAGATGCATATTCCTGCACCGTATCTGCATCTCTTGGAAGAAAAAAAAAAAAAATGCACAAGTTGTTTTTATGCTATTCTGGTGCAGTGTTCTGCCGGTGCAAGTTTGGTGCAGACACTTCAGCACCAAATTTGCACCTTCTGGCAGAAAACCAGTTTTCTGCCAGGAGATGCAAGTGACATGCCCACCAGGGCCGTGGGGCACTCGTTACAGGGCCAGTTCTGTCCTACGTTGATGTCACGGTGGAAAGGCCCACCTCCGTGACCCCGGCGGTGTCATTTTAAAGATGCGGGGGGCGGACGGAAACTTATTTACAAGGGGAGATTAATTTGTGATGCCACCCGTGGTATGCGGCAAAATAGGTGCCACCGATTCTATTCAATTCCCTTTTCTTTCGGTGGTGATGCAGCTGAGTTGGTATAGCTCTCCACAGGTATAGCTGAGCCTCAGTGCTGTCGATGGGTGATAGAGTCAGAAGTAATGGCGGGGTGCAGGGCCAGAGGCACAGACAATAACTGGGCAACAAATGAATGCAGTCACAAGTTCTTTACTCAATGTTGATAGTTCCAGGTTCCTGAGTCGCCCACCACAGCGCTGCCGCAGTCGCCTGCAGGGACTTCTCTGCCGGGACCCTTCTGGCCACAGGTATGTCAGGTTCACTTGTATAGGAGTCGTGACGCCACTCTCTGTTTTGCGGTCAGGATGAGGGGTTACCGCCACTGCAGTTTAACGAGCGTCTGGGGCTGATGGTACTTGCAGTTAGTTGGTGTTGCCTCCCGAGAGTGAGGCTGGCCCCAGGGGCTCGGGTGTATGTGTGTGGAACCAGAGGTCGCAGAAGAACTCACACACAGTCCAGAATGTCTTTCACGGTTTTTACTCACGTTCAGTTGTTTCTGTGAGATAACCCGGGCGATGCTGAGATAGACCAGAGAGAACCAGGTATCCTTCAGGCTGTTAGAGGTGACTGCAAGCTTGCCTTCCTAGCACTTCTTGTTTCGGATAACCCCTGACTTGAAGTATATGGGATTCATCCAGGGAAGTCGCATCTGCCTTTTCTCCCCTTTCTGGCCCGTTTGCTGGCAGCGTGGACCAAGTAAAGATGGCTTCTTGCCCTATCTCACTTATGGGCCCCCTCGTTGCTGCAGACTGTTTGGTGAGACACCTGGAGTGCCCTCACAGACAGGTTTTAGCAGACCACTAAATGGATGTCTGGCTCTAGGGACCTGTCCCCGTACGTGCCTGGTCTACCAGGAGTCCCCGTTCTCAATCACCCCGCTTCTTCCTGAGGTGTCTTTCAGTCTGACTGTGGCAACCAAACTCCCCCGCAAACAGCCACTACACCGGCAGGGTCTGACTAGCAAGTCTGCATGCCCACTCTCCGCTTCAGACTCTGCTTGTGAGTCCTCTTTCACTCCTTCTCCCTGACTCACTACCACTG
Organism: Anomaloglossus baeobatrachus; assembly: GCF_048569485.1. Classification (NCBI taxonomy): domain Eukaryota; kingdom Metazoa; phylum Chordata; class Amphibia; order Anura; family Aromobatidae; genus Anomaloglossus; species Anomaloglossus baeobatrachus. Next base: position 151,333,071 of record NC_134358.1, read on the forward strand.
CACTACTCCTTCCAGCTTCTCCACTGCACCACTAGCTAAGATGTGGAGGCCACGCCCCCTCCTGGGACTGCCCAGGGGTCCCCTCTAAGATGTGTGTGAGACCTGATTAAAATGTGCCTGTGTGTCCAAACCATATTCAGCCTTTGGGATTACCTGTTTGTACCCACCCAGCATGGGTGCAGTACTCAGTGGTGCCTGACCAGGTCAGGGGCGCCACATTACCACGACTAGTCAGAGGCTACCCTCCGAGTGCTAGGTCCTGCTGTGGTGGGCCCCAGCCAATACCCAGATTGTTCGGAGGCACCATCAAAAGGGACACAGAAGGGTGTACCGGATTGTCATCTTCCTGCGCTGGCCTCGCCCGCCTGCCCCGCGACTCACACACAGTGCCCTGAGCCAGTGTCCACGGATCCTGTTTATTGGTGGCTTTCTTGCCTTGTCCCTTGGTCCTATGTGGTCAACTTTTCAGCAGGTTATGTGCGGTGGTGGCTTCGGTGGTTGAAGTAACCTCAGCCTCCGGTTTACTAACTGAGCCTGGTTGTTCTCCACTAGTCTAGTCTAGGGACCGGTTCCCTGTTACGGCAAAGTTCCTCCACACCGGTAATCAATGCGAGCCCACGGGTGGGTGGCTCACTTCCCGTGGCTCTAAGACTTCTTTCCTGATCCTGGGATGAGCTGCTCCAGCTCCAGACCCCAGGACCTCTCTCCTCCGTGTCCACTTCCTGACTAACGTTCTACAGTCTGCTCCCAACTAACTAAACCTCACCTCCAAACTGGCTTCGGGACTGTGCTTTCCCTAAGGTGCAATTCGCCCTAACCACAGCCTAATGGAGTCTTGCTAAATAAACAGCGCATCTGTGTATGTGTGCAATGAGTTGTGGCCTCCTCCTTACCCGGGAATGGGATACCACACCTCTGGTACCTCTGTGGCAACTGGACCCTGAGGGCCACCACATAAGTCTGTGAGGTCACTGAGTTAAATGAGATCACCTGACGTCAGTTTACCTGGGGTCAAAGCTGGAGCACCGTGGGAACCTGCAGCAATGACCGCAAATAAACTGCGTGACGTCACCGCTCATCGCTGCAGTCCAGGCTCTGCCTGAATCCCACAGCATGCCGACATGTTCTGTGCCCATGCGTGATGCCTTTAGTACATATGTAGCAGAGCTGGATTAGTCAGTCATGGGACCTATTCTGGATTACCTTGGAACTAGGGGTTAACAAAGGGGAAAAAGAAGGTGGGGGTTTCTTGTATTTTATTTTTATTTCTAATCTGGATGAGCTAGGTAAAGTTCTGGGATTGTCGCACCTAATGGTTGCGACAATCCTGGGCGGCTGCTATTTTTAGGCTGGGTGGGGGGGTCCCAATAACCATGGGTCTGCCCCAGCCTGAGAATGCCAACCCCATAGCTGTTGGCTTTATCATGGCTGAGTATCAAAATTAAAGCGAATGGAGCTGGGAGCCATAGTGCACCCAGAACTTCAGTAGAATGCGCAGCCACGCCCTTATATGGAATGTTGGCATGTCACAATGCAGCTAGGGAAAGAGGCGGACACAGACAGGGTAAGAGACAGACATAGACTGACAGGGAAAGAGAGACAGGTTAATAGACCGACACAGACAGGGAAAGAAACAGACAGAACAGGGTAAAAAGACACAAAAAGACAGACTGACAGGGAAAGAGGGACAGGGAAAGAGACACAGACAGGTAAAGAGACATACAAAGTGACAGACAGGGAAAGAGACACAGGGAAAGTGACAGAGATAGACAGGGAAAGAGACAGACAAAGATAGAGAGAGACAGATATATACAGAGGGGGAGACAGACATTATAAATCACATTTATATCTATTTGTTTTGTGGTTTTTGTGTGCAGAATACATTTTTGTTAATACATTCTATTTTGTTAACAGCAGTTATTAACCCAGGGCAAAGCCAAGTAGTACAGCTAGTATATACACACACATACACTTTATTTTGATACAAAGCACAGCTGGGGACTGCAGCCTGTAGCTGTAACCTTGATCTGTGCTGGGTATCATAATGTGGGGGACCCTAAGCCAAATTTTATTTATTTATTTTTACACTATAGGTACGCACACAATGTCTGACTGCAACCACAGACGCCAGGACTTCTGGTGGGCAGAAGCAATAATAATTAGCGGCCCCAAAATTAGCATTACAGCAGAGCAGGGGACTGGCAAGTATAGAGTTTCTTCTCTAATTCCCCTATCCAGTCTAGCACCATTTTAAAATGCTGGATTCTGGTCTCCATAGACTTATATGGGCCCCGGTATCCAGGCAGATATCCAAAAATCAATTCTGCGCCAGAACCAGGTTTCTAGATTTTCTTTAAACCCTGGTTGGACCAGTCTCTCTCGGGCATCTGTGGATTTACTCATCACTACCATACTTTTTTTTTTTTTTTTTTTACCAAGCACTGCCCATAATTTACCAAGTGGGAAAAAAAAAAAAAAAAAAAAAAAAAAGAAGAAAGGGGGTGCAGGTTTCTCTGCTGCTTAGTGCTGCTAATGGAGTTTTCCTAAATTTTATAAAAGTACGTCAAGCAGTAGGCAAAGGCAAGTTTTTAGAGTCATGGAAACACTAGTTTCAGATTTAGTGTTTTAAATATCACAGACAGTTGCAAAAATGACTACATATTAGTTGTGTGCTCAGGAGAACCTGCCAGAATGACATTGTGTTCGACTGCAACTATTTCCAGCTCTGCACACACCAAAACAGGACTTCCCACCCTTTGGACATAACACTATTATTCCAGAACTCCTTTCTTACAGCCATTTTCTGTTCTAAACGCCATAGGGAGCTGCTAAATAGAGCGCTCAGTGTTACCATTATTATGTGCATTGTAGAGAGCAGGCAGTAATGCCAGAATCGAGGACATTTTGGCACCTCACGTCCAGTCTAGTAACATGTAGCACCCCTGAAGCCATCAGGGTGCTACAAGGTTCTGCATCCCCAGAAGAAGGCAGGGTCTTCCCCCTAGGGCGCCGGGAGACCAGTGACGCAACACCAAAAACCCAGGTAATCCCAGTTTTCCAGAACAATACCCCATACAATGGTACTTTGCTAGGATCGGACGAATGGATGGCTGCCTAGAGGTGGAGCCAGACCAGTCCACTAGTTGACCAGGTGGGAGGGGCAGACTGAAGCGTAGTCAGTTAGACTGTAGCTGGAGAGGAGTGCATGTGGAAGCGAAGAGACATCCTGACTCGGTTTAACAGTGACCTGGTACCCAGGAGAGTAGTTGCCAGTGGAGTTCTCCCGGAACTACGCACAGACTGTGTACAGGACCCTAGGACAGGAAAGCGGACCTGTTAACACCTGCACAGCGAGGGGACGGACGATCAAGGACCTCCCTAACCCTAAAAATTGGAAGACTCAGTAGCAAAGGGAGAACCAGGGACAGGACCAGAGACTCCAACCCCACAGGGTTCACGCTACCGTCAGGCGGATAGAAGTGGACAAACTACCGGACGGGGACCCATTTGCCAGAGACAGGTGCAGGGGAAGAAGGTACCAGATTACTACACTGGAACTGGGACGAAGGGGACCTGGAGGCGAAACCAGCCGGCCTCGGGTAACCTGTTACCGTCAACCAGCAGTGATTAAAAAAAAAAAGTTGCACTATACCTCTGTGTGGACAACCTTCTTCCAACGCCCGTCACATCACCCATCCTCTGGCGCCCAGCCCTGCTTGCGGAGGGCCTACCATCCAGACTGCAATTACCACCAGCCCCAGTAGTGACATTCTGCAGCGGCGGCTCCACATATATAGCCACAACACCGCAAGTGGTGTCACGTATGAACACTAACCTAAATCCCCTGTAAATACACCCCATTACAAAAAGGGCCCAGGGTACGTAACTGGGCAACGGCCACCACCGTGACATTCCCAAGAGAGAGACTGCCCGGGACCAAGTACTCCATATCCCTGGGCGCGACTAACTGTAGTATAGGTTATTGCCCTTGTACACCTTACAGAATACAGAGTGCCATGAAACTTCATGTTGAGGTTGCCCAGAGTCCATAAAATAAGAGCTGTGATATAACCCTTGCAGGACCATTTTACTTTGCAGTATGTTTATTAGCAATTATAAGTGTGATGTGTATTCACACTATTGGTACTGTACACTGATTAGCAACATCCCCTAGCTTCAGTGAACTGCATCTATAGACCCCCCATTCACCCAGAGGTAGGTAAGTATAGAGTACTTTGTGGCTGTAAAACACACCTTGGTTCAATCTGTTGCATGATCACAGATAATGTTGTAAATAAGAGTATCCACAGGAGAATACGAGTATCCACAGGATAATACGAGTATAGCTTTTCCATAATGTCTGAAGATCATTATATGGCAAGTTAATGTGGTTTCCCCCCTGGTATCACAGACCCGTCTTTAGAAGCTGGATTTTAAGCAGTAGGTCCAGGCTTGTCAGCTAGTGGCTGAAGACGAGTGGCCCTCCTTATCCAACCTTCTAGGCGTTGCGTTGCCTGAGCCGCTGGGGGATGTGGAGATCTATGCAACTCAGGCACTTTCTTGATTCTCTCCCTACTTTTGACCATTTTGCTGGCCTCCCAAGTGTATTTGAAAAGATTTGTATGGGGGAGGGGATTGTGCGCCATTCTCTCTCCTTGGTCTATGCCATGCTGGCTAACCCAGTGGATACTCCATCCCCTAGATACATACGACAGTGGAAGAGTGACCTTGGGATTACGTTGTCAGAAGAACAGATATGAGCAAGAACTAAGATTTTCCCTAAGTCTTCAATTAGCTCTAGACTTACAAGAATCTAATTTTAAATTACTAGCAAGATAGTATAGGGTCCCTACCAAACTACACCAGATGTTCTTTTGCAGCTGTCGGAGTCGTCAGTCAAATCCTACAAACACTGTTATAATTTCTGGTAATGGCTGCAAGGGCGTGTATTCCATTGAGATGGAAGTCGGTCCCCCCCCCCCCTCCCAATGTTGACTTTATGGGCCTCCAAGGTTAATTACCTCATGCAAATAGAGGATATGACGTCCTCACTTTACAATTGCCATGAACGCTTTTATGGGACCTGGTTTCCATGGCTGGATTTTAAATTCTTGGCGGATTATGTTACCCTGATTGCAGACAGTTCGCCCGCTGGAGCTGATACGAGTAGGATTTCTCTTGGGTGGAGCCCCTTCCCCCCCTTGTTATCCCCTACATTTTTTTCCTCCTTGTCATTATTGGTTGACCCATGAGTGCATGTTTCTCTGGCTCTCTTCCTTTTTTCACTATTTCTTGATCTTATCCTTACTCACTGAAACCCGGGACCGAGAAAAGTTTGATTTGCTTATTAGATCTTATGGCATGTTCAATGATTCTATTATATATTGTTAACTCTGTATACATGCCAATGTTGCTGGTTTATCTGGTCAGAGTTTGTTGATATATATAAAAAAAAAAGTTAAGTTAATGAGGTTTGTCACAACCCTTTAAATCTATAAACCGGGTACTGCACATTGCAATAAAAGGTAATTCCACAATATCTTTCTTTTCAGACATATTGTGAATACTTACCATGAAGTCCTCATAATTAAACTGGTGTCTGGCATATAGGTGTTCGACAATATTCCTACTTGTGTAATTGGCATCTCCCATGGGTAACACAGAGCAGATCGGGCACACCTAAAAGTACAATTACTTAAGAAAACATGCAACAAGTTGGATAAATATATCTTTTTTTCTTCTTTATAGTCAATTGATTTATCAAGAATTAGTGGGTACAAAAACAAAGGTGTAAAGCAAACCTGTCCTTGGGATATTACAACACAAACTAATGGCATGTGTGTAAGAAGCAGTTAAGCATTAATCTTCTCTTTTGGGGAGAGGACCTCGGAGAAAGGCAGAAGAGCACTTCAAGGCCCATGCATTTGCGACAAACTACAAGATGACAAAATAAAGATTCTAAAAACATGGTATGGATTTTTATAAAAGGTTGAAGGTATTTTACACATGCCATTAGTTAACTTCTGATAATTGGTTCACGTAAAAAGTATTAGTAGGCATTCACGCCCATGACTAAAATATAAATTAGTGTTTAGTCTACTAAAAATTTTTGATGGATATATATATTATATATTTGCCTTATTCTGTCTGTCTGTCTGTCTGTCTTGCTCCAAACTTCTGTCGTTACCGCCCGCGACAAGCGTCTCATTGGCCGCTCGCCTCGCCTCCGCCCCCCCCACACGGATTGGCCGCTCGCCCAGGCTCGGCCCCCCACACGGATTGGCCTCTTGCCCCGGCCCCCTGCACACATTGGCAACTCAGCCACGCCCCCCTCATGGATTGCACGCTCGCTCTGGCCCCGCACCCCGCACGCATTCCCCGAACCGACACGGAGCCCCGACTCCCAGGTGAGTGCTGTACCCCCGGGAGCCCACACCAGCAACCCAGCCGACACATACCCTCGCATTGCTGGGGTTGCCGGCGTACGCTGGTGTGGACTCCCGTGCGTGCGGGGGGGCGGGGTACGCTGGTAACCATGGTACACAATCGGGTAATATTGTGTAGCATGGTACACCGGCTCCCAGGTGAGCGCATCAAGGTCCTGCAGCGGCGGAACACACACACACACACACACACACACACACACACACACACACACACACACACACATCAGATCGCATCCACACACTCACAACATCCCGTGATATCGCTTGCTTCTCGGCGGCGATACTGTGCGTGCAGTGACCTTCCAGGACCTGCCGGAGGATCACATGGCCGGAAGCATGTGGTATCTCCGGATGTTGTGAGTGTGAGCACGTATGTGCGATATCGTCAATGTGTGTGTGCGTGTATGCAATCGTGTGTGTGCGTGTATGCGATCGGATGTGTGCATGTCGGCAGAAGGCAGAGGAGCACTGCGTGCAGCACAGCTGCTGGGATCGCCCACCGGAGGGCACAGGCAGAAGTGGGGTGTGAGTGTATGCGATCAGATGTGTGCGTGTATACTGTCTGATGTGTGACTGTGGAGCACGATGGGGAGTGCGCAGCATGGGGGATGGAGCACGATGGGGCGTGCGCAGCATGGGGGATGGAGCACGATGGGGCGTGCACACCTCCCCCCAAAACACACACACACACACACGGAACCACAAACGCCGCCCTACACAGACACACACAAATATACCCACATACCGCACAACACACACATTGCACAAAACATACCTCCCCCCCAAAACACACACAGTGCTCCAACGCAACACACAAACAACACCACTCTCACCCCCCGCCACACCCAGACAACACCCAGAACATGTACAGCGCCCTACACAAACACTTGGTAACTACACACAACATCTATCTAACAAAAATCATACATTAACTACACAATACGTAAATTCTAGACTACCCGATGCGTAGAATCGGGCCACCTTCTAGTTACATATAAATAAAAAAAATAAATAAATACAGAACAGACATTAAGGCATAAATTGGCAAAAGTAAAAGAACCTTTGGTCCAGCCATGTAGAAGATTTCTGCAGTTAAAGGAGCTGTCCAGTCAAATTCAAATATCTGCAGTCACTATATGCGACTACAGACTTAGAAATTCACACTTTGCACCCACTCATTCCTCGCACATTCCAGTTATCCAGCATGGAGTTCAATGCTACCAGATTATTGACCAGGTAATCTGGCACCATTTAAGGCCCCCTTCAGACGTCCGTGATACACGTACGTGTTTGGTCCGTTTCCGTATATACCGGAGACACGGCCAAACGTGCACCAATGTTAATCTATGATTGTGGTCACACGTGCGTTATTTCATTATGTCCGTGTCCGTGATCCGTATGTGTTTGCGTTTTGCACGGATGCATGTCCGTTATCTGCACGGAGCACGCACACGTGGACACAATGAAAGTCTATGGGTATGTGCACACACGTTAGTAAACACGTATGCATCTACCTATAGTCCGTGTCCGTTTGGTGTTTTTATTTCTAGTGATGTCGGCTATTCTTTCTATTTCTGTGTATGTCGGTCAATCTCCCTGAGTCCGTCGGTCGGTCTCTCTGTCGGTCTCTCTGTCCCGCTCTCACAGTCTGTCGGTCAGTTCCCCCCCTCTCTCATACTTACCGTTCCCCGATCACCGGCGCGGCGCTGCACGGCATTCACACTGCTGCGGCGGCTTTTACTATTTTGAAAAAGCCGGCCGCTCATTAAACAATCTCCTATTCCCTGCTTTCCCCGCCCACTGGCACCTATGATTGGTTGCAGTGAGACACGCCCCCACACTGAGTGACAGGTGCCTCACTGCACCCAATCACAGCAGCCGGTGGGCGTGTCTATACTGTGCAGTAAAATAAATTAAAAAAAAAAAAAAAAAAAACGGCGTGCGGTCCCCCCCAATTTTAATGCCAGCCAGATAAAGCCATACGGCTGAAGGCTGGTATTCTCAGGATGGGGAGCTCCACGTTATGGGGAGCCCCCCACCCTAACAATATCAGTCAGCAGCCGCCCAGAATTGCCGCATACATTATATGCGACAGTTCTGGGGCTGTACCCGGCTCTTCCCGATTTGCCCTGGTGCTTTGGCAAATCGGGGTAATAAGGAGTTATTGGCAGCCCATAGCTGCCACTAAATCCTAGATTAATCATGTCAGGCGTCTCTCAGAGATTCCTGTCATGATTAATCTGTAAATTACAGTAAATAAACACACACACACACCAGAAAAAATCCTTTATTAGAAATAAAAAACACACACATATACCCTGGTTCAACAATTTAATCAGCCCGAAAAAGCCCTCCATGTTCGGCGTCATCCAGGATGGTCCAGCGTCGCTTCCAGCTGTGCTGCATGGAGGTGACAGGAGCTGCAGAATACACCGCCGCTCCCGACAGCTCCATGCGGCAAATTAAGACAGCCGCGCGATCAGCTGAGCTGTCACTGAGGTTACCCGCTGTTACTGGATCAGTGACAGCGGGTAACCTCAGTGACAGCTCAGCTGATCGCGCTTCTCACCTCAGTAGCTGCGTGGAGCTGTCGGGAGCGGCGGTGTCTTCTGCAGCTCCTGTCACCTCCATGCAGCAGAGCTGGATGCGACGCTGGACCATCCTGGATGACGCCGGACATGGAGGGCTTTTTCGGGCTGATTAAATTGTTGAACCAGGGTATATGTGTGTGTTTTTTATTTCTAATAAAGGATTTTTTCTGGTGTGTGTGTTTTACTGTAATTTACAGATTAATCATGAAAGGAATCTCGGAGAGACGCCTGACATGATTAATCTAGGATTTAGTGGCAGCTATGGGCTGCCAATAACTCCTTATTACCCCGATTTGCCAAAGCACCAGGGCAAATCGGGAAGAGCCGGGTACAGCCCCAGAACTGTCGCATATAATGTATGCGGCAATTCTGGGCGGCTGCTGACTGATATTGTTAGGGTGGGGGGCTCCCCATAACGTGGAGCTCCCTATCCTGAGAATACCAGCCTTCAGACGTATGGCTTTATCTGGCTGGCATTAAAATTGGGGGGGACCACACGCCGTTTTTTTTTAAATTTATTTATTTTACTGCACAGTATAGACACGCCCACCGGCTGCTGTGATTGGGTGCAGTGAGGCACCTGTCACTCAGTGTGGGGGCGTGTCTCACTGCAACCAATCATTGGCGCCGGTGGGCGGGGAAAGCAGGGAATAGGAGATTATTTAATGAGCGGCCGGCTTTTTCAAAATAGTAAAAGCCGCCGCAGCAGTGTGAATGCCGTGCAGCGCCGCGTCGGGGATCGAGGAACGGTGAGTATGAGAGAGGGGGGGAAACTTCAGTCACTCGGGGGATTAGCGGTCACCGGTGAATCCTTCACAGGTGACCGCTAATCAGTACTCGACACAGACAGAGCCGCGGTATGAGGATGAAGTTCACCCGAGTTCATTCTCATCGCGCAACTCTGTTTGCTGTCAGCCGACATTTATAAACGACATTGTGCATCACACACACGGACATTCCACACGGACATTCCACGTACACATACACGTTAATTCCACACGCACACACGGACGTTCTACACACAAACACGGCTAGCATACGCAATTCACACAGGTGCCACACGGACCATAAAAAACGGACACAAAAACGGGACACAGACCCGAAAAACGGCCCGTAACACACGTGCGTGTTTTTCATGGACGTGTGAAGGGGGCCTAAGTCTAGAATCTGGTAATCCAGGACAATTGAACTCCATGCCGGAATGAAGTTCAATGATGGGGCCGCAGCTGTAACGTCACAGAGTTCGCCTGAGGTCACAGCTGTGGTACCAGTGAGCTGTAACCTCAGGTGAACTCACTGACATGACCGCTCAAGGCTGTGGCTCCATAAGTCCCCATGGCTGCAGTGATCGATCGGTCAAATTTTCAAATGTGACCACGCACTGCGACCTCAGATGTAGCAGAGGTGGGATCATCGTGGTGTGGATTACATCAGACCTGCAGGGATGTTTGGGGGGGTGGGGGGGGTAATTAATAAATTGGAGAAAGGGTGTCCTCTGCGTTAGGTTTTTCTTTATTTACACAGTTAGTAATTGGGTGGAAAGGGGGAGGGGGTCTCAGACCCCTCCCCATTACTAACTAAAAATTAGAAGGTCCCCAATCTTAAAGGATATCTGAACAGCATGATGAGAAGGACTGTGTATATATACACCAATTCTAATTGAACCCTGAAATTTATTGGGTGCTTCATGGATCAAACACCTTTTGTGAATTTTGACAATAAGCGGCTTGTTAGAGAACAGCACATTGTGCAAAAGTACTGAAACAGTGAACAGTTGCACATGTGACCTTTCAACTTTTGAATGCACATAAAAAGGGAATCTGTCACCAGGTTTTTGTTACTTCAGCTGAGAGCAGCATGAATGTAGAGACAGAGACCCTGATTGCAACAACGTGTCACTTAGTGAGCTGTTTATGTAGCACCCCTGAAGCCATCAGGGAGCTACAAGGTTCTGTATCTGTGCCACCCCTGCAGCAGTTGAACCGCTCGGATCTGGGGGTTGACGCTGTGGCTCGAGAGTCTCTGGACCCGGGGGCTCACGGCCACTTCAAATGAAAATGGGGTATTTACAGGGGATAAGAGTTTGTGACGCCACCCGTGGTTCGCGTTAAGGGGAGTACCGCCGCTGCGAGTTCCCGGGGGAGATTGAGTGGGGCAGCCAAATTACATTCTTTCCACGGGTAGGGGAGGCACCGGGACTCTGGATGCTGGAGATCTAGAGGAGCGTGGTGCAGATTGGAAGCAGGGGAGGACAGTGTACTCAGGCAGTGTTGGTAGTGATGCGACTGCAAAGCAGACTCTGACACAGAAGTAAACCAAGTCTCTGGGTGGCGCTGACACTTCAGGGGAGCTCGTCTGGGAGTCCGCTCCCTTTGGTATTGCTGATGGTCTGTACCTTGCCTCCATGCACTGTATTTTAGTGTCCATTGGGACCCCTATGCTTGAAGCTGTCAGGGTACCGCTCCCCACTGTTAAGTAATGAAGCTGTGCTCTCGATGGCTGACACTTGGGATTTCAGTGGACCGCATAAGCTGGAAAGCCCTATCCCCCTCGTTGCGTTGTGCCTTAGATCTCTGAGCTCATGGGGAAAGTCCATAAAGAAATTATCCTCCACAGGTTAATTATCAGGTTGCATGAAGCTACTCCCTAATCTAGGGTCTAGTACCCTGCCGTGCTCGGTCTGGTTTGGTTACTAGGTAATCCGGTGCCTGCCGTTCCCCCTAAAGCAAGTCTGGCACGTTTCTCCAATACCCTGCGACCGGGTCTCCGACTCCTCCGGTCCCAGACCACCATCTGCGACCTAGCCAAAAGTCCCCAGGGAGCTCCAACTCCCAGCTCCTCACCCTTTGGGAGCTACTGTTCATCTGTCTAAGCTTTGCTCTCTACTTCCTCTCTCTGACTTCCTCCCTCCCACCAGTCTACCTGATCCCTAGGAGAGAGGCCCTTTTCCAGGTAGACCACCCACTGGTGTGCCTGACAGTGTGTGGTGTGAGGCGTGACTAGGATTTGCATGCTGATGGACCAATACCATAAGTTAAGATCCCAGAACCACGATGGTTGAGTCCTGCGCCAGACAAGATAAAAGAGTGCAGTACCCTTTGACACTCTGATTAGTTCAGGGGCGTCATACATCCTTACCAGGATGCAGGGCCTACCCCCTAGGGCCCCAGAAGACCAGTGCTGGTCACACACAAACCCTTCACAAAATCCCAGTTTTCCCCAACAATCCCCCATAGAATGGTACAAAGCTAGGGTCGGACCAATGGATGGCTGCCTAGAGGTGAAGCCAGTCCAGTCCACTAGTTGACCAGGTGGGAGAGGCGGACAGTGGACAGTCAGAGTAGTGAGTTGGAGCGAATGAAGATGAACGTGAGGAGACGCACTTGGAGTGAACAGAAACCTGATGCCCAGGAGGGTAGTTGCCGGTGGAGTACTCCCGGAACTACGCACCAACGGGGTACTGGACCCTAGGTTAGGCAGAAGCTCCAGGCAGACCTGATAACACCTGCACAGCGAGGGGACCATCAAGGACCTCCCTGACTTTAAAAATCCGACACTCAGTAGCAAAGGGAGAACCGGGCACAGAAACAGAGACTTCAACCCCACAGGGTTGACACTACAGTCATACGGACTGCAGTGGAAAAACCACCGGATGGGGACCCCCAATTGCTGTACGCCACGGGGACCCACCAGAAACAGGTGCTAGGGAAGAAGGCACCAGATTACTAAACTGGCACAGGGACAAAGGGGACCTGAAGGTGAAACCAGCCGGCCTCGAGTAACTAGTTACCACCAGAAAGTGAGTAAAGAACCAGTTGCACTGAACCGGGCAACGGCCACCAAAGTGACATTCCCCAGATATTCACTGCCCGGGACAGAGTACCCCATAACCCTGGGCGACACATTTACTGTCATTTCGATAAAAATCAATATTTTCTCTGCTGCAGATCTAGCAACTCCGAGTTGGTGCAAATATATTTTCTATTCACCACGACATTGCTCATTGGTATGACCGCTGGAATAACAGTACTACCGCTTACCTGATGGCATCTGCGGTTCTTTTGATTAATCTGTATGCATGACATCTTTCTTGCGAAGTGACATAAATGTGACATGGCAGGCTGGCTAATCAAAAGAAAAGCTGCAGATGACAGCAGATAAGAGGCAATACCCCCTTTCCCATTTCAGGAGCCACAGACCACCTTCCTAGCCAGTGGGATGGGACTTACAAATTTATTCACAGAAATTTTATATATTCTTATGAATGTTAAAGACTTACCGCTTCAGCAACTTCAAAATGGTGCATTACGTTACAGTGATCCAGTAAGGCTTTCCTGTTCAAGTCTCTTTGGCTGCACAATGGGCACTTGTACATTGTGTTAGACCTACAAAATGACAAAAGGAATATTGCGCACAGACATTAGAGAGATACTTCGTAGCTAACATAAGGGGAAGTGTGAAATATAAAAAAGGTGGGGGACGTTATAATTCTGTAATGTAGGGTGAAAAAAAAATAAATAAATAAATAAATGAGGGAGGTGGAGTAGAGTATTGGATGTCCTCTTTAATATTGTAATTTATTGACCCAGACATGGATTTTCATGGAAAGCCATTCTATGCAGTATGAATTATTTTTCTGAAAAAGAATTAAAGGACGTAATCAACTTTGCTAATTGATGCAATTGAGGCAAGTGTGCAAGACAAAAATATGCAAAATGAACACTGCTTTTGCAAATGTACGATAAAGATCTAGGCTTTATGTATAGATTATTTCTATCATAGAATAAAAATCATACTAGACCAATCACATTAACGTTGGTACTCCACAGCTGTCACTTGGGAGACTTCTCACCTCTATAAAGAGTCCTTATTACTGATTTTACTTACTGCTTGGCAGTAGGTGGGTCACTCTGCAGTTGTAAGCCTGCGGGTACGGTTCCGAATTCCTCCTGGTAGCTCCTACAGGACTTGTAGTGGAGTCTCATTAAAGACAGTTTCACCTATGTCAAGATTTAAAAATTCATGTTTATTATAACGCAAATTAAAAAAAAAAGGAGGACACTCCTCTTGGAGTAATGCTAGATTAGATCTCTCTCCCCATCAGCTACTATTTAATAGTTAATGAGTTAGAGCGGCACGGTGGCTCAGTGGTTAGCACTGCAGTCTTGCAGCGCTGGGGTCCTCTGTTCAAATCCCACCAAGGACACTATCTGCAAGGAGTTTGTATGTTCTCCCCGTGTTTGCGTGGGTTTCTTCCGGGTACTCCGGTTTCCTCCCACAATTCAACAATATACTGATAGGGACCTTAGATTGTGAGCCCCAGTGGGGACAGTATTGCTGATGTATGTAAAGCGCTGTGGAATTAATAGCGCTATATAAATGAATAAAATTATTATTTATTTATTATGATTATTATTTTTTTTTTAGCTGTTGGAGTTGTATTGCCAGTATAGGTGGGAACTTCCTGCTTTCAGTGTGTGCGTAGGTGAAGTACTAGCTCTTATCCTTTACCTTGCGAAGTGACTGACAAAATGCTAAAGGTACTCAGCAGTGGCGTAACTAGAGTTTGATGGGGCCCCGATGATCAGTTTGGACCTGGGTCCCCCCTGGGCCCCCCCTTCCACATATGTAGCGCCCCTGAACCACTCAGGGTACTACAGGGAACTGCATCCTCATGGGGATGCAGGACCTACCCTCTGGGACCTGGACCACCAGTGCCAGTAACACCTGCACACACCTAAATTCCCAGTTGCCACTAACACCAGGGCTCAAAGGGTTAGTCAGATAAGGGGAGGGCCACCCAGTGGGCAGAGCCAAGCCAGGGACTAGACCACCTGGTGGGAGGGGGGCAGGCAGTCTGTTGGAGTCGTAGGAGAGAGCACAATGTGAGGTGCAGGTTAAATGGTGCATTGAGCTGGGTCCGTGTAACGGCGACCCGGGGGCACTGGAGTCAGGTTGCCAGCAGAGGGGCACCTAAGGACCTCTGGACCGGAGTCAAAACCCCCAGGGACAGTTCAAAGGAGCACCACTGGAACCTTGGCACGCATGGGGCACAGGGCCCTAGGTCAGGCGACAGTTTCATACGGACTGGCAAATCCTGCACAGTGAGGGTCATCCACAGGCCTCACTGACTTACAGATCCGGTTGCACCCACAGTAAAGAGAGATCAGGGTTCGGACACATACCTCCCCACAAGGTCCACACTGCCAACCGAACGGACAGACCGCTTTATCACAGCAGGGGGACCCTCAAAGTTTCAACCTTCTGGGTCTCAACTACACAGAGTGCCGGGGACAGAGCAACTGAGTCACTAAACTGGCAATGGAAATACAGGGACCTAAACCAGCCGTTCAAGGGTTAAAAGGGAGTAAGGACTGTTCATCACAACCCCGGTGTGGTCTTCTTCATTATAAAGTGCACAAGTTCCCATCCCATACATCTCGCAGGCTCAACCCTACCTGCGGAGGGCCTACCATCACAGCTGCCACTACCACCAGCCCTGGGAGTACCCACATCAGCAGCGGCAGTTCCACAATCTTAACCGCAACCAGCAGCTGGCGTCACATGAACATTAACTCTCATCTCCCCTGTAAATGCTCCCTTTATAAAAAGCACCCAGGGTATGGCACCGGCAACGGCCACCACAGTAATCTCCCCAATTGCATATACTGCCCGGGACAGAGTACCCCATTCCCTGGGCGACATACATACTCCAAGTTTCAGTGTATGGGATAATGACACTTGGCTCATATCCTCAGCACCCAGCTTTCCAATGTTCTGATATCCATCTTGTCCTCGGCTCCCAGCTTCCCATCCAGATGAGAGATGTATAGCAAAGCATGGGAAAGCTGGATGCAGAGGGAAAGAGCCTTTTTCTCTCACCAGAAAACATTCCCATCTCATGCTTGTATCTTTGTTCCCCGTCATATATAGTTCTCCAAATACAATAATCACCCCAAAGCCTTCCATATAGTATAATCCGGCCCTATAATGCAAGAAACCACCACTACCACCACCACCACCTCTGCTCGTTTCACCACTGCTATGTCATCTCTCCTAGTTCCCCCGCTACTCCGGTCAGCATCCTGTGCCCTGCATGCCGCTTCAGCATAGCAGTCGCACAGGAGTGATGTCACCACACAAGCACAGGGAGAGAACGATGAAGTATAGAGCGGCACGCGTCTCTTGAAGCTTAATCATTGCTGTGTGTAATAGCTGTTCACACACTCACACTCCAACCTCCCCATCACAGCCAAGACCAAAGAGCTGTCTAAGGACACCAGGGACAAAACTGTAGTCCAGCACAAGTTGGCATGTACTACTGGACAATAGGCAAGTGTGGTGCCCTGGACAAGCCAGGACGTCACAGGTACTGCAACAACACACCCCACACCCCGGTTAGGCACATCAGCCGCACACACAAATCCTTGTTGCCTTCCTCCAGGGGCTGATTTCCACACCAGGTGGGGCGGAGCCAGGCGGTTGGCTCCACCCACCGAGGAGTTCACAGTCCTGGAGGCGGGAAAAGGAGAGCAGTTGAGTTTGGAGTGTAGAGAGGAGAGTCAGGGAAGTGGTAGTGGAGGAACTGACTGACCGTGTCCGGGTACGTGGCCCGGGCACCTGACAGCAAGGTTGGCAGACTGTGGTGACCGTCTGCAGGAGAGGCCGATTGACGCACAACCATAAGGATCGGGGACGGGCGGTGGCCCACCGGTACCGGATCGGGGAGCGAAGAGAAGCCAGCACCATCTGGCAGGGCCTACGGACCCCGACCAGGCTAGGAGTCGCCGTTAAACCGGTCAAATCCGTCAGCGACGGGAACCTCCGGGGTTTCCCAGCAGTAAAGACCCGACTGAAGGCAACCGTCAAAACCATGAGGGAGAAAAACTACCGCCAGAGCTAGAGCTCCCAGGGCCAGAGCCTGCGGGCAAACAGGGGCTCCCTTAGCCAACCAACCGCTGGGGAGCGGGTTACCGGTGGGAAGCCATCGGGGCCGAAAACACAACAAAGGTGCAGGGAGAGACAGTTACCGCCAACCTACCGGGAGTGACCGTCGCAGCCGTCTGTGGGACTCGTCCATCCAGCCGTTTGTTTTACCAGAGACTCCGTGTGCGTTACTGGCTGAGTAAGTACCACCGTGCCGTCTGGCACTGCGCTGCCCCGCGACCCTACACCTGGCCAGGCCCCGCAACCCACCTTACAGACAACAACTCCGGGCCCCGGGACTGCCAACAACCCCCCTACCCACGGAGGGGAGAGAAACATCTCAGCTGCTCCCTGCCATCGCTCCCGGGATCCCCGTACATAGCAGCGGTGGTGCCCCAACCTCACCACACACCGTGGGTGGCGTCACAAACCGACATCCCAAACACCAACCAACCACCCCTTTCACTCACGGGTGAGGAGCGCCGCTCGAGTCCCTGGATCCGGCCCAACGCTCGAGCCACCGAGCAGCAGCAGTGCCGGACCAGAGCGTGGTGAGCGCAGCGCCCCGCCGCCCGCGACACAAGCATCTTGGTGAAAATTGTGCCAACAGTTGTTACCTTATTAGACATTGGAAGAAACAAGCTTACTCTGTCTGGGATTGCATGCAAGATCTTGCCTCATGGGAGAAGGATTCTGAGAAAGGTCAGGAATAGGAGGGATGAACATGTTCAGAAAAGGTTCACAAATTTCAACTACGGTACGTGCTATGGAGTGTTCTACTCGGGTTTCCGAACAATTGTCAAAAGTAGGGAATGTTCAGTTTTGATAGAAAAGCTGCAAACAGTCACTGAAACCTTACTATTACTTTGGCTATGATAGTGGTGCTGTATGATGAGCTGGGGAACGTGGTTGATGAGGGGAGAAAGGTTAGCGGAGTGGCAGATTTTTTTTTTTATTTATTAACTTAGAGTGTGATTGTTACGGAAGCCAATCAGGGCTCAGAAACCATCCAAAATGTTCAGACACAGATTGGCTGCTTAAGTCACATGTCCCCCTGCATATAAAAAGCGGACATGTGGTTTCGGCACCATTTTTGTGATTACTAACGCTTAGGGACAGTGCTGCTACTAGACAGCTTAACTGGGTGGGTGGGGGATTACTCATAGCTAGTGGAGATAGGCTAGAGGGCGATCGTATAGAATAGGGAACTTTGTGTGCCACAAATGGGCATTTCATCATCTACTGATTGCCAATTGTGTGCTCCAGCTCAAACTTGCTATTTCGTCATCCAAATATAGTGGTCATTCTGTGTTCCAAATCATTCCTATATCCTCATAAATAGTGGTCATTCTGTGGTAGCGCTAAAAATTGCTATTACGTAAATAGTAATTTTTAGCTCGGCTAAAGAGTGTTCATTCTGTGGTCAAGCTATAAATTGTCATTTCAATATCTAAATACTGCAAAACCTGTGCTCCAGGGCAAAGTTGTCATTTAAATAACCTAAATAGTGATTTTTAATTTAGTGATAGCTGGCTGACCGGTATGGAACTAGGGTTGTGAAACAGCTGGTTAAAAGAGGGGAAGGACACATCAAACATGAGTGGCAAATTCCAAAGCAGTGGTGGAAGCGGGAATAAGCATGGTGTTTGAGGTGTACGTATGTGATAAAGTTCCTGAAAGCTCTACTGAACAAACAGCGGCTCATCCTAGCCAAAGACAATTGACAATTTCTGTTACTAGATGGGATACTCCACGATCTTTGGCAGCTGTATGACTTGCAGATGAGGGCCAGAAAGAGCATGTGTGACGCCCCTGGACTAGTCAGGGCGTCACAGGGTACTGCACGTTCTTTATCTCTTCGTGCATGACTCAATCCCCCCTGATTCTGGGTTCCCAACCTATAGTACTGCCTCCATCAGCTTCCAAATCCCAACCACATCTCACCCTGTCAGACGTGTGGCTGCTGAGCTGGAATAGGGCCGCCCACCTAGGGGGTCAGGTAGACTCAGGCAGGTTCTCACACAGAACTCTGTCCACAGAACCTCTTGTTTACCTGCTGCAGTTGGGGCGAGCAGGAGCCTGTCAACTGTTATGGAAGTGGACCTGTCTGTTGAACACAACACAACACCAACACCGACTACACCACATCTTTCTCAATCCAGCATAACATCTGCGCCTACACCTCCCTCAAAGTCCACCAGTTTGTTGTGTAGATCCTACTCCACCCTCTCTCAGCACAGCAGCCAGTCCTCTGTCCCACAGTTGTAATCAGGTAAAAATAATTTTCTCCTACACATGCCAAAAGCTAAGAGCTTGAACTTCACCATATCTAAACTGTTGGCCACGGAAATGCTGACTTTCCACCTGGTGGATATAGACTTCCCGAAACTTGATAGTTGTAGCAGTCCCCCAGTACCAGTTGCCATTACTTCTCTAAAAAAGCTGTGCCTGCGCTTCACCAGCACGTTGCAGACAATATCACCTATTCCTTAAAAAAACTGACAGGGTGCATTTCACCACTGACAACAGGATGAGCAAGCATGGCCAGGGGCGTTACATCTCGCTGACTGGGTACTGGGTGACTCTGGTGGCAGGCAGGCAAGGGACTGCTCCACAAGTCTTGGAATCCCTAAGGCTTGTAGGACAAACCTCTGTACCTACTACTTCCTTCACCTCCTCTAGGCCCCATACCTGCGCCATCAATCTCTCACATAATGTAACACGCATTAAAACAGTACAAAGAGAATCCCTCAATTTCCATTTAGCGTAGCCAGAGCTCACTGCAAACAGGCATTGTTGAAATTAAAATGCATTGTGGAATGCAGTCACACAGCTAAAGAGTTGTGGGCAGCTATCCAGGCTGAGTTTCAACAAAGGCTGATGTGAAGCCCCTCACCTGCAGTGGTCGCCTCGGGGACTTCAGGGACTTCTCTCCACCTCCAGGGACGCCAGAGTCTTCACGTGTTGGGAATCTTCTGGCAACAGGTATGTAGGGTTCACTTGTGTACCGCCCCGGGGCTCGGCCGGCTGCCGAGCCGCTCGGATCCGTGCTCGTCGGTGGGTGGCTCGAGCTCTCCACGGACCCAGGGGTCACGTCGCTCTGAAAGGGGGTTGGCGCTACACGTAGGGACTTCGGTGAGGGGGGGGGGGGAATCCATGGTGGGAGCCGCGGTGGTTTGTAGGAGATTTAAGTTCGTGACGCCACCCACGGGTTGTGGTGAATGGACGGACACCACCGCGGCCGTTGACTAGGCTCCCGGGGACGGTGTTGCGCAGCTTGGTGTTGTAGGGGGGATGGTTGTCCCGGGGAGGTGCTGAGGCGAGGAGATGAATGCGTGCTGGGGTGTCTGTGTGGTGCGGCGCAGTGCGGTGCGCGGCCCGACGCACTGTTGTACTCACCATGAGAAAACACGCTGGAGTCTCTGGTAAACCAAACAAGATGGTGAATGGTGCCCGCAGCTGGCTGCAGTTTTCCCCTTAACAGGTTGGTGGTTTCCTCCTTTCTCCTGCACCTCTTTTGTGTGAAAGTTATGACTCTTATGCCTAAGCAATGGTAGTCCGCTCCCTGGCTTGCTGTGTGTCGGGAGAGCCCTGTTTACCCGCAGATGCTAACCCCTTGGGTCTCTATGCCTTGGTGGTGGCTTTACCCTAATCATTGGGCTGTTGTCTTCAGTTGGGTCTTGTGTGAGAAAGGTCCTAATGTCCAGTCCTCAGTTGATTTGACTTAGCCTAGTTGTTTCTGGGCCTCGTACTGGGTCTGAGTACCGCTCCTGGTGCTCCGGTTTCCAATAGATTCCCCGGTTCGGTACCGGCGGGCCACCGCCAGTCCCTGGTCCCTACGGTTCCACCGGCTGTAATCCCAGCTCCTGCAGGCGGCCACCACAGTCTGCCTCCTTGCCAGAGGGGACTGGGCTCCAACCCAGATACCTAGTGTAGACTTTGGCAGGCCTGAGCACAGGTCTGCACTTAAACTTGACTCCACTTCACTGTCAAGACTAAACTCCACTGTTTTTTCCGCCTCCGGGCCTGTGAACTCAGTGGGCAGAGCCAACCACCTGGCTCTGCCCCCTGGTGTGAACATCAAACCCGGAGGGTGGTGACAAAGGTTTGTAGTTTGCTGTCACCTTTTTAGGGGAGGGGTGTGTGCATGGGACTTCCTGACTAGTCAAGGGCGTCACACTTGTATAGGAGTCGTGACGCCACTCTTGGTTTTGCGATCAGGGTAGTGACCGCCACTGCAGTTTAACGAGCGTCTGTGGCTGATGGCGTCTGCAGTCTGGTGTTATGGCCTCCCGAGAGTGAGGCTGGCCCCCCAGGGGCTCGGGTGTATGTGCATGGAACTACAGGTCGCAGAATAACTCAGTCGCAGTCCAAGAATGTCTTTCAACTTGGTTTACTCACTTTCAGCTGGTTTTGTGAGGTAACCCGGACAATACTGAGACGGACCAGGGAGAACCAGCCATCCTTCAGGCTGGTATAGGGGTGACTGTAAGCTCACCTTCCTAGCACTTCCTGTTTCGGATAACCCCCGACTTGAAGTATATGGGATTCATCCAGGGAAGTCGCAACTGCCTTTTCTCCCCTTTCTGGCCCGTTTGCTGGCAGTGTGGACCATGTAAAGATGGCTTCTCGCCCTCTCTCACTTATGGGCCCCCTCGTTGCTGCTGACTCTGTATTGCTGGATGAGACACCTGGAGTGCCCTCACCGGCAGGTTTTAGCAGACCACTAAATGGATGTCTGGCTCTAGGGACCTGTCCCCGTGCGTGCCTAGTCTACCAGGAGTCCCCGTACTCCATCACCTCACCTTCTTCCGGAGGTGCCTTTCAGGCTGACTGTGTGGCAACTGAACTCCCCCGCAAACAGCCACTACACCTGCAGGGTCCGACTAGCGTGTCTGCGTGCCCGCTCTCCACTTCAGACTCTGCTTGTGTGTCCTCCTCCACACCTTCTCTCCGACCCCCCACCACTGCATCACTAGCTGAGATGTGGAGGCCACGCCCCCTCCTGGGTCTGCCCAGGGGTCCCCTCTAAGATATGTGTGAGACCTGGTCACTATGTGTGCGTTCACACCCTACTCAGCCTTTGGGATTACCCGTTTGTACTCACCCAGCATGGGTGCAGTACTCAGTGGTGCCTGACCAGGTCAGGGGCGCCACACAGACTCCACTGAACCTGGAGCCAGGGAAGGCTGTGTTCAATAAAAGGTGTGAACCTGGTTGCAGCCCTTCGCCGGAGCACCCTCACACACAAGCTTTGTATGGTTCACATCCTCAACCTGGTGTACAGCAATTTCTAGGCCATTATCACCACCTGGATATGTTATTGAAAAAGGCATAGTCCCTGTGTGCTCACTTCCGCCGTTGTCACATTTACTTGCATCGCTACAGAGGTCTTTCAGCCCAACAATTAAATCGGTTGATTTAGGACGTGCTGACACTGTGAAATTCCACTTTGCACTTGTGGGAGTGACAGGTCATGGTGCAGTATGTCATGATGTGCAGCACCCAGAGAAGGGGGTACTCGGTCCCGGGCAGTAACAGACGGGGGATGTCACTCTGGTAGCCGTTGCCCGGTCCCATGCTCTGGGCCCCTTTTGTTAATGGGGTGGGGGGTATTTACAGGGGAGATAAGAGTTTGTCATGTGACACCACCTGCAGGTTGCGGTTAGGGATGGAGACCGCCACTGCGTAATGTAGATACTCCCAGGGCTGGTGGTAGTAGTAGCTGTGATGGTAGGCCCTCCGCAGGTAGGGCTGTGCCTGCGGGATGTAGAGTGGCAATAATGGAGACCACACCGGGTTGACTCTACTCACTGTGGACCCAGGGGTGGCTGGTTCAGGTCCCAGGAGGACCAGTGCCAAATGTAGTGACCCAGGTTGCTCTGTCCCCGGCACTCTGTAGATCGAGCCTCCATATAGTGTGGAGCGTTTGAGGACCCCCGACTGTCCCTTGTGGGGTACAGTCTCCTTCTCCGTACGGCGGGCAGTGCAGACCCTGTGGGGAGGTAACTGTCCGAACCCAGATTCTAGTTTATTGCTGATGCCCCCAGATTATTTGTTTCGGTGAAGTCCATGAAGGTGCCCTCCCCGAGCAGGTATTTGCCAAACAGTGTAAAACTTGCGCTTGACCTAGGGCCCTGTGCCCTGTGCGTGATTTGGTCCCAGCGGTATCTTGGTACCCGTCTTGGCGACCTCTCTTGTGCCCCTGGGGTCACCTTTACATGGACCCAGCTCAGGCACGTCCGCACACTGCTCATGTGTGCTTCTCCCTCTGACTCCTGACCCCTCCCACCAGGCTGGCTATACCCAGGGACTCGTTCCCATGGCGACCATCCCCTTACGTGGTTAACCCTCTATGCCCAGTGTGGAGAGGAGAACTAGGATTTATAATGTGTTTTGGTGGAAAAGGCACTGGTACTCCAGGTACCAGGGGGTAGGTCCTGCATCCCCAAGTGGATGCAGTTCCCTGTAGTGCCCTGAGGGTCTCAGGGGCGCTACAGATGCATAGCCTGGGCCAACACGCTACAGTCATGGAGCAAATCACGCTTACAGAGTGGGTACAGATAAATTACCACTGCAGAGTTTCGATATGGCTACTAAGATGGTTAGCGTTGACCATGCAGTCACCAGTATCACTATTCCAGTCATCTACGTGCTGGAGCAAACTTTGAATAGTCTGCGAGAGGAGGAGATTGTGCCAGAGGAAGATGAGGATGCCGAAGAGGATGTGGAAGGGAGACCAATATCTTTAAGGTCCGGTCTGTCGTCAAACAGGCAGGTGGTATGGGGGGGTGGAGTACAGCAACTGAGGGAAGCTCATGGTACCAGACAAACAAATAATGAAGGTGTTGTAGCCAAGGAACAAATGAAGGAGTACGAGTAATAGGCGAGCAACATTCAGGAGATTAAGAAGATTTTGATCCTCTCTCTGTTGTCTGTGGATGGTGGGAAGGGACGGAGGAAGTACGCTTGAAATGTTACGCTGCCACTAACACACCATGGACCTCGGCCTCATGGAAGCATCTGACACGAGTTCCTTCTTGCTGCACAATCTGCAATGTAATTCCCGAATGTTAGTATTAAAAATAGTGTTTACTACTAGTTTGCCACTCTGTTAGATCCATGGTACAAGGGTACCCCCCCCATGGAGTACCACCGCTGTTGTTGGTAGCGCCCGGTGGCGGTGGAATAGCAGTAAGGTGTTTAACCCCTCCGTGGGTAGGGGGATAATGCCCCGGGGCTCGGTGATGGTGAGAGGGGGATGCCATTGGCGAGGAAAAGGTCACTGCGTACTCACTCAGTCCAATAACGCTGACACCGACAACTTGTAAGCCAAAATTCTGAGCACCGCTGTAGCAGGGAGGGAGCACGCTTGGATCCCGTGCGCGATGGTGTTGCTTGTTAGGCCAGGGCGTCAGACTTAAGAGTTTTGTCCAAGAAAGCAATGGACGTACACAGTGTGCATCACCATTCTACACTTCCATCTCCGGGTACGTCAATGTCATTAGTTGAAGTTGGACCCTTTTCCATTATTTTATTTTTTTTTAAAGACCAAAATACAAGGGCAGCCTGAGCTCACCAGTTATGCCTTGGAGGTAGTGTCATGCCCAACAGTCAGTGTTCTCTCAGAATGGGTCTTCAGCGCTTATGGTGGCGTCCTGCCAGATAAGAGCATTCAGCTATCCCCTGAAAGTGTAGTCTGCCTAACTCATCAAAATCAGACAGCAGGAGAAAAGCAGGTTTAAATACCGCGCCAAACCACAGGAGTCCAGATGGTGTTAGCAAAATTTTTCCCTTTATTTTCACAGGTCACCTGTGGGAAGAAAAAGAAAAAAAAAAAAAAAAGAAGGAAAGAGTTTTACTAACACCATCTGGACTCCTGTGGTTTGGCGCGGTACTTAAACCTGCTTTTCTCCTGCTGTCTGATATACCTCCTCGTTGCAGGACCGCTGCCTTCCACGCTACATATATGCTTGCTAAGGGGTTGTGACTGGCACAACCCTACCAGGTGAGTGCTTCTACTTGCATTCACCCCCTTGTGTCATACCGGGTAAGACCATATTGCGCCTTTTTCTCTCCACAGCTTCTCTCAACTCATCAAAATGAACTAGTCAGGGACTAGGCAATGATGTAGTTTTCAGTTTGCTGCATTGATCTAATGTTATTGCAGTCTGTGAACACCTTTGTCGTGGCTGCTGATGTTACCAACAAGTGCCTTGGTGGTGGAACAATCAAACTGTGCGTCCACCGCTGTGACTTTTACAATTTGACTTTTAATGTGTATGAAACACCTAGGTAATATTCCTCCTCCTTGCTCTAAGTCTCGATGACCAGTCCTGTTCGGTGCATGGCCCACACCTGCTGTGCAAAGTCACTACAGGTACTGTGGAGCAACTGATGCTACAGTCCCACTGTCTCGAATTTTTGGAAATGTGGAGACTCCAAGATGAGTCTACAATTTTATCTTATCTGTAGGTGGAGGGGTGTTCCACTGAAGTATCACTAGACTGATTAGGGTTGCAATGTTGTGTTTTTGTACTGGTCTTTGTTCTGGTGATGTATTTTTGACTATGCGACTGCAGAATTCTGAATTCTCACAACGTATACAGTGCACTCTGATGATTCTCTACGGTGCCAGCACTGAGTGGGAAGTGCGATTTTTATACACGCAGTAAAGTACTGACTGGACACATATGGCTTCGATCAATCCAAGTGAAAAGAGCAAGGCCAGACAAGTCAGTCGGAATGTGGCCAGATGTATGCAAATCAGATACTTGCGCTCATATGACCGCCAACTCAGGCTACAGTTTTAAAACCCACAGCGGCTTTCAATATTCAGCGTGAATTTTCTTGATTTTGTTTTTGATTTTTTTTTTTTAGTGTAAAATGATTGAATGTGGAAAACCCTTTTAACATGTGGATGTGACTTTACTAAAATTATATTATCATATATAATTTTTAGTAACTTAACCTTTACTTATCACCTACCACTTCAGCACTTTTCCACTATAACTCCCATTTTTGTTTGTATGACTGCAAAGGTCTTTTCTAGAGATGAGCCACCCCCCTAGTGTTCGAGTTCGGTTTGTCGAACTGCAACTCAGTTCGGCGAACACCTTCGAACCCCATTGAAAACAATGGGAGGCAAACACCTTCTAAAAAGGTGTCCAAAAGGTGACAAACGAGTCGCCCACCAAAGCGGTTGCCTGCGGGACACTGCGGGGACTTCTCTGTAGGGACCCTTCCGGCAACAGGTATGTCAGGTTCACTTTCATAGGAGTCATGACGTCACTCTCGGTTTAGCGGTCACCACCACTGCAGTTTAACGAGCGTCTGGGGCTGATGGTAATAGCAGTTAGATGGTGTGACCTCCCGAGAGTGAGGCTGGCCCCAGGGGCTCGGGTATATATGTATGGAACCACAGGTCACAGAAGAAGTCACACACAGTCCAGAATGGCTTTCACTTTTTTTTTTTACTCACGTTCAGTTGCTCACTGTGAGGTAATGTTGCGGGCGGAGGAGGGGACGCCGCGCTCTCCCACTGCTCGGGTCCGGCTGTTGCGGCTGCTGCGGCCTGCTGCTGCTCGGTGGCTCGAGCGATGGGCCGGATCCCGGGGACTCGAGCGGCGCTCCTCGCCCGTGAGTGAAAGGGGATTGGGCTTTGGGATAGTTTATTGTCCGTGACGCCACCCACGGCTGTGGTGATTGAGTGGACACCACCGCTGCTCTGTTTGGGGAGCCCGGGAGTGATGGTACGGAGCAGCCAGTTGTTGATTTGCCCCTCCGTGGATAGGGGTCTTGGTGCTCCCGGGGCCCGGTGATGGGATTGGGATGGTGGACAGGCGGGGATGGGGCCTGTGGAGGTGCAGGGGCGCAGGGACAGTGCTGTGCCGCGCGGCACGGAGGTACTCACTCAGCCAGTAAACACGACACAGTTCTCGGTAAACAAACGGCTGGTTGGATGGGTCCCTCGGACGGTTCACGGTACTGATGTTCCCTGCAGTTAGCGGTGACGGTCTCTTCCCTGGACCTAAGTAAAAGTCTTGTGGTAGCGATGGGTCCCCACCGGTTACCCACTCCTCGGCTTCAATCTGGGCCAAAGGAGCCCTACTTTGCCCGCAGGCGCTGGCCCTGGGAAACTGGTGCCTTGGCGGTGGCGGTGTCTCCCCTTCACGGTCGGACTGTTGCCTTCAATCGGGACTTGGTTGTTAGGAGACAGAGATCCCCTTCACTGACGGATTTGGCAAATTATGGCGACTCCTAGCCTTGCCGGGATCCGAAAGGCCCCTGCCCTGGTGCTGACTGTTCTTCGTATACTGCTCCGGTACCGCCGGGTCACCACCCGTCCGCGGTCCTTCCAGCAACCTCCAAGCAGTCCCCCTGCAGACTATCACCGCCGTCTGCTGACCTTGCTGTCACTGTCCGGGGCACACACCCGGACCAACTTCAGGCTTTACAAAACTGTTTCTTTTCACTTTACTTCAGCTTCTCTCCTACGCTCCTCTACCACTTCACTTCCTTCTCCTTTCACTTACCTCACTGTTTACTCCTTCACTTCCCTAGCTGTTCTCTGTTCTGCCTGGTTCTCCCGCCTCCAGGGCTGTGAACTCCTTGGTGGGCAGAGCCAACCGCCTGGCCCACCCCCTGGTGTGGACATCAGCCCCTGGAGGAAGGCAACAAGGATTTTGGGTTAGCTTGGTGTACCTGCAGGGAATGTGGGGGTGCATGTGATGTTGTGACCTGTGACCCCTGGCGTCACAGTAACCCGGGCGATGCGGAGACAAACTGCAGGGAGAACCAGTTATCCTTCAGGCTGGCCCAGGGGTGACTGTCAACTCTCCTTCCTAGCCCTTCTTGTTTTAGATGACCTCTGACTTTAAGTATTGCGGGAATCATCCAGGGAAGTCGCATATGCCTTTTCTTCCCTTTCTGACCAGTTTGCTGGCAGCGTGGACCAAGTAGAGATGGCTTCTTGCCCTGTCTCACTTATGGGTCCCCTCGTTGCTGTTGATGCTGCGGACTGTATTAGTTGGTGAGGCACATCCAGCACCCTCACCGGCAGGTTTAGCAGCTCGAATAAATTGATTACTGCTCTAGGGACCTGTTTCCCCGTGCAGGCCTGGTCTACCAGGAGTCCCCATACTCAATCACCTTGCTTCTTCCTGAGGTGTCTTTTAGGCTGACTGTGTGGCAACTGAACTCCCCCGCCAACAGCCACCACACGTGCAGGGTCTGACTAATGACACCGCGCACGTCCTTCTGCGACTGCACACTGCGCTTCCTCACTTCAGACTGGTTCACTACTGCCTCCCCTCTGTGCCTGCCACTGCAACCTAGCAACCAGCTTCTCTGCCGCACCCCATGAATGGAGGTGGAGGCCACGCCCCCTCCTGGGTCTGCCCAGGGGTCCCTTCAAGGTATGTGTGAGACCTAGTCACTATGTGTCTGCGTGTCCACACCCTATTCCAGCCATTAGGATTACCTGTTTGCACTCACCCAGCATGGGTGCAGTACTCAGTGGCACCTGACCAGGTCAGGGGCGCCACACAAACAACTCACAAGACACCACAAACACATGGAAAAGTGACAAGTACATATACAGATATAGGCATGTCATGCCCTTCTAAAATCATGTAAAACAAAGCAAGGGGACTCCAAGCAGAGTCTCCCCTTTTTCCAAAAATTGGGCCACAGACACCACTTAAGTGGCATCACTTGTCCCCCAGTTGCAAACGTGACAGGTTGATTTGTATGAAGCACATTCAAAAATCCACAAGCATTTACTCTCCCCAGGATGACAAAGGGGGAGAAAAGTCCTTGCGGATCCATGACTTGTTCATCTCGATGAACGTTAGTCTGTCCACATTGTCACTGGACAGACGCGTGCGCTTATCTGAAAGCACACACCCAGCAGCACTGAAGACCCGTTCCGAGAGAACGCTGGCTGCGGGACACGATCTCCAAGGCATAAGTGGTGAGCTCAGTCCATTTTTCAAGATTGGAAGCCCAAAATGAGCAAGGCTCCAGTTGCAGAGTCATGGCATCTATATTCACTTGGAGATACTCCTGTATCATCCTCTCCAGCCGTTGACTATGTGTCAGACTTCTTGTCTCTTGTGGCCTTGCAAAGGATGGTCAAAAAAAAAAAAAAAAATAAATAAAATAAATAAATCATGAAATGATTCCATAAAATTGGTGTACCAGCAACACCGTCTCTGGTGGTAACGGTTTGACTGATGACGACGATGCGACAGTCCCATGGTTGGCAAGTTACTACTGTGAGTCACTCTGTGCACCACTGGTGTTTAGTGGAAAAGTTGAGCTAAGATTGCATAACAGCGTCTGCTGATACTCCTGCATACGTGCGTCCCTTTCAATGGCTGGAATTATTTTGCCAAATTTTGACTTGTACCGGGGATCTAAGAGTGCGCCAATCCAGTAGTCAGCATTACTTCTAATTCGGACAATCCGAGGGTCATGTTGTAGGTAGTGCAGCAAGAAGGTGCTCATGTGTCTTGCGCATCCATGCGGACCAAGTCCTTGCTGTGTTTGTGTCGGTGAGATGATAACCGTGCTTCCTTCCTGACATCTTCCCCCAACCTCAAACAACCGAAATTTGATCAAGGTCTCCTTCATCTGCTGAGCCTTCCATGCCCATTGCCAGTTCATCCTCCATTTCTTCCTGGGCTCCTGCACCTTCCTCAACAGTTTGGCTGCTACCATGCGCCCTTGTTAATCCCTCTCCCCCACCGTCCCATGCCTGCCGCCTTAGTGATGCTGAACGTCTGGACCTTGTAGATCTTTGTATCCCTTCCGCATAGGAATCCTCCTATACTTCCTCTTGTCCCACCACCTGACTCCGAATAGTGTTTAGCGTGTGCTCCAGCATGCAAATGACTGGAATTGTCATGCTGATAATGGCATTGCCAGCGCTAAACATATTCGTCGCCATGTCGAAACTGCAGAAGGGTGCATAGGTCCTTGATCTGAGACCACTCCATCAGCATGATCTGCCCCCACCTCTGCATCACATTGGCCTAGGCTATACGTCATAACGTATTGCACCAGAGCTCTGCGGTGCTGCCACAGTTGCTGCAACATGTGGAGAGTCGAATTCCAGCGTATCGACACATCGCATTTTAGGCGGTGAACCAGCAGGCCGAAAGACTTCTGTAGCGATGCAAGTTGGTCAGCTGTGCCGTTTGAACGGCGGAAGTGAGCAGAGAGTGACCATGCCCTGTGCAGAAGCCCATCTAGGCCGGGATAGTAGGTTAAAAATTGCTGGACAACAAGGTTCAACACGTGAGCCATACAAGGCACGTGTGTCACCTTTCCCCGGCAAAGGGCCACACCCAGGTTTGCAGCATTGTCGCACACGGCCTTCCCTGGCTGCAGGTTGAGTGGAGACAACCATTTACGAAACTCGGTCTCCAGAGCTGACCACAACTCCTCAGCTGTGTGACTCACATTTCCCAGACATTTCAAACTAAAGACTGCCTGATGCCGTTGAGTTATGCTGCCAGCATAGTAAGGTGTGCAGCATTCCTTGTGCACAGTTACAATGCGGGTGACCTGACCAGACAGGCTTTGGGCAGAGGTGGATGACCCAGACGAGGTTGAGGAGGCAGAAGCAGTGGAGGAACTTCTACATACAGGAGGATTGATGCACAACTCGTGGGGGAAGACAAGACTTTTACAGCAGACCCTTCTCCATCTCTCACCATAGTTACCCAGTGCCCAGTCAGCGACATGTAACGCCCCTGTCCTTGCTTACTGGTCCAAGTATCTGTGGTGAAACGCACCCTGTCACACACAGAGTTTCTCAAGGAAGCGGTGATGTTGTGTGTGACATGCTGGTGTAGCGCAGGCACACCTTTCTTGGAGAAGTAGTGGCAACTGGGCATCTGGTACTGGGGCACTGTGACGGACATAAGGTCTCGAAAATCCGCTGTGTCCACCAGGCAGAAAGGCAGCAATTCTGTAGCCAACAGCTTGCAGAGGGTGAAAGTCAATCTCTTAGCTTTGTCATGGCTAGGAGGAGGAGGAGATGGTCTTTTATTTGTCCACATCTGAGGGACCGAGGGCTGGCTGCTTTGCTGAGAAGGTGTTGAGTATAGTGTCCCTGGAAAACTGCTGGTCTGTGAGGAAAGTGAAGGTGGAGACAATGTTGCCTTCATCCTAAGTTGGTGCTTTCGATGTCTGAGAGCTCAACACCAGCAGCTGTTTCCACTTTTTTTCTAATGTAGTGGCCCTAAAACTGGCAGCACTTTTTGCAATTTAAAATAGCGTAGCAAAAATGGAGATGTGGTGTACAATGCAGAGGTGGTATAGCTAAATAGTCAGCAGAGGAACCCTAATGTAGTATCCCAGACAATGAAAGTATGGCCCTAAAAATGGCAGCACTTTTTGCAATAAAAATTGCGTAGCAAAAATGGACAGGTGGTGTACAATGCACAGGTGGAGTAGCTTGCTTGCTATGCGCGGTTAGGGGCGAGAGGAAGGAAGAAAAGAAAAACAAAGAAAAAAAAAAAAGGGCGATCATTCTTTCAGCACGCAGCAGCAGCACTGATCTAAACCCCGTCCCCCCGCACACTATACGCTGAATTTTGATAATATTATTAAACACTGACTCACAGTATTACAGTGAAAAGCCAGCTAGTAACTAGCTACGCTTTTTGGTAATCGAGCAGTTATCGAACGGTAACTCGAACTGCCGAACTTGAAGCAAATCGTTGGCGTTCGTCGAACGACTCGAACACCTACCAAAATCACTCTAATTTGAAATTGTCAAACTGTTCGAATCGAACATCGCTCAACTCTAGTCTTGTCACTAATCGAAATCTATTGGATAAATGCTCAAGTCCCCCATCTAACTAGTCCTAGTGAGTACTGAGCATGGTAGTGCTCCCTCATCACAACTTCAGCACATCATAATTGTGGTCAGTCTGAGCGAGCCGATGGACATAGCACAAAATTACTTGGCCCAGTGACTTGCTGCAGTCATGGGCTATAGTTGTGATATCACCACTGCAGCAGTGCAAAGAGCAATTTCTTAAACTGATCAAGCTTAGGAGTAGAGATGAGCGAACTGGCCGTGGTTCGGCTCGAGTTCGGTTCGCCGAACGGAGGTCTCGTTCAAGTTCGGTTCGTCGAACCAAACATGAACCTATAGGATATAATGGGAGGCAATCACACACATAAAAATGCATGATAAATGTACAGAAACAGTTAATAAACATTGCCATAACACTTACCGGTCCCCGCGATCCCTCCTGCACTCTGTCTCCTGCCGCTATTCCATCCGATGATCGCTGAATCCTCCCGGTGACCAGCACTGCCAGCAGTGATGCAGGACCTATCGTGACGTCAAAATAGCCATGTGACCAGTCACGTGGCTATTATTTCATTGGCTACAGACTGGTCACATGACTATGACGAGTCATGTAGGACCTGTGAGTGCATCTCTCCGGTACACATTTGTGCATCGCCGTGTACCGGCGACATGCTCTAGCACACGGTCGACTCCCCGTTCCGTTAGGGACCGGCTGACACAGCCAGTCATTAACGGAGATCACCGTTGCCATAGCAATGCAGTTAGCGGTGACTTCACCGCTAACCGCGGCTCCGGGTGCACCGTTGCTATGGTAACGAGTCTGTCAGCGTTACCGCTGATAGCCAGCAGCACTGATCACTCACGGAGTGAAGGCTGCACGGGAAGCAGCGTCTTCCCCCATGCAGCAGTGATGGAGCAGAGCTGCATTTGTTGAACGAGAAAGACGGAAGACCATGGATCGTGGAGGGCTGACAGGGGGTAATAAAGATGGAGTCTCTAATGTGTCTGTGTATTTATTTCTATTAAAGTATTTTTTCTCTGTGTGGTGTCTTTTTTTTTAACCCTTTATTGGAGATTCTTAATGGCCGGGTCAAACGTGCCTGACATTAAGAATCTCTGGCTTAATACTAGCTAGTAAAACAAAGCTAGTATTAACTCATTATTACCCAGCAAGCCACCCGGCTTCAGGGCTGTTGGAAGAGTTGGATACAGCGCCAGATGATGGCGCTTCTATGAAAGCGCCATTTTCTGGGGTGGCTGCGGACTGCAATTCGCAGCAGAGGCGCCCAGAAACCTCGGACTAACCTGTGCTGCAGCTTCCAATCCTCAGCTGCCTAGTTGTACCCGGCTGGACACAAAAATGGGGCAAAGCCCACGTCATTTGTTTTTTAATTATTTCATGAAATAAGTGAAATAATTAAAAAAACGGGCTTCCCTATATTTTTGGTTCCCAGCCGGGTACAAATAGGCAACTGGGGGTTGGAGGCAGCCCGTGGCTGCCTGCTGTACCTGGCTAGCATACAAAAATATGGCGAAACCCACGTCATTTTTTTGGTGGGCAAAAAACTTCTGCATACAGTCCTGGATGGAGTATGCTGAGCCTTGTAGTTATGCAGCTGCTGTCTGCTCTTCTCCATACAGACAGACAGCAGCTGCAGAACTACAAGGCTCAGCATACTCCATCCAGGACTGTATGCAGAAGTTTTGTGCCCCCTGAAAATTATGTGGGCTTCGCCATATTTTTGTATGCTAGCCAGGTACAGCAGGCAGTTACGGCTGCCCCCAACCCCCAGTTGCCTATTTGTACCCGACTGGGAACCAAAAATAAAGGGAAGCCCTTTTTATTATTTCATGAATTTCATGAAATAATTAGAAAACAAATGACGTAGGCTTCGCCCCATTTTTGTGTCCAGCCAGGTACAACTAGGCAGCTGGGGATTGGAATCCGCAGCACAGGTTGGCCTGAGCTTTCTGGGCCCCACTGCTGCGAATTGCAGTCTGCAGCCGCCTCAGAAAATGGCACTTTCATAGAAGCGCCATCTTCTGGCGCTGTATCCAACTCTTCCAGCACCTGCCTGCTATACCTGGCTAGCATACAAAAATATGGCGAAGCTCACGTCCTTTTTTTGTAGTTTTTTTGGCAAAAAAAAATAAAAAAAATGCTTCCCTGGATTTTCCATTGCCAGTGAAGGTAACACCAAGCAGTGGGGGTTATCAGCCAGTAGCTGCTTGGATTACCCTTAGCTAGCAATACAAAAAAATGCAGCGGGAGCCCATATATATTTTTTTTAATTATTTAATTTAAATAACTAAAAACAAAATGGGCTTCCCTGTATTTTGATTGCTGGACATCACAGTGCTGTAAAAATAAATCTTTAAAAAAAATGACGTAGCGCTCCGCGGTATTTTTGATTCTCAGCGCAGATAAAGCAGACAGCTATGGGTTGCCACCCCCATCTGCCTGCCGTTACCTTGGTTGGCAAACAAAATACAGGGAAGCCCATTAATTTTTTCTATTTAAAAAAATAGTTAAAAAAAAATATGACGTTGGGTCCCCCCATTTTTGATAGCCAGCTAGGGTAAAGCAGACGGCTGTAGCCTGAAAACCACAGCTGGCAGCTTTACCGTGGTTGGGGATCCAATGTTGAGGTCCCCCCAGGCTCTTTTTTAATAATTTTATAAATAATTACACAATAAAAGTAGGGTCCCCCCCAAATTGGATCACTAGCCAAGGTAAAGCAGACAGCTGTGGTCTGGTATTCTCAGGGTGGGAAGGTCCATAGTTATTGGGCCTTCACAGCCTAAAAATAGCAGGCCGCAGGCACCCCAGACGTGGCGTATCCACTAGATGCGCCAATCCTGGCGCTTCACCCCGGCTCATCCCGTGCCCTGTTGCAGTGGCAAACCGGGTAATAAATCGGGTTGATACTAGCTGTAAAGTCACCTGAGATCAAGCCCAGCAGTTTCTGATGTCATGGCGTCTATTAGATACCCAACATCATAAACTGTCAGTACTAACAAAAAACAAAAAAAAAAAAAAAAAAGACAAGAAATTTATTTGAAAAAAACAGTCCCCAAAACATTCCCTCTTTCACCAATTTATTGTAAGAAAAAAAAAATAAAAGGGGTCCCACGACGACTCTGGACCGTCTAGAATATGGGGGGGGGGAACACTCAGGGAACGTATCCCCCATTTTCTAGGAGTGCGGACCCTTCATGTGAGGAATGTGGGTGCAATGAATCTGCACTCACTCTCCCCGGGTCCACAGCAGCAGAGTCCATGTCGTAATGGTTGCTACCAAAGCTGCAATGCCCTGCTCATGAGGTAAGGGCATGCCTAATCAGGAGAACTATTCTACATTTCCAAATATTGGTATTTGCTGATATTATTGCTATTCCACCTACTATATATTGGGGATAGGATCTTGGAGATGGAATACCCCTTTAGGTCCAGTTATCCAGCTGAATGAATACTTAACAGAGCTCGCTATTTAGATGTGTTTTCTGGTGGCGTATAACGGACTCTCATGTTTGGGAGTCGTTCAGCAGGGAAACTATAAAAGCAAATCCCTCCATTTGGAAATGTAGTATATAGCTCTCCTGATCAATTATGTTCCTTACCTCATGAGCAGGGCATTGCAGTAATAATAATAATTTATTCATTTATATAGCGTTATTAATTCCATAGCGCTGTATGTCTTTGGAGTGTGGGAGGAAACCGGAGTACCCAGAGGAAACCCACGCAAACATGGGGAGAACATACAAACTCCTTGCAGATGGTGTCCTTGGTGAGAATTGAACCCAGGACCTCAGTGCTGCAAGACTGCAGTGCTAACCACTGAGCCACCGTGCCGCCCATTTAGCTTACAGAAGCAGAACCACCACTCACTGTGTGAACACAGGAAGCTGAGCTGACAGCCGCTCCGTGCATGCGGCAGCGTCTATTGTGAAGGAGAGGGCCGTGGGGGGGGGGGGGGGAAATCAACGCCGCACAGGTACCGTGGGACACCGGGGAACACCGGTGGGGTTATAGGGGCTGACCTGGCAGGGCCTGGGGAGGAGTTTTCTGTCGCATGTGTCATGGCACATGCGACAGAAATCAGAGGAGTAGGGTGAATGCGGCCGGGAATTTCTGGGAGGGCATCAGGGGGGGCACTTTGGCGACACCGGGGGACCGGGGAGGAGATTTATCATGTTTGTTCATGCCACATGGGAGATCAATAATTTTTTACCGGCGCTATCATTTACTGTAACGGGATCATCGGTATACGGTGTATACCTGTGATCACGTGAGCGGGGACCGGAAAAACCGTCCTGAATCATGATCTCCAGGGTCTCAGCTAGCCCTGAAACCCCGGAGATTTTCTGACGCTGGGGGGCGTTATTCACTTATTTCTGCCTGCTGTTTATAAACGGCAGATCAGAATAAGGCTACATTAACACGACCGATCCATTTTTGCGGTCTGCAAAAAAAAAAAAAAAAACAGTCCGTTTTTTTTTTCACGGGTGCATCCGTGTGGCATCCGTTTCCGTTCCGTAGACGGTCCGTATGTCATCTGTTTGTCATCCGTGTGCCTTCCGTTTTTTTTGTGTACTGCAAAAAAAACTGAAAGAGGGATAATACATAAATTTACCCAGGATCCATAGCTTCATCCTACATGAGGCGGTCACATGTTCACTCCAGTGCCATTTTCTACTGCTTTTCACAGCGTAGAGCGCTCGTGATTTTACAGTGCTTGTGCACTTCATATCAGTCTTTTCTGTCATTATAATAGCAGAAAGACACATAATGTCCCACTCTCCTGCATTTTGTAATTTTGCACCCTTTGGTGCCTTTCATGTGGCACTAAGGGGTGCTTATCTTTGCATTTAGCCAAAAAAATGACGTAGGGTTCCCCCTATTTTTGTAGCCAGCTAGGGTAAAGCAGACGGCTGCAGCCTGCAGACCACAGCTGGCAGCCTCACCTTGGCTGGTAATCAAAAACTGAGGGCACCCCACGCTGTTATTTTAAATTAAATAAATAAAAAAAAAAAAACACGTAGGGGTCCCCCCAAAATTGGATCACCAGCCAAGGTAAATCAGACAGCTGGGGTCTGATATTCTCAGACTAGGGAGGTCCATGGTTATTGGACTCTCCCCAGCCTAAAAATAGCAGGCCGCAGCCGCCCCAGAAGTGGCGCATCCATTAGATGTGCCAATCCTGGTGCTTCGCCCCAGCTCATCCCGTGCCCTGGTGCGGTGGCAAACGGGGTAATATATGGGGTTAATACCAGATGTGTAATGTCACCTGGCATCAAGCCCTGGGGTTGGTAAGGTCAGGCGTCTATCAGATACCCGACATCACCAACCCAGTCAGTAATAAAAAAAAAAAAAAAAAGACGACAAACATTTTTATTTGAAAAAACACTCCCCAATACATTCCCTCTTTAACCAATTTATTAGAAAGAAAAACAAATCCAGGTCTGGTGTAATCCAAGGGGTTGCCATGACGATCCACACTGTCCCAGTCAATGAAGAGCAGGATGTTCCCTATTGGCTGGGAGAGCAGTGCAGTGACCTGAGCTAACATCAATGGGTCAACCCAGGTCACTGCAGGGGGACGACAAGTGCTGCTGTCAGCGAGGTACATTACCTGCGCTGATCTCCTGCAATGCTGACAGCACCTGTCACTGAGTTCAATGACCGCCGCCTTCACAGCCAAGTATCGCGAGAGGCCCGTGACGTCACCGCCAGTCAGTCTCGGGTTGGAAGTGAGAGAAGGTGATGTGACAAGCGGTGGCCATGGAGGACAGTGACAGCGCTGAGGTCGGGACTTCATCACCGCAGGTAAGCTGAGCGGGACCATGCGTGCAGAGTGCCAGGCGGGCGGAGCCTAGCGGGACCGTGCGTGCAGAGTGCCAGGCGGGCGGAGCCTAGTGGGACCGTGCGTGCAGAGTGCCAGGCGGGCAGAGCCATGTGTGCTGGCGGCGGAGTGCAAAGTGGGTGGAGCCTAGCGGGGTCATGTGGCGCTGAGGACGTCAGTGTCGTGGACTGCATGGCTGGGGACGTGCGCGTGTGTATGTATGTATGTATGTATGTATGTATGTATGTATGTATGTATGTATGTATGTATGCATGCATGCATGTATGTCGCGTGCAGGAGGGGGCAGAGTGAGCTGAGCGGGGAAGTGTGGGCTTCCTGCACGTAACTAGGATAAACATCGGGTTACTAACCAAAGCGCTTTGCTTGGATACCCGATGTTTATCTTGGTTACTAGCTTCTGGCAGGCTGCCAGCGATGGCTCCTGCACACTGTAGCTGTAAAAAGCCCTTCTTTTTGCTGCTAGAACCATTCTCGAACGTATCAAGAACTATCGAGCTTTAGCAAAAAGCTCGAGTTCTAGTTCTATCTAGAACAGCCCCCAAAATCACTCGAGCCGCGAACTGGAGAACCTCGAACCGCGCTCAACTCTACTTAGGAGTGCCTAGTGAAAAATCTGTTTAAGCCCAGAGTCACACTTGCGTATGACTTGGCGAGTCTCACATCGGCATCACCTGACACAGCCGCACAATCTCGGACAGGAGTGGGTCAGCTGCATAGAAATACATGCAGCTGAGAAGCTCCTGTCCATAGAGTGTGCGGCCGTGTCAGGTGATGCCAATGCAAGACTCGCCAAGTCATATGCAAGTGTGACTCTGGCCTAACAGTATTTGACGTACTATGGCTAGCTAAGCTGGCAACCAAAAACAGGGCGGCACTAGCTATGGGTGTATAAAAAGAGCATACCTTACCTGTTTCCCACAGTACATACAAGCTTGTAAGAGGATCTTCATCGTCATTGCAATATCAGAAGCTCTTGTGGGGGTTGTTGTCTCCCATCTAGATAAGACCCCACGGCAAAGAGGACAATGAGCCCCACTTGCTTTCACAGCCATCAATAAGCAATTTCTGCAAAAGCTGAAAGTTATTTTGTATTAAAAAAATAAATAAAATAAAATGGAAACATTAAAATCAGAATCATTATCAACTCAAATTTTGGGAAGTCAAAAAAGGTGTAATTTGATTGAGTCATTACTTCAGTTAGAATTAATGAGATATATAGGTGAAATAAAAATTACTCCTCCCCCCACCCCCCTTTGCAGATTAGATTAGCAAAGTGTACAAACTTTCTACAGTTTACAATAAGCCAAACAATGCCGATTTACATAGGCAAACACAACAAGTGGTGTCTCAAAATTTATCACATAATGCCACTTTTAGGCCCTATGCGCACGCTGCGGATTTAGGCGCGGAATTGCTTCAGAAAGTGTGTCTAACATTGCTGCAGTTAATTCCCCAGCAAATCCTATGGGTTTTAAAAAAAAATTGTGCGCAACTGCGATTCTTTTTTGTTTTGTTTTTTTATACCCGCGGAGTTTCCGCTGCGGAATTAATGAGCATGTCACTTTTCTGCAGGTACCTGCAGTTTTTGCCATCGATAAGGTAAAAGTCCGCAGGGACCAACTTGCGGAAAATCCGCGGTAAATTTGCAGCAAAACCACAGAAAAAACGCTGGTGTGGTTTTACCGTGGGATTCTTTCAGAGGGTCCGTTTTTTTCTTAAGAAAAAGTCACTTTCTAGAGCGCACATAGCGTTAAACAATTTGTCAGCAGGCTTTTGCTATGTAATCTGAGAGCACCATGCTGTAGGGCAGAAACCCCGATTACAGTGACATACCACTTAGTAGGCTATAATGTTTCAATACAATCAATGTTTTATCAGCAGGAGAGCATCACTACAGGACAAGTTGGCCTTGTGCCTCCTAATCCAACCACAACCCTAACACTGATTTGCAGCCTTCTGTCAATAGATATTTACAGAAAGCTGCCAGTTGTGTGGATGGGGTTATACACATCTCAGCATTCCGAGCTCTGCTAAATCCACAGCATAGAAAACAGATTTTATTACAGCGGCTGAACCAAGTGACATGGCTGGAATCAGGATCTCTGCCCCAAATTATGCTGCGCTCAGTTGAAGTAGCAAAAAAAAAAAAAACCTGTTTAAAAGGATTCCAATAAACTATCGCAGTCTCAGAATTATTCAACTCCTTTATGTCAAGCGACTATTACTTAGTGGATCACCCTGTGCTGTTGTGACATGCTGTAGAGGTGATGCATAGCCAGATACCAGATTCTGGAAGTGGCCTTGTAGAGTTCTAGCCTAACCCTGGTGAACTGGAGGTCATGGTTCACTAATAGTCTTGGGATGCTTGCTACAGCCACCTGGGTTTTTTGTTTTTTTGTTTTTTTTCGGGTTTACAGCAGACAACTGTGACGGCCACTATAGAATCTTCCAGGACTTCTTTTGATCGCATGGCCTGGTGTACTTTGAGGCATGTTTTGGATCAAGATTGTGTTAGAAGATCCAATGATGCCCAGCTTCAGCTACAAAAGTCATTGCGTTTTCTTCCTCCAAGATTTGCTAAAACTTGATTGAATGCATCTGGTTCTTAAAACACACAAGTTTCTAGTGCCAGAGGAAGCCAGGAAGCCCCAAGACATCAATGAGCCACCTTGCTTCACTGTAGGCAGGATATTCTAGTCATTTCATGCGTCATTCTTCCCCCTCCAGACAGAGCTATACACACAAAAAGTTCTAGTTTTGTTACATTGCTGGACAGAAGAGAATCCCAAAACTTGTGGCTTATTTATATGATTTTGACCATGAGGGTCCCAAAGTGTTTATGACACGCTCACAAGGTCTTGGGGGTTACTTATTACCAGGACGGTGTAGGGTGTGTGTGGAGGGGGGGGGGGGGTGGAGGGAAATGTCACAGCGGCCAGTCCCCGGCGGGGTCAAAAATGAAGGGGTTATTTACAGGGGAGGATAAAAGTTTGTATTCGTGACGCCACCTGTGGTTTGCGGCCAGTATAGGGGCCGCCGCGTGAAGTATTCCCTGTGGTAGAT
Organism: Anomaloglossus baeobatrachus; assembly: GCF_048569485.1. Taxonomy (NCBI): domain Eukaryota; kingdom Metazoa; phylum Chordata; class Amphibia; order Anura; family Aromobatidae; genus Anomaloglossus; species Anomaloglossus baeobatrachus. The sequence goes on from NC_134358.1 coordinate 151,373,794, forward strand.
GGAAGCACAGCTTGGTCGGTACAGCTCTTCACAGGCAGAACTAGGCCCAGGGATGATGAGAGTGGTAGTCTCTGATAGCGCTGGGGCGCCGCCGCCGGTAGTGATGGGACGACACAGGGATTGCGGTCAAAGTTCTTTACTCACTGAAGTATCACCACTTCTGGAGTGCCGGGCTCCGCTGTTGTGACGCCCTGGCCTATCAGGTCGTCACAGGGTATTGTGCAATCTGCCCTTCTGCACAGTATCTGTGACGCCCTGGGTTCAGGACTGGGGTCAAGGGGTGCTGCCTGGGTTTTAGGGGCAGCATCAGGGCCAGGTTACTTGGGTGGGAGAGAGCGGAGACCATAACCGTTAACCGTTTAAAAACCGTAACGTTTAAGAAATGTGCCTCCCGCTGTGGGATCATGTCATAACTTGTATATATATGTTACCGTTTTTTATCTTTTACAGAAAAAACAAAAAAGGAAAATAAAACCGATGTTGGACGGGCAGCCCGAGGACGGTCTGCGTTTTGCTAAGGGGGAATGTGACGCCCTGGTCAAGCCAGGGGTCACAGGTCACAACATCACATGCACCCCACATTCCCGGCAAGTACATCTAGGCTAACCTAAAATCCTTGTTGCCTTCCTCCAGGGGCTGATGTCCACACCAGGGGGTGGGCCAGGCGGTTGGCTCCGCCCACCGAGGAGTTCACAGCCCTGGAGGCGGGAGAACCAGGCAGATAAGTTAGGGAAGTAAAAGGAGAAGGAAGTGAAGTGGTAAAGGAGGACAGTAAGAGTGGTGACAGAAAAGGAACAGTTAAGAAAGCCTGAAGTTGGTCCGGGTGTGTGCCCCGGACTGTGACAGCAAGGTCAGCAGACGGCGGTGATAGTCTGCAGGGGGACTGCTTGGAGGTTGCTGGAAGGACCGCGGACGGGTGGTGACCCGGCGGTACCGGAGCAGTATACGAAGAACAGTCAGCACCAGGGCAGGGGCCTTCGGATCCCGGCAAGGCTAGGAGTCACCATAATTTGCCAAATCCGTCAGTGAAGGGGACCTCTGTCTCCTAACAACCAAGTCCCGATTGAAGGAAACAGTCCGACCGTGAAGGGGAGACACCGCCACCGCCAAGGCACCAGTTTCCCAGGGCCAGTGCCTGCGGGCAAGAGAGAGGCTCCTCCGGCACATATCCGAGCCGGGGAGCGGGTAACCGGTGGGGACCCATCGCTACCAAAAAGACTTTTACATAGGTGCAGGGAAGAGACCGTCATCGCTAACTGCAGGGAACAGCAGCACCGTAACCGTCCGAGGGACCCGTCCAACCAGCCGTTTGTTTACCGAGAACTGTGTCGTGTTTACTGGCTGAGTGAGTACCTCCGTGCCGTGCGGCACAGCGCTGCCCCTGCACCTCCACAGGCCCCATACCCGCTTGTCCACCATCCCAACCCCATCACTGGGCCCTGGGAGCACCAAACCCCCTACCCACGGAGGGGAAATCAACAACTGGCTGCTCCATACCATCCCTCCCAGGCTCCACAGACAGAGCAGCGGTGGTGCCCACTTAATCACCACAACCGTGGGTGGCGTCACGGACAATAAACTATCCCAAAACACCAATCCCCCTTTCACTCACGGGCGAGGAGCGCCGCTCGAGTCCCCGAGATCCGGCCCATCGCTCGAGCCACCGAGCAGCAGAGGCTGCAGCAGCCGGACCCGAGCAGTGGGAGAGCGCGGCGTCCCCTCCTCCGCCCGCGACATATCCACCCTCCTTGGTTACGGATCCTGGTCCTTTGGTGTTTCTAACAGCTTAGCCAATCAAAATCCTAGGAACACTTCCCACTTGAATCTACCAGACACCATTGGGGGGCGTGAAGGGAATAGGGCCGCCCACATGGGGGGGGGTTGGTAAGGAAGAGAGTAAGGACAGTGACAGTTGAGCAGGAGTGGAGGTGAAGTTACTCTCTGGGAGGGAGATGTCACAGAGCAGGGCTCCTGAGTACTAGGTGGCAGACGTTGGTCTTGTAGGAGCTGGAACCCCGGTCGCAGGGGACAGTGTCGAGGGGCACAGACTGCCGAGGAGGGCAGCCGGCGGCCTTGAACTATCACCGGGCAGGGACCAGGGCACGACTGGGTGTGTGGACCCCAGGCCGGAAAGTAGCTTCACGCTTTCCGGTAATTTACCCGACGGGGGTGAAGACTTCAATTGTCATCCCCAACCCGCTCCAAAATCAGGGTACTAGCGCACCGATGGGATAGGACTTTCCCACTACAGTCCAAAGAAATCCTACGCGTGAACCCTGAGAGCAAGCTCACTCCGTTAGCCATACGGGTGAGCGGGACCCGAAGAGTTTTATGCCCACAGGTCCAATAGAGATGAAGGTGTCAAGGACAGGGCCACAGGCTAACAGCAACACCAAAGGAACAGACCCAAGCGTGCTCCCTACCAGCTGCAGTGTTGTTCAGAATTCTGGTTTACAAGCTGTCGGTGTAGTTACACCAGGACTGAGTGAGTACATTGAAAACCCCTGTTCCTATTCCTAACGGCACACCCAACTACCATCCCCACCATCAATGGGCCCTGGGACACGAACCCCCCACCCACAGAGGGGTTAAACATCAGGCTGCCACACCATCGTCACCGGGCTCCCCAACGGCAGCGGTGGTCCCTTACATTACCACGCACCGTGGGTGGCGTCACGAACTTTTCAAAAAGCCACTGTACATCTCCCCCCCCCCCCCCTTCTTTTAATCAAGTGGCCGTGCAATCCCTCAAGAGCCACCGCGAATCCGGATCTGAGCGGCAGCCCGGCTGCTGGCACAGGGGTGGTACACTGTCTTGGGCTCCAGCTGATCCCAGATAGTTCGGAGGTCAGAGCCGGTGCTTCTCTCGGTGAGTCTTTCTTACTTGCGCTGTGATGTGTGGGTCCCTGCGGCTTGAAGCTACGCTGAGACCTTCTGCTTTCCATTGTCTTCGGTTCTCGTGTATGGCAGGCAGCGCGAGTCCTTTACTGGTGCCGCGGCTCCTGGCTCTAGTATGCTGCTGTGCCCTGGCACTTTGTGGGCCAAGAGACTTGCAATCTCCTGCCTTACGGATTCTGCTGGTGGGACTTTCAGTACCCACCCAGCCTAGGGCTCCGCACCCTGCTTTCTGCGCTCAGTCCTAAGGGAGCTTTTATACAGCTCCCATCCCAGCGACCATATTCTCCCACTCCTCACTCGTCTGTCTGTCTTAATCTTTGTGCAAGTGTCTTTCGCCTTACTCCCCCCTCCAGATCATGCTCCACCCCTCCGGGTTCTGAACTAGTGGGCACCACTAGTGGGTCCCATACCTTGATGGCCACGCCCAGGACCCTACCCTAATCAAGTCCTAGTAGGAGGGCAACTGACTGTGTGTTGTATGGATTGTGGTGGTTACTGGCTTTATAGACTAGTAGTGATATCTTCTGTATCAACTTTGTAGATTAGTATCCTTAAGCACAAAGTGACGGAACTGTAAGCGCTAGTGTATTGAGTGGGTTTGGGAGCAGAGCTTCCTCCACACGCTTTAGATGCCAGCTATGTTCCGATCGTTGCAGTCAACAATTTAGATGCTTCTATCAATCTCTGACAGTAGCATTTACATGGAGCATACATGCAGTCAATGAGATAGCGCCACACTCATGGATTACCAAGGCAGGCAAAGGCCTGCTATCTTGGCTTTCTTGTGATGCCCTGCCAGAGAATGAGCCTCACTGGAAAACGCGATTTACACTATATTACTACTGTACTATGTTTCTGCATATAAAGTATGAGCGAGAAGATGATCAACAATATATCCAAGTGGGGACTAAAATATATTTAGGCTTTTAATCTTCTACTTTGATTTGCATTGCCACTTTCATAAGACTGGTCAAAATGATTAATGCATAATATTCATTTCACACCAAAACCTTCATTTTTCCCCACCATTGAAAAAAAATAAAATAAAAAATAAAGTGTAATATATATATATATATATATATATATATATGTTGTCTGGGTGTGGGGGGGTATGTTTTGTGCAGTGTGTTGGAGGAGTAGTCCTGTCCAGAAGGTGTGTCCAATAGATGGAGTAGTCCTGGGGTTGAGGTGTGTCCAATAGGTGGAGTAGTCCTGGAGGGGGGGGGGGGGGGGGAGGAGGTGTGTCCGATAGGTGGAGTAGTCCTGGGGTTGAAGTGTGTCCAATAGGTGGAGTAGTCCTGGGGTTGAAGTGTGTCCAATAGGTGGAGTAGTCCTGGAGGGGGGGGGGGGGGGGGGGGGGAGAGGTGTGTCCAATAGGTGGAGTAGTCCTGGCGTTGAGGTGTGTCCAATAGGTGGAGTAGTCCTGGGGGGGGCCCAATGCGTGCGGGGGGCGTGGCCAAGCGGCCAATGCGTGCGGGGGACCAAAGGGATGGTTGTCACTGTAATGACGTCATTTTGGAGCAAGACACAGACAGACTTTTTTTTAATGGTGAAAAAATTAAATTTATTGGTGTCAAATTAATTATGCATTTATCATTTTGACCAGACATATGAAAAAAATGTATTGGTATAAACACGTTTTTCACAGATGGGATAATAGCTGCATATGTCCCTCAGTGTGCCGTGATTTTGGGACACGTGTGATGGCCGTGTGCTATCCGTGATAGACGGAGATCAGGCACTTATTATATTCACCTGTCCCACTGCTGCACCACCCCGCACTCGGCTGCAGCTGAGCCGCTCAGATCCAGGCTCGTTGGTGGGTGGCTCGAGCGCCTCCGGACCCAGGGGTCACTTCGCTCTGAAAGGGTGCTGGCGCTACTTTGGGGGGGGGGAGGGGGGGGGTTTTAGCTGTACGGCCGGAGCAGTGTTTAAGTTCGTGTCGACACCCACTGAATGTGGTGAAGGTGTAGACACCACCGCTGCAGTTACGGGGCACCCGGGGGAGATGGTTATGCACTAAGATGTTAACCCCTCCGTGGGCAGGGATGATGGCCCTGGGACCCGTTGGGGAGAAGTAGCTGGGCGGTGCAGGGCAGTGCGCGGCCAGATGGCACTGTTGTACTCACTGTTATTGACACACACAAGTCTCTGGTAAACAAAGTTGATGGTGGTCGGTGCCCACAGTCGGCTGCGTCTGGTCCCCCACCCGGTTCGGTGGCCTTTGCCTTTCTCTTGCACCGTGTAGTGTATGTGTAGACTGCCTGCGCTTCAGTGACGGGAGTCCGCTCCCCAGCTGTGTATGTCGGGAGAGCCCGTAGACGCTGGCCTGTGGGATCTCTCTGCCTGTCCGGTGGCTTTCTATTCCCCTTGGTGGGCTGTTGTCTTCAGTCGGGACTTGGGTGGGAAAGGACCTATAGTCCAGACCGCAATCAGTGAATTAACTCAGTCCAGTGGATTCTGAACCTCGTTTCAGGGACTGAGTACCCCCCTGTGCGCTCCAGGTTCCAGTCGGTTCCCCGGGTCGGTACCGGCGGGCCACTACCCTGTCCCGGTCCACCACGGTTCCACCGGGTCGTCTTCCCGGCTCCTGCAGGCTAGGCCACCGTATGCCTCCTAGCCAAGGTGTGGGGGCTACGACCCTCACACCTGACAGTCAGACACAGGCCTGTCCTCCTCACACTCCTCCTGACTGAACTGAACAGCACTCAACTGAACTGTCTTTCCTGCCTCAGGCCTTCTGAACTCCTCTGTGGGCGTGGCCAACTGCCTGGCTCCACCCCCTGGTGTGTTCAAGCACTGTGGAGGTGACTAGGGTTTAACGTGGTTGGCTGGTGTTACCTTGTGTGGGACGCTATCTGTGACTACCTGGCTAGTCCAGGGCGTCACACTGATATCTGCCACGATGCTGTGTCCGTCCACCACGGTCTCCCCTCTGCAGCTACTTCCAGGTCGGCTGTGCAGTGAATATTCATGATCAATAAAGATGAAGGATGCACATCAACTAATTTGATAATGGTATAATGCTATAAGCATGCTGAAAAATGCAATTTGCTAACTAGAAAGTGAAAACGTGAATGATACGCATACCTGCCAAGAATATTTGTACAAAAAAAATTTTGCAATCGCATTGATCAATGTAACTGAGCCCCAATACCTCGCCAAGGTATATCTCTATATTGGGGTCCCTAGCTCTGTGACCCTAACTAGGTCATCTTCTCAATGCAATTAAAAACTGCTGTGTGTGGAGAGGGGTAACCAAGGACTTACTTATATAGGAGATAGAAAAAAACATGGCTGAAAGGGGCGGAGCTGTGTTCACATTCAGAATACTAAAAAGAATAACTGAATTGAAATAACTGAAAGAATTACCGCTTTGTTGAGGTATTGGGGCTCATTTACATTGATCAATGTTCAATGATCAAATTTCAATTTTTCAGCATGCTTATAGCATTATGCCATTATCAAAATTAGTTTATGTGCAGTCTTAATCTTTATTGAGAGATATATATATATATATATATATATATATATATATATACACACACACACACACACTTCAGTTATTCTTTTTAGTACAGTGCATATTCATGAGCATAATTAGCCGGCATTACACTTATCAATTGCAAAAAAAAAAAAAAAAAAAAAAAAACCCACACAACAACAACAACACACAAAAAAACCAAACGTTATGGACCTTGAGAATCATGCAAAGGTTGTTATTACCATACAAATTAACATTGTAAAAACAAAATCCAAAAAGAAATTTCATCCCACTTGGATTTTTTTTTTCCCCACAGTCCTCAGCACATTGTGTGGCAATATAAATTGTCATTCAAAGCTACAAATTATCACACATGCACACGAAAAAAAAAAAAAAAAAAAAAGTCATCATATAGCTGGATCAATAGAAAGAAAAAAAAATTCCTCTTGGAAGAATACAAACAAGAGGTAACATATTTTGATACCTCGTACATATACATTGTAAAATTACTTTTGTAAAAGCATTATGGACGTAAATATTTCTGTCAGCATGGCAGACTACAAAAAATACCACCTAAATGAATCCAGAGCATTTACTCACACATGCTGGCAGTTATGGGTCCGGACTGGTTTCTGAAATATTTCTTGACACACCGAACATGTGAAATCCTCAGCTTCACAACTCTCTGAAAATGCAGAGGTGGAGGGTTTCGCTTCTGCCATTAAAACCAATAAATGACTACAACCTGCTAGGAGCAGTCCATGAAGAGCATTTGGTAGGAGTTTAAGAAGGTTACATCTACTCTCACAAGTCTAGATTTCTATCACCTGAACACCTTATCACTGCCAATTGGTCCTCAAACCTCATGAACAGGAATGAAGTCTATTTACATAGGGGTGGCATCACGAGACTGAGGCCACGTTTAGGCTATGCGTGCACACTGAGCATTTGGTGCAATTTTGGTGCAATTTTCTGCATCTTCTGGCAGAAAAACTCACCAAAAATCAGGTGTGTTTTTGGAGCAGTTTGGTTCTGTTTTTGCCATGGGTTTTTCATAACGAAATCAATGGGTGAAAGAACTGAAAAATGCACCAAGAATTGCCATGCTGCAGATGTTTTCTGCAACCAAATCTGTAAGAAAAAAAAATAACTCTTCAGGCTGTGTGCACACATTGCATTTTTTCATGCGTTTTTGCTTGGAAATTTTCACAAATCTGCCAGGATATCCTTATGTCAGCAAAGTCAATGAGAATCCTGAAGGGCTGGGCACAAGTTCAGGATTTTTTCCTTACAGATTTGGTTGCAGAACACATCTGCAGCATGCCAATTCTTGGTGCATTTTTGCCTGCATTTTCACCATTGAACACAAACAAAAAAAATGCATTAAAAAACACTGCAAAACATGTGGCAAAAACACACATTTTTGCTGCAGCGTTTTTCTGCTAGGAGATGCGGATTTGGCACAGAAATTTCTGCAACATGTGCACATAGCCTTAGGCTATGTGCGCACTTTCCATTTTTCATGCGTTTCCGCAGCGTTTTGAGCTGCAGCGTTTTAATCCAAAAATGCATGCGTTTTGATTTTCAAGAAAAGTCTATGGGAAGGTGGAATTTCTTGTGCACACTATGCTGTTAAAAACGTAGCGTTTCAGATGCAGATAATTTGTCAAAATCTCTGCTTTTAAGGAAGCAACATGTCAATTGTTTTTGCCATTTTGGCAGCGTTTTGCTAACATTAGAGTCAATGAGAAGTTTCAAAACGCATTCTAAATCAAAATCCTAGCGTTTTACATGCTTTTTTGATGCAGAAAACATGCTTTTTTGACAAAATAAATGCATGCGTTTTTGACATTATATTAAGGGCATGATATGTCCCTTTACACACACAGTCCGACATTTAAATTAATGAAAATCAATAATTTAACGTTATTTTATATATAAATATTAGAACACAATTATAATTTTATTAAAATTAGCTATTTTGTGTATGATTTTAATCATATTTTATCATTTTTTTCCTTTTTTTCCATAGTGTTTGAATGTTTAAACTTTATTTAGTAGTGTATTTATATTCAAAAAGCATCTTACTTTAAGCAATGAAAAAGCATGTAAAACGCGGTAAAAACGCAAGCGTATTTTTAGCGATTTTGTGGTCAAAACCAAATTTGACAAAGACAATTTGTGCCAAAGGATGAGTTTACAACGGCAAGTAACAACGCAACGTGCGCACACAGCCTTAGGGCTCGTGCGCACATTGCGTAATTGCATGCATTTGTGCTGCGTATAGCACTGCAGCGTAAATGCATGCGTCCCCTGCACAATCTATGAAGATTGTGCATGACACGTGTGCACGATGCTTTTATGAAGGCAGCGATTTGGGTGCTAATATTTTGCCATTTTGACACAAATCCGTGCGTTCATAAAATGAGCATGTCAATTATTCCGTGCGCTATGGATGCAGCTCCCGCTCTGTCTATGGTGGGGGCAGCAGCCAGAGCACATGAAATCGGCTTTTTTGTACAGAAAAACTGCATCCATTATGCAGTGTTTCTGCAGTGATTTGAAGCGCACATGTGCTGTCAAATCGCTGCAGAATATTCAGCAGTTACGTACGCATGAGCCCTTAATGTCTAAACTGCTGGCAGCAAAAGCGAATACACCCCTTAGTAAAAATGGCTAAATTTTGCCCAGTTACGCTGGTTTCACATCAGCGTTTTCCTGCCGCACTCGCAGATCCGGCACAAGGACAGTAAAGTACATTAAAGTTCACTGGCAAGCTCCGGGCACATACAGTCATGTGACAGCATGTGACCGGGGCTTGCCGCACTGTCTGTGAACTGTATTGTACTGTTTTGCCCTTATGCCGGATCCGGCAGTGCGGCAGAATACCGCTGATGTGTTTGTGCCCTTAGCCATTTTCCCTCCCCAATGTTATGCATTAGTGTTACAAGGTCTCAGGTGTGAAGGGGGAGCAGGTGTGTTACATATTGTGTCAAGAGCTCACATACTCATACTGGTCACTGGAAATTCAACATGGCTCCTCGTGGCTAAGAATTCTCTGAGGATTTGGCAAGAAATAATTGCTGCTCTACATAAAGATGGTTTTGGCTATGAGAAGATTGCCAACACCCTGAAACTGAGCTGTAGCATGGTGGCCAAGAACATAAAATGGCTTAACAAAACAGGTTCTACTCAGAACGCCATGGTCGGTCAAAAAAAGTTGAGTGCATATGTTGAGCATCATATACAGAGGTTGTCTTTTCAAAATAAATGTATGAGCACTGCCAGTATTGCTGCAGAGGTTAAAGGGGTGGGATGGCTAGCTTGTTAGACTATATACACTGCATGTCTGTCTTTCCAGAAGGAAACCTCTTCTAAAGATGATGCACAAGAACGTTTTGTTGAAGACAAGCAGACTAAGCACATGGATTACTGGAACCATTTCTTATGGACTTACAAAACCAAGATAAACTTATTTGGTTGAGATGCTGCCAGGTGTGAGGACAGATCAATAGACTCGGGAAAAGTAAGGAAAGACTTTTTGGCTATCTCCAAAGGGGGGACTGTTATGGACAAGATTATGAATTATAATGAGTATATAAGAGTTACATGGAGATATCCATAAAGAACAGGATTTAAGATGGTGTTTGAACTGTACCACACATATCTCTTGGCATAAGACTCAGACAGACAGTCTGGGCTATTCTTGTGACAAGTGAATCATGCTGACATTGCTTAATATAAATGAGGAACCAAGCACATTACAGTAAATTGTATATCACAGAATAAGCTGTTCTACTTTATCCAATAGGAGACGTGTTACGTATTCTTGGCACCTAGCCAAAAGCCCGGTTATATATATACGTACAACTTCTGTATTAAAGTCAGTCTTACTTTCTATTCATATCCGAGTACGTCTCTCTGGTGTGTGTGAAAGAGAGTGGTTATGCATGCTACCACAAGTGACTCATAATGTGGACTGCAGACAGTTTAAGAGGGATGCATGACAAAATGGCATCAACCTAAATTAAGGCCTTATCAGGGTCATCCAGGGGAGGTGAAAGGCACGCGTATTTTTGAGAGTGCTTCATGCAAAGCATCTTTTTCGTTTTGAAAAGGGGGGTCAACTGATGCCAGTCAAGTGGGGTGTGTGTGGCCCAATTAGTGGAAACGAGGGAGACTGTGGTTGGAGTCCCCTTGCTGTGTTTTACATGCTTTTAGAAGGGCATGACATGGCTTAGAGGTTGACTTTCAGCATCTGCAAACTGTTGGATACCAAAATGCTTCCTTTCCAACCTGTTTAACCGAGGATTTTCGAGACCTTATGCACATCGCAGTGCCCCAAGAGCCGATGCCCAGGCGCCACTCCTTCTCCAACAAAGGCGTGCATGCGCTACACCAGCATGTCGCACCAAACATCACCGCTTCTTTGAGAAACTGTGTGACAGGGTGCATTTCACCACAGATACTTGGCCCAGTAAGCATGGACAGGGGCGTTACATGTCGCTGACTGGACAATGGCTTACTATGGGGAGAGATGGAGAAGGGTCGGCTGTACAAGTCTTGCTGTCCCCACGAGTTGTATCAATCCTTCCTCTGTATGTAGAAGTTAATACACTGCTTCTGCCTCCTCAAACTCGTGTGGGTCCTTCACCTCGGCCCAAACCCTGTGTGGTCAGGGCACCCTTCCTTGTAACTGCGCACAAGGAAAACCACACACCTCCTTACTATGCTGGCAGCAGAGCTCAATGCCATCATGCGGTCAAATGTTTACTTTGAAATGTATGGGAAATGTGAGTCACACTGCTGAGAAGTTGTGGACGGTTAGCTCTGGAGACCAAGTTTCATCAATGGTTGTCTCCACTCAACCAGCAGCCAGGGAAGGCCGGGTGTGACAATGATACAAACATGGGTGCGGCCCTTCGCCGTGACAATGTGACACACGTGCCTTGTGTGTCTCACGTGTTGAACCTGGTTGTCCAGAAATTTTTAAAGCACTATCCTGGACTACATGGCCTTCTGCAGAGGGCACGGTGTAACGCCTTCCTTAATCCACACACTCAGATGGGCTGTAAAGGATAGGCTAGAGGGAAGCCACTCACCAAGCAGGACCTCCAGAATCCTGAAACCCTTTAACCCCTATACAGGGATTAGGAATTACACAGGGCCCAAGGTGATCAATACCTGTGGAAGGCTGCAGTTCCAGAGAATAGTAGTCAGGCAGGGACAAAACATTAATTGAGGAACAGGAACAGAATGGGACGGCCAGGACTTAATCAGAAAACAAGCAGAGGTGAAATGCGGATCGGCCAACAAGGTACATAAACAGCAAGCAGGAAAAGTAGTCAGGTAAAAAGCACAAAAAAATCATAAAACTGAACTGGGGGTAAAAGTAACCAGAGGTTCATAGCTATGTCTGGCAGTGGTCTGCAGACAGGATGGGCATAAAAAAGGGTGTGGTGTCTTCCCATTGGTTGTAGCTGAATGATGGTACTTCATCTGTGAGATACCCACCACCTACATACAGCCAGAGATTCTGCATCTGTCAAGGTAATGCAGCCCAGTGGGTGAGCATAACCTGCGTCCACCTGCGCCGCTGGCATCAACTTCTCTCCCATCATCAGCACTATGCATGAAAGGAACACGTTGTCACCTGGCGACCGGAGTACAAATTGACGGAGCGTACTCCGTTGATGACTTAACCGCAGTGTGCGGCAATGATGCAAACCTGGCTGCGGGCCATCGTCAGGGCAATGTGACACACGTGCCTTGTATGGCTCACGTGTTGAATCTAATTCTCCAGCAATTTTTAAAACACAATCCCGGCCTACATGGCCTTGTGCAGCGGGCACGCTCGCTATGTGCTCACTTCCATCGTTCGCACACAGCAGCTCAACAACTTTCATCGCTACAGAAGTCTTTAGGTCTGGTGGTTAAACGCCTGAAATGCGATGTGCTGACACGCAGGAATTTGAATCTGCACATGTTGCAGCGTTTGTGGCAGCACCGCCGAACCCTGCTGCAATACGTTATGACATATAGCCTGGCCTAACTTGATCCAGAGGTGGTGCAGATCACGCTGCTGGAGTGGTGTCAGATCAAGGACCTATGCACCCTTCTACACAGTTTACAAATGTCGACGAAGATGTTTAGCACTGGCAATTAGAGTTGAGCACGGTTCGCGGTTTGAGGTTCTCCAGTTCGCGGCTCGAGTGATTTTGGGGGCTGTTCTAGATCGAACTAGAACTCGAACTTTTTTGCTAAAGCTCGATAGTTCTAGATACGTTCGAGAACGGTTCTAGCAGCAAAAAAAACAGCTAATTCCTAGCTGGCTTTCCGCTGTAATAGTGTAAGTCACTCTGTGACTCACACTATTATGACATTTCAGTGTATAGTGTGCGGGAACAGCGCATTCAGATCACTGATGTATGTATAATGGCGATCGCCAATTTTTTTTTTTTCCTTGTCTTCCTTCCCTAAGCGCGCGCGTGTAGTAGGGCGGGCCAGCATGTCAGCCAATCCCAGACACACACACAGCTAAGTGGACTTTTAGCCAGAGAAGCAATGGCATGTGTGATAGGATGTCCATGTCACATGTCCCTGCATTATAAAAGCGGACGTTTTCCTCCAGCACGCCATTATCTGCCTTCTGCGTCCTTGGTGTCAGACATCACTGGCGCAGCTCCTATCGCCGATACTGCTGTATACGCTCCATACACAGCGCTGGACAGCTTAGGGATAGCACTTTCTATCAGTCCTTTTAAGGGCTCATACCGGCAGGGTCAGAGCCATAGGTGACAGAGTTTAAAACAGAGTTTAACAGCTACACAAGATGACAGCGTCTGTGTAGCTAAGGTCAGAGATTTCCTTGCTGCATTTCCCCATTAGGAGGGATAGAAAAGCAGGCTTCCTTTCCTCTACCCAGAGACCCACAACCCTGCCACTGTACCCTCCTGCCCTTTGCACCCTCAAACTCATTGCTACTAAGCCATTATAGTAGCAAACACCAAGGAAACTTAGTGGCATCCTAAATGTGGCTGTTGGACTTCTGTATTGTCCCACTAGTGCAAAGATATTTGCAGCACGTCTGCCTGCATTGCACACTCAAGCTCATTGTTACTAAGCCATTATACTAGCAAACACTGAGTGAACTTAGTGGCATCCTAAACGTGGCTGTTGGACTGCTGTATTGCCCCAGTAGTGCAAAGATATTTGCAGCACGTCTGCCTGCATTGCACACTAAAACTCATTGTTACTAAGCCATTATACTAGCAAACACTGAGTGAACTTAGTGGCATCCTAAACGTGGCTGTTGGACTGCTGTATTGCCCCAGTAGTGCAAAGATATTTGCAGCACGTCTGCCTGCATTGCACACTAAAACTCATTGTTACTAAGCCATTATACTAGCAAACACTGAGTGAACTTAGTGGCATCCTAAACGTGGCTATTGGACTTCTGTATTGTCCCACTAGTTCAAAGATATTTGCAGCACGTCTGCCTGCATTGCACACTCAAACTCATTGTTACTAAGCCATTATACTAGCAAACACTGAGTGAACTTAGTGGCATCCTAAATGTGGCTATTGGACTTCTGTATAGTCCCACTAGTGCAAAGATATTTGCAGCACGTCTACCTGCATTGCACACGCAAACTCATTGTTACTAAGCCATTATACTAGCAAACACTGAGTGAACTTAGTGACATCCTAAACGTGGCTATTGGACTTCTGTATAGTCCCACTAGTGAAAAGATATTTGCAGCACGTCTGCCTGCATTGCACACTCCAACTCATTGTTACTAAGCCATTAAACTAGCAAACACTGAGTGAACTTAGTGGCATCCTAAACGTGGCTATTGGACTTCTGTATAGTCCCACTAGTGCAAAGATATTTGCAGCACGTCTGCCTGCATTGCACACTCCAACTCATTGTTACTAAGCCATTATACTAGCAAACACTGAGTGAACTTAGTGGCATCCTAAACGTGGCTATTGGACTTCTGTATAGTCCCACTAGTGCAAAGATATTTGCAGCACGTCTGCCTGCATTGCACACTCAAACTCATTGTTACTAAGCCATTATACTAGCAATTTATGCTGCCAGTTTAAGGGCCGTAGTTGCATTGTCAGGGATAATTATTCTTTATTATTCTGCTGTTAATAAAGCTAGACCACCGCTGCAATCTACACCACCTCTCAATTTTTACTACCACATTTTAAGTGCACAATCTTTTCGCAATCAACATGAGTGGCAAAATGACAGATGCTGGTGGAAAGGGGAAGAGGCGTGTTGGAAAAGGAAAAAAAGGGTTTGTCCGTGGGGAAGGTGGCAAAGCTTCATTAACATCTGCTGAAGATAGACCATCTACCAGCAAAAGTAAGATGTCTACTACTTACCGTGGACAATCCGATGTGCTCCCTTTTTTACGGACACGAACAACAGGAACAAAGGTAGATGATGGCCAAAAAAGGAAAATGCTTGAATGGATCTCAAGTGGTCCAACAAGTGCCCTCTCAGCCACCTCAACTACCGCATCCAAAAAACACCAGTCCTCTGAGTTGTCATCCCAATCAAACTTGCTTTCTCCCAGCTCTGAAGTCTCCATCAGCCCTGCACAGTATGGTGGAAGTGAGATGGCTGAGTCTGCAGAGCTGTTCAGTCACACTATAGCCTGGGAATCAGAGGTCTGCTCCCAAGCTACAGTGAGTACAGACCAGGAAATGGTCTGCAGTGCTGCCCAGAACCTTTGTGACTCTGATTCAGGCCGTGAGGACCAAGTTTCTGAGCATAATGTTGACCCTTTGTCACAAACTGTAACACCTGTGGTTATAGACAATGAGGAACATACTAATGACGATGAGACGCAGATACCAGATTGGGATGACAACTTAAATATTCGGTCAGGGCAAGAAGAGGCTCGGTCTGAGGGTGAGGGGAGTGCAAACACAACAATTGATGAGGAAGTTCTAGATCCCACCTACTGTCAACCCACAGTCAGGCACTCGAGGAGGTCAACAGAGGCGGTGGAGGAGGATGCAACCGACGACGAAGTTACCTTGCGCCTTCCTGGACAGAGTCGGAGCACTGGTAGCACGTCTACAACTGCATCATCAGCCACCACTCTGCCTCTGAGCACTAGTCGGGGGGGCTCAGCAGGTCACATGGCCTCTAAGCCTTGCCTAGCCTGGTCCTTTTTTGACATAGAAAAAGATTGCCCAAATTATGTGATGTGTAAAATTTGTCGTGATTCTGTTAGTAGAGGTCAAAACCTCAGCAGTTTGACAACTTCTTCCATGAATCGTCACATGAATAAATATCATAGGTCCCAGTGGGAAGCTCACCGTGCTGCAATGCGGCCTAGCGGAGCGAACCATCCACGGCCTGCCCCTTCCAGTGCATCCGCGCGCTCTTCATCTTCTAGGACTGTGGGGACAGCTGTCACACCTGGTTTTCCGCGCACAACTTCCACCACTGTAACCGCAACAGGCAGTTTGCTTGGTAGGTCGTCAGTTGGTTTGGAAGGGGAAACAAGTGCGTGTGTACAGCTCTCTCAGACATCGATAGCACCAACGTTGGATGAAGGCAACATCATGTCTCCGACTGCACTTTCCTCACAATCCTGCATTTTTCCAGGGACACCCTACTCAACTACTCAACACCGTCTACACACAGCATCCAGATCTCTGTCCCTCAGATGTGGACAAATAAAAGGCCATTTCCTGCGACCCATGACAAAGCTAAGAGGTTGACTTTATCCCTCTGTAAGCTCTTGGGTACCGAAATGCTGCCTTTCCGCCTGGTGGACACACAGGATTTTAGAGACCTTATGTCTGTCGCTGTGCCCCAGTACCAGATGCCCAGTTGCCACTACTTCTCTAAGAAAGGTGTGCCCGCGCTACACCAGCATGTCGCACACAACATCACCGTTTCCTTGAGAAACTCTGTGTGTGAACGGGTGCATTTTACCACCGATACTTGGACCAGTAAGCATGGACAGGGACGTTACATGTCGCTGACTGGGCACTGGGTAACTATGGTGATAGATGGTGAAGGGTCTGCTGCACAAGTCTTGCCGTCTCCACGACTTGTGTGTCAATCCTCTGTCTGTCCAAGTTCCGCCACTGCTTCTGCCTCCTCCACCTCATCTGTGTCCTCCACCTCCGCCCCAAGCCTGCCTGGTCATGCCACCAGCGTTCTCACTGCGCAGAAGGAATCACGCACCCCTCATTACTATGCTGGCAGCAGAGCGCAACGTCATCAGGCGGTCTTTAGCTTGACATGTCTTGGGAATAAGAGTCACACAGCTGAGGAGTTGTGGTCAGCTCTGCGGTCCGAGTTTAATAAATGGTTGTCTCCACTCAACCTGCAGCCTGGTAAGGCCGTGTGTGAAAATGCTGCAAACCTGGGTGCGGCCCTTCGCCTGGGCAAGGTGACACACGTACCTTGTATGGCTCCCGTGTTGAACCTTGTTGTCCAGCAATTTTTAACACACTATCCCGGCCTAGATGGCCTTCTGACCAGGGCACGAAAACTGTCTGCTCACTTCCGCCGTTCAAGCGCCGCAGCTGAGCGACTTGCATCGCTCCAGAAGTCTTTCGGCCTGCCGGTTCATCGCCTGAAATGCGATGTGCCGACACGCTGGAATTCGACTCTCCACATGTTACAGCGACTGTGGCAGCACCGCCGAGCCCTGGTGCAATACGTCATGACGTATAGCCTGGGCCAACGAGATGCAGAGGTGGGGCAGATCACCCTGATGGAGTGGTCTCAGATCAAGGACCTATGCACCCTTCTGCACAGTTTCGACATGGCGACGAATATGTTTAGCGCTGACAATGCCATTATCAGCATGACAATTCCAGTCATTTACATGCTGGAGCACACGCTAAACACTATTCGGAGTCAGGGGGTGGGACAACAGGAAGGGGAGGAACTACAGGAGGATTCATATGCGCAAGACATACCAACATCTCCAAGGTCCAGACGTTCATCATCACCAACGCGGCAGGCATGGGACCATGGGGGACAGGTATCAACAAGGGCGCATGGTAGCAGGCGAAATGTTGAGGAAGGTGCAGGAGAACATGAAGAAATGGAGGACGAACTGTCCATGGACATGGAAGACTCAGCGGATGAGGGAGACCTTGGTCAAATTTCAGTTGAAAGAGGTTGGGGGGAGATGTCAGAGGAAGAAAGAACGGTTAGCACCTCTATGCCACAAACACAGCGTGGACTTGGTCCGCATGGCTGCGCAAGACACATGAGTGCTTTCTTGCTGCACTACCTCCAACATGACCCTCGTATTGTCAAAATTAGAAGTGATGATGACTACTGGCTTGCCACACTATTAGATCCCCGGTACAAGTCCAAATTTTGAGACATAATTCCAGCCATAGAAAGGGACACACGTATGCAGGAGTATCAGCAGAAGCTGTTACTCGATCTTAGCTCGGCTTTTCCACCAAACAACCGTACAGGTGCAGGGAGTGAATCTCCCAGTTGTAACTTGACAAACATGGGACGGTCTCGTCATCTTCAACAGTCTACCCGTACCAGTAGGACTGTATCTGGTGCTGGTAACAGCAATTTTATGGAATCTTTTCATAATTTTTTTAGACCCTCCTTTGCAAGGCTAACAGAGACAACAAGTCTAACACATAGTCAACGGCTGGAGAGGATGATACAGGAGTATCTCCAAATGAACATCGATGCCATGACTTTGCAAATGGAGCCTTGCTCATTTTGGGCTTCAAATCTTGAAAAATGGCCAGAGCTCTCCACTTACGCCTTGGAGATTTTGTCGTGTCCAGCTGCCAGCGTTGTCTCTGAACGTGTCTTCAGTGCTGCTGGGTGTGTGCTGACAGATAAGCGCACCCGTCTGTCCAGTGACAATGTGGACAGACTAACATTCATCAAAATGAACAAGTCATGGATCCACAAGGAATTTACTACCCCTGTGTCATCCTGGGGAGAGTAAATGCTTGTGGATTTGGAATGTGCTTGATGCAAATCAAAACATCCTGTTTGCAACTAGGGCACAAGTGCTGCCACTGATGGGGTGTCTGTGTGGCCCAATTTTTTGAAAAAAGGGAGACTCCGCTTGGAGTAACCCTTGCTTACATTGTTTTTAAAAGGAGCCAAGATGAACAAGTCATGGTTCAGCAAAGACTTTGCTACCTACCCCGGTGTCATCCTGGGGACGGTTAAGTATGGCGTATTTTTGAATGTGCTTGATGCAAATCTAGCTGTGAAGTGTACAACTAGGGCACAAGTGCTGCCACTGAATGGGTGGCTGTGTGTGGGGCCCAATTTTTTTAAAAAAGCGAGACTCCGCTTGGAGTAACCCTTGCTTGCTGTGCTTTTTAAAAATGATCCAAGATGAACAGAGCTGGGATCAGGAAAGACTTTGCTACCTACCCCGGTGTCATCCTGGGGACGGTTAAGAATGGCATATTTTGGAATGTGCTTGATGCAAATCAAAACATCCTGTTTGCAACTAGGGCACAAGTGCTGCCACTGAATGGGTGGGTGTGTGTGGGGCACAATTTTTGTAAAAAAAGGGAGACTCCGCTTGGAGTAACCCTTGCTTACATTGTTTTTAAAAGGAGCCAAGATGAACAAGTCATGGTTCAGCAAAGACTTTGCTACCTACCCCGGTGTCATCCTGGGGACGGTTAAGTATGGCGTATTTTTGAATGTGCTTGATGCAAATCTAGCTGTGAAGTGTACAACTAGGGCACAAGTGCTGCCACTGAATGGGTGGCTGTGTGTGGGGCCCAATTTTTTGAAAAAAGGGAGACTTCGCTTGGAGTAACCCTTGCTTGCTGTGTTTTTTAAAAATGATCCAAGATGAACAGAGCTGGGATCAGGAAAGACTTTGCTACCTACCCCGGTGTCATCCTGGGGATGGTTAAGAATGGCATATTTTGGAATGTGCTTGATGCAAATCAAAACATCCTGTTTGCAACTAGGGCACAAGTGCTGCCACTGAATGGGTGGGTGTGTGTGGGGCACAATTTTTGGAAAAAAAGGGAGACTCCGCTTGGAGTAACCCTTGCTTACATTGTTTTTAAAAGGAGCCAAGATGAACAAGTCATGGTTCAGCAAAGACTTTGCTACCTACCCCGGTGTCATCCTGGGGACGGTTAAGTATGGCGTATTTTTGAATGTGCTTGATGCAAATCTAGCTGTGAAGTGTACAACTAGGGCACAAGTGCTGCCACTGAATGGGTGGCTGTGTGTGGGGCCCAATTTTTTGAAAAAAGGGAGACTCCGCTTGGAGTAACCCTTGCTTGCTGTGTTTTTTAAAAATGATCCAAGATGAACAGAGCTGGGATCAGGAAAGACTTTGCTACCTACCCCGGTGTCATCCTGGGGATGGTTAAGAATGGCATATTTTTGAATGTGCTTGATGCAAATCAAAACATCCTGTTTGCAACTAGGGCACAAGTGCTGCCACTGAATGGGTGGGTGTGTGTGGGGCACAATTTTTGGAAAAAAAGGGAGACTCCGCTTGGGGTAACCCTTGCTTGCTGTGTTTTTTAAAAATGATCCAAGATGAACAGAGCTGGGATCAGGAAAGACTTTGCTACCTACCCCGGTGTCATCCTGGGGACGGTTAAGAATGGCATATTTTGGAATGTGCTTGATGCAAATCAAAACATCCTGTTTGCAACTAGGGCACAAGTGCTGCCACTGAATGGGTGGGTGTGTGTGGGGCACAATTTTTGGAAAAAAAGGAAGACTCCGCTTGGAGTAACCCTTGCTTGCTGTGTTTTTTAAAAATGATCCAAGATGAACAGAGCTGGGATCAGGAAAGACTTTGCTACCTACCCCGGAGTCATCCTGGGGACGGTTAAGTATGGCGTATTTTTGAATGTGCTTGATGCAAATCAAAACATCCTGTTTGCAACTAGGGCACAAGTGATGCCACTGAATGGGTGGGTGTGTGTGGGGCACAATTTTTGGAAAAAAAGGGAGACTCCGCTTGGAGTAACCCTTGCTTGCTGTGTTTTTTAAAAATGATCCAAGATGAACAGAGCTGGGATCAGGAAAGACTTTGCTACCTACCCCGGAGTCATCCTGGGGACGGTTAAGTATGGCGTATTTTTGAATGTGCTTGATGCAAATCTAGCTGTAAAGTGTACAACTAGGGCACAAGTGCTGCCACTGAATGGGTGGGTGTGTGTGGGGCCCAATTTTTTGAAAAAAGGGAGACTCCGCTTGGAGTAACCCTTGCTTGCTGTGTTTTTTAAAAATGATCCAAGATGAACAGAGCTGGGATCAGGAAAGACTTTGCTACCTACCCCGGTGTCATCCTGGGGACGGTTAAGTATGGCGTATTTTTGAATGTGCTTGATGCAAATCTAGCTGTAAAGTGTACAACTAGGGCACAAGTGCTGCCACTTAATGGGTGGGTGTGTGTGGGGCACAATTTTTGGAAAAAAAGCGAGACTCCGCTTGGAGTAACCCTTGCTTGCTGTGTTTTTTAAAAATGATCCAAGATGAACAGAGCTGGGATCAGGAAAGACTTTGCTACCTACCCCGGAGTCATCCTGGGGACGGTTAAGTATGGCATATTTTTGAATGTGCTTGATGCAAATCTAGCTGTAAAATGTACAACTAGGGCACAAGTGCTGCCACTGAATGGGTGGGTGTGTGTGGGGCCCAATTTTTGGAAAAAAGGGAGACTCCGCTTGGAGTCACCTTGCGGTGTTTTACATGATTTTAGAAGGGCGTGCCATGCCTATATCTGTGTCTCGTCCTCCTTTTCCTCGTTACGCTCTTTTGTTTTCGCATGAGAATTTGTTCTTGTCACTTTCCCATGTGTTTGTGTTGTGTTGTGAGCTGTTTGTCACCTTTTGGACACCTTTGAGGGTGTTTTCTAGGTGTTTTTATGTGTTTGTGAATGCCTGCCATTGTTTCCTATGCGGTTCGAGTTCGGTTCGTCGAACGTTCGACGAACCGAACTCGAACGGGACCTCCGTTCGGCGAACCGACCTCGAGCCGAACTGCGACCGGTTCGCTCATCTCTACTGGCAATGCCATTCTCAGCGTGACAATTCTGGTCATCTACATGATGGAGCACACTGTAAGCATTATTCAGAGTCAAGTGTTGGGACAAGAGGAAGGGGAGGAAGTACAGGAGGAGTCATATGCGGAAGGGATAACAAGATCTACGAGGTCCAGATGGTCAGCGGCACCTAGGCGGCAGTTGTGGTGGGGGAGAGGGATTAACAAGGGCGCATAGTATCAGCAAAAAGTGTTGAGAAAGGTGCAGGAGCCCATGAAGAAATGGAGGACGAACTGGCGATGGGCATGGAAGACTCAGCAGATGAGTGAGAGCTTGCTCACATTTCGGTTGTGCGAGGTTGGGGGGAGAGGGCAGAGGAAGGAGGCACGATTCTCACCTCTCTGCCACCAACACACCAAGGACTTGGTCCTCCTGGATGCACAAGACACATGAGCGCCTTCTTGCTGCACTACCTACAACATGACCCTCGGATTGTACGAATTCGAAGTAATGCTAACTACTGGGTTGCCACACTGTTAGATCCCCGGTACAAGACAAAATTTGGCGAAATAATTCCTGCCATAGAAAGGGACGCACGTATACAGGAGTATCTGCAGAAGGTGGTACGCAATCTTAGATCTGCTTTTCCACTAAACACCAAAAAATATTGACAAATCCCCAGGGCCAGATGGCATTCATCCACGAATATTGAGGGAATTGAGCTCCGTAATCGACAGACCGCTGTATCTCATCTTTTTAGACTCACTTGTAAAAGGGTTGGTGCCTCAGGATTGGAGGATTGCTGATGTGGTACCGATATTTAGGAAAGGTAAGAGGGTAGATCCAGGCAACTACCGTCCAGTAAGCCTGACATCAGTAGTTTGCAAAGTTTTTGAGTGCATTTTAAGGGATGACATGCAAAAATATATTGCAGAAAATAATATGATAACTGACAAACAGCATGGATTCATGAAAGATAAGTCGTGTCTAACCAACCTGTTGGGGTTCTATGTGGGGGTAAGTTCAAACCTGGATATTGGTAATGCAGCTGATGTGATTTATTTGGACTTTGCAAAGGCATTTGATACTGTACCACATAATAGCCTTATACTAAAGCTCCAGAAGCAAAGACTAGGGGACACAATATGCAACTGGGTAAGGAATTGGCTAAAAGATAGGAAACAAAGAGTAGTCATAAATAGTACATTCTCTAAATGGGCTATAGTCAGCAGTGGGGTGCCGCAGGGATCTGTGCTTGGACCGATTCTTTTTAATCTCTTTATTAATGACCTTGTGGATGGGATTGGTAGTACAGTGTCAGTCTTTGCCGATGACACCAAACTATGTAGGTGTCAGGACCGGGAGGACTGGTAGACCCAGGAGGTGGATCCTCTGGACCGAGCACCCCACCGGGGGGCAGGGTACACGGCAACCGGAGCACTGGCGTGGCCAGGACGGGAGCCGCGTCCCACAGGGGACGGGAAGACCAAAGTCACTGGGGTCACGGAGTTCCTAAGACTGTACGGTATACATGTACAGGTGCCGGGTGGTAATGACAAGCAGTAGTCCAGGAAACGGAACACGGCAATAGAAGACCTGAGCATCTAGCTTTCAAAACTAAGTTTCAAGACACGTTGATCAGGCGCCGCCCACATGGCAAGGCCAGTCTTATATACCCAGCACAGCCTCATGTCATTTCATGCTGCAGGTGTGCTGGGCCTATAAGACCAGGAGAGTGGGCGCGGCCCGGTCCTATACAGAACCATGTGGCTAAGACTCAGAGTCAGACTCATAAGACCAGGAGCAGGACACAGGAGAGCACGAGCGGGAGCGGCAGCCATGACCGGAGGACACGTGGACTGGATCAGTGGTTAAGGAGCAGTGCAATGACGGTGAGGCTGGATCAGTGGGTACGGAGCGGTGCCGGGATGGTGCGACCGGATCAGCGGGTTAGGAGCGGTGCTGAGGCATCGGGAGCGTGACAGTACCCCCTCTCTATGCCCCCCCCTCCGTGCACAGTACCCCAGGGGCACCCCGGATCGAGTCACCGGACCAGGAACCAAGGCAAAGGCGGGGAAGGACCGCTGACCCCGTGCCGCCTTCTTGGCCGCACGACGCTTAGCCGACGATCTACCAGTAGTGGCAACGGGGGCAACGGGAAGCGGAGGACAGACAAAAGTAGG
The DNA here is from genome assembly GCF_048569485.1 of Anomaloglossus baeobatrachus. Classification (NCBI taxonomy): domain Eukaryota; kingdom Metazoa; phylum Chordata; class Amphibia; order Anura; family Aromobatidae; genus Anomaloglossus; species Anomaloglossus baeobatrachus. Next base: position 151,397,373 of record NC_134358.1, read on the forward strand.
ACTGGGGTCGTGGACGACCGGATCGGGCGTCTCGGACCGGGTACAGGATATTGTCTCATCCTCAGTAGCCGGGGACATCGAAGTCTCAATAGCCAGGGACGGTGGAGCGACGCTAGACTGCGTCGTTTCTTCATCAGGGCCCGGTGGCACCAAGGACTCAGGCGACAGGAGTTGTGGTACGACGCTGGACTGCGTCGTCTCCTCTTCTGGTTCCGGTGGCACCACAGGTACAAGAGACAGGAGTTGTGGTACGACGCTGGACTGCGTCGTCACTTCTTCCTCCTGTTGTGACATGACAAGCCCAGGTGACAGGGACCGAGGAACAGGCTGTAGACAGGTATCCTGGCACAACGGACTCCAACGAGTGATTGCGCCAGAGCGCCAACTGATGTCAGGGTCATGGAGTTGTAGCCAGGACAGACCCAGCAGAAGCGCGGGAGCCATTCTCGGGATGACATAGAAAGTAATAGTCTCCATGTGCAGAGCACCAACACAGAGTCTCACGGGTTCCGTTGTATATATGACGGGTTCGTATAACGGTTTTCCGTCCACGGAGGCGAACCAGAGGGGTTTGGCAAGCGGGGTCACAGGTATCTGGTATCGGGACACTGTAGATTGGTAAATGAAATTACCCGCTGCCCCCGAATCAATGTGAGCCTCTGCCGTGAACCGGGTCTTCTCAGTCGTTATCTGGACAGTCTGAGTAACCGGGACTGAGGGGATTCCGGTACCAAGGGTGGCGGTTCCCACCATCCCTTGGACTCGGGGTCTTCCTGGTCTCTCAGGGCATGAGCGGAGCAGATGTGAACCGCTTCCACAATAGAAACACAGGCCCTGGGCGAGTCGCTCTGCACGGCGTTGCTCAGCTTGGCTCAGTCGGTAAATTTGCATTGGTTCAGGAGTAGAATCGCAGAACGGCAGTGGCGGGGGAACGGTAGACCTCTGCGGAACAGAGATGTGACGGATTGGTCGCTTCTCCCGGGATACTTCCTTGGTTCGCTCTTGGAAACGGAGGTCAATCCGGGTGGCTAGGGATATCAGAGCGTCCAAAGTACAGGGAACATCACGACCGGCTAATTCGTCCTTAATGCGGCCCGACAGGCCCTCCCAAAAGGCTGCCGTCAATGCCTCGTTATTCCAGCCTAGCTCGGAGGCAAGCGTGCGGAACTGGATGGCGTACTGGCCCACCGTCAGGGTTCCTTGGCGTAGCCGGAGGAGCGAGGAGGTAACCACGGTGGTGCGTCCCGGTTCATCAAAGGTATCACGGAAGGCCTGCAGGAATTCCAGGAGGTCGGTGGTCACTGGGTCCTCATTCTCCCACAAAGGATTCATCCAGGCCAATGCTTCGCCTTCCAGATGGGACATTAGAAAGGCCACCTTAGCTTGGTCTGAAACAAACAAATGGGGAAGCAACTTGAAATGCAGGGAGCACTGGTTCAAGAAGCCTCTGCAGGTCTTGGGATCGCCCGCATAGCGAGGTGGAGCAGCGAGGCAGAGGGGACAACAGGTTCGGACTTAGACGCTGTCTGCTGCGTCAACGGAGACGAGGCGGCAGTCTGTAATGTGTACAACCGGTGGTCCACAGACGTCAGGAACTTCAGTATGCGGTGTAAGGTGTCACGCTGTTGCACCAGTTCCTGGCGTAGTTCAGCCAGCTCAGACGCTTGTGCTCCGGCGGAATCCATGGCCTGATCAATCTGTCAGGACCGGGAGGACTGGTAGACCCAGGAGGTGGATCCTCTGGACCGAGCACCCCACCGGGGGGCAGGGTACACGGCAGCCGGAGCACTGGCGTGGCCGGGACGGGAGCCGCGTCCCACAGGGGACGGGAAGACCAAAGTCACTGGGGTCACGGAGTTCCTAAGACTGTACGGTATACATGTACAGGTGCCGGGTGGTAATGACAAGCAGTAGTCCAGGAAACGGAACACGGCACAAGAAGACCTGAGCATCTAGCTTTCAAAACTAAGTTTCAAGACACGTTGATCAGGCGCCGCCCACATGGCAAGGCCAGTCTTATATACCCAGCACAGCCTCATGTCATGTCCTGCTGCAGGTGTGCTGGGCCTATAAGACCAGGAGAGTGGGCGCGGCCCGGTCCTATACAGAACCATGTGGCTAAGACTCAGAGTCAGACTCATAAGACCAGGAGCAGGACACAGGAGAGCACGAGCGGGAGCGGCAGCCATGACCGGAGGACACGTGGACTGGATCAGTGGTTAAGGAGCAGTGCAATGACGGTGAGGCCGGATCAGTGGGTACGGAGCGGTGCCGGGATGGTGCGACCGGATCAGCGGGTAAGGAGCGGTGCTGAGGCATCGGGAGCGTGACAGTAGGATATTAAAAACTGACCTGGATAGTACAATATTACAAAAAGATCTGGATAAGATGTCAGAATGGGCAGATACTTGGCAAATGAGATTTAATGTTGATAAATGTAAAGTAATGCACCTAGGACGGAGTAATCCTATAGCTGCGTATACATTAAATGGAAGTAAACTCGGGACTACAGAACAGGAGAAGGACTTGGGTATTCTCATTACAAATAAGCTGAGCAGCAGCACTCAATGTCAAGCAGCAGCTGCTAAAGCAAACAAGATTTTAGGGTGTATAAAAAGAGAGATTAGATCACGTATTGTTACCGCTCTATAAATCACTTGTAAGGCCACATCTGGAATACGGGATCCAGTTTTGGGCTCCACATTTTAAAAAGGACATTCAGAAGTTAGAGTCAGTTCAAAGGCGGGCAACTAGACTATTACAAGGAATGGAAGGCCTCCCATATGATGACAGGTTGAAAAAGTTAGATATGTTTAGCTTAGAAAAAAGACGTCTCAGAGGAGATCTCATTTATATGTATAAATACATGTGTGGTCAATATAAAGGACTGGCACATGACTTATTTCTTCCAAAGACAGTACTAAGGACCAGGGGGCACTCACTGCGAGTGGAAGAAAAGCGATTCCAACAGCTAAATAGGAAAGGGTTCTTTACAGTTAGAGCAGTCAGACTGTGGAATGCCCTACCACAAGAGGTAGTAATGGCAGATACTATAACAGCTTTTAAAAAAGGGCTGGATGATTTAATCAGTACACAAAACATTGTTGGTTATAAATGACTTATTGACTAAATGTAGAACTGGTGGAGGAAGGTTGAACTAGATGGACCTAGGTCTTTTTTCAACCTAAGTAACTATGTAACTATGTAACCAGTGCTGCACAGAGTGAATCTCAACGCTTTGTCATGGATAGGAGGAAATGGTCTTTTACTTGTCCACATCTGAGGGACCGAGGGCTGGCTGCTGTGCTGAGATGGCATTGAGTACGGTGTCCCTGCAGAGTTGCACTTTTGGTCATATACAAAATGAGTTGAAAAAGGACAGATGCTGGTGGAAAGGGGAACAGGTGTGTTGGAAAGGGGAAAAAAGTTTTTGTCCGTGGGTTTGGTGGTTAAGCAAAAGTAACATTTGCTGAAGAAACACCATCTGTTACGGTGGGACTGGCAGATTTGGATAAGGTGGTATATACTATGTTACCGCTATATAACGAAAATTAATAAGAAAAGAAAGAGAAAGGTATATATCCCCATCAGCAGTCAATGTCCACCGTGCTCCCAGATGGAAAAGGAGAGGTTGGCAACTGGAAGGTTAGGTGGAGGATACAGAGCTATGTGGCTATGAAACTAATAGTAGCCTGAACCGAGTTAGACGCCACTCGGATCTGCAGACTGGGAGCCCTGTTAGCGTCACAGGGTCCACACGCCCACCCAGCCCAGGAACTCCCTGTTAACATCACAGTGGCCATTGAGTACGCTGACCGTGTGCATTGGGGCCACACCTGTGGACAGCAGGCGCATCAGCAGCAGCAGGCCTGTTAATGCCACTGGGCTGCACAAGCAGGACTTGTAGGACAGGAGCTGGTCTTAACCGTTCTGCGTTACCAACTGTGGTGGCGGCCTGCATCGACGCCCTATCCCTGCCTACCTCTGGCCTAAAGCCGCAATGGGTTCAACACATGGAGGTGTGCTCTTTCATAATAGAAGACTGCGCACCTCCTTGTTGGCTCCAGCCCGTTTTATAACCTGGGTCCGCCCCAAACCAGGGTGGACCACAATGCACCTCCAAAAAAAAAAAAAAAAGCAGAGTGACACGTCATGAGTGGCATAACTAGCGTCCTATTTGGAACCGCAACTTCAATCATGACCTCATGGCTGCAACGACACAAACACCTCACCAGTCATCGTCTGACCATCAATAATGAGGTGACAAGTCATAGGGGCGGGCCTCTGCAAGCCATTTGGGAGTGGCCTGGCCACATCGTCAGGACACCTGATGCCCTGTGGTCTATATGGGCCCCCCACATCAGGGGCAGGGCCAAAGACTTCATTACCGGACCTAGTCTCTGATGCAGTAAGTGCCTGAGCATGCTCAGTAGCATGAAATACAGTCTCTGAAAAAAGACTATCAGCTTTAGCATGGTGTCTAGGCACAAAACAGGACTTAGACCCGGCACGGAATGCAAGTACCTGTGCAAAGAGGCTTTTCGCACTAAGTGTGGGAGCATGCGCTGTATCCCGAAATGAAGACTTAGCCTCAGGAATGGCACAGTCAGGCTGAGCATACTCACTAGGCGAAACACTGTAGTTAGGCTGCGGCTGGGGTAAATCGGCACACGCATGCGCACTAGCTGCCTCTCCACACTTAGACGTGGAGGAGAAATTGCTCTTCGGGTGTGGACTTGGAGATGCTGTCTATGAACAGAAGGAAAAGCTAATGGTGTGTGTTACAGCAAGGAGCCACCGCGGAAACACTTTGTTCATTTGTGAGGGGAGTCATTTTGTAGTTTGGTGAGGAGTACCGTAACGCCAGTGAGCAGCATCCTGTGCCACAGACCAACATTCTTACGGTGCTGTCTATACTGCTTACCATGAGAGGAGCGTAAAGTCTGTATTTCTGGCAACTGGACATCACAGTACCCGGGTACGGTAGGCTGTGCCCAGACAATAATGCTAATGCGGGCACGCAACACTTTGTTTTATTAGCAAAACACATATCTGTTCTGGGTAGGCCGACTATTTATAGACAATAAGACTTGCTGCCTCTGCACTGTCAAATTGTCACGTACAGTTTAAATCACAGAGGGACAGCGACACATGTTTGCATTGACTGTTGATTTTCAAGATTTCCATGACTGTATGGCAGAGCTGTGTGGTTTGCATTCACACTGTTATCATCTGCCTTATCTGTGAGGCTTCAGCTAACAAGGGTATTCAGGGGGGGTAATGTGTTTTGTCTATGTTTACGTAGATAACTGGGAAGCTCTTGTGATGCGCCACTGGTAAGTCATGTTCGCACACACACACACGCACACGCACAAACACACAATTACTGCTACGCAGAGGGATTAGCAGGTAGTAGGCAACATAATAGATTGTTCAATTATTTAAATTGTATGCATGGTTCTTATTGTTTGTTTTGGTAAAGTTAAACAATCATTTATCAACCCAACTGACTAGAGTCCTTTTCCTGTTGCCTGGTTTTGCTGCATACTGGGGAGCCCACCCTGTACACGACTTAAAATGAAGCATAAGTCGCAATGTGAATTTCACTGTGCTACAATGCGGCCTAGCATGCCTGTGCAACCACTGCCTGCCCCATTAAGTGCATCTGCGTGCTCTTCATCCTCTGTGACTGGGGACAGCAGTCTCACATGGTTTTTCACACTGAACTTCCACCCCTTTACACGCAACAGGGAGTGTGATTGGCAGGTCATCACTTGTTTTGGAAGTGGAAACAGATGGTATTGTTGAGCTGTCAGACATCGAGAAAACCAACATTGGATGCAGGCTACATTATATCCACACCTGCACCTTCGTCACAGATTGGCTGGACTACCTGCATTTAATAATTGCATTCCAGAAATGGAAAGGAGTGTAGAATGCACATGTGTTGTACCTTTCTTGGCAGCAAAGGAACACTAACTTAGTATTACAGACAATTTTAGGAAGGCAGAAAAAGAGTCAGCTCTTTGGGCAAATTAAATAGCGTGGCAAAAGTGGACAGGTGGGTACAGTGGCCGTGTTCTGTGGGTACCAGGACAGTAAAGGAAGCCTCACTTTCTATCCCTCCGAATGATCAAATGCAGCAAGGAATTCCCTGAGTTTGCTATAAAATTAGCGTAGCAAAATGTGCATGAGGGTGTCATGCAGAGGTGCTGCAAATAGATTTGCACCAGTGGGACACTAATGGAAGTCCAACAGTCACTTCTTGTATGCCACTAAATGGCAGATTTTTTTGCTATCATTATAGCTTATTAAAAACAGAGCAGGAGGGTGTCATGCAGAGGTGCTAGAAATAGCTTGGCACCAGTGGGACAATAATGAAATACAACAGCCAGTTCTTGTAAGCCACTAAATGGCAGCATTTTTTGCTATCATTATAGCTTATTAAAAACAGAGCAGGAGGGTGTCATGCAGAGGTGCTGCACATAGATTTGCACCAGTGGGCCACTAATGGAGTACAACAGCCACTTCTTGTATGCCACTAAATGGCAGCATTTTTTGCTTTCATTATAGCTTATTAAAAACAAAGCAGGAGGGTGTCATGCAGAGGTGCTGCACATAGATTTGCACCAGCGGGACACTAATGGAAGTCCAACAGCCACTTTTAGGATGCCACTAAGTTTACTCAGTGTTTGCTAGTATAATGGCTTAGTAACAATGAGTTTGAGTGTGCAATGCAGAGGTGCTGCACATAGATTTGCAGCAGTGGGAGACTAATGGAAGTCCAACAGCCACTTTTAGGATGCCACTAAGTTTCCTCAGTGTTTGGTATTATAATGGCTTTGGAACAATGAGTTTGAGTGTGCAATGCAGGCAGACGTGCTGCAAATATCTTTGCACTAGTGGGACAATTCAGAAGTCCAACAGCCACGTTTAGGATGCCACTAAGTTTCCTCAGTGTAGCTACTATAATGGCTTAGTAACAATGAGTTTGAGTGTGCAATGCAGGCAGACGTGCTGCAAATATCTTTGCACTAGTGGGACAATATAGAAGTCCAACAGCTACGTTTAGGATGCCACTAAGTTTCCTCAGTGTTTGCTACTATAATGGCTTAGTAACAATGAGTTTGAGTGTGCAACGCAGGCAGACGTGTTGCAAATATCTTTGCACTAGTGGGACAATACAGAAGTCCAACAGCCACGTTTAGGATGCCACTAAGTTTCCTCAGTGTTTGCTACTATAATGGCTTAGTAACAATGAGTTTGAGTGTGCAATGCAGGCAGACGTGCTGCAAATATCTATGCACTAGTGGGACAATACAGAAGTCCAACAGCAACGTTTAGGATGCCACTAAGTTTCCTCAGTGTTTGCTACTATAATGGCTTAGTAACAATGAGCTTGAGTGTGCAATGCAGGCAGACGTGCTGCAAATATCTTTGCACTAGTGGGACAATACAGAAGTCCAACAGCCACATTTAGGATGCCACTAAGTTTCCTCGGTGTTTGCTACTATAATGGCTTAGTAACAATGAGCTTGAGTGTGCAAAGGGCAGGAGGGTACAGTGGCAGGGTTGTGGGTCTGGGTAGAGGAAAGGAAGCCTGCCTTTCTATCCCTCCTAATGGGGAAATACAGCGAGGAAATCCCTGACCTTAGCTACACAGACGCTGTCATCTTGTGTAGCTGTTGAAATCTGTTTTCACGGCCCTGACTGTCACCTATGCCTCTGACCCTGCCGGTATTAGCCCTTAAAAGGACTAATAGAAACTTCTATCCCTATTCAGTATAGCGCTGTGTATAGAGCGTACACAGCAGTATCGGAGACAGGAGCTACGCCAGCGGTGTCTGACACCCAGACGCAGAAGAGATAATGGCGTCCGGACGGGCAGATACTCGTTTTTATAATGCAGGGACATGTGACATGGACATCCTATCACACATGCCGTTGCTTCTCTGGCTAAAAGTCCACTTAGCTGTGTGTGTGTCTGGGATTGGCTGACATGCTGGCCCGCCCCACTGCACGCGCGTGAAGACAAGGAAAAAAAAAAAAATGGCCATTATCCAAACAGCAGTGATCTGAATGCGCTGTTCCCGCACACTATACACTGAAATTTCATAATAGTGTGAGTCACAGAGTGACTTACACTATTACAGCGGAAAGCCAGCTAGTAATTAGCTTGTCTTTTTGCTGCTAGAACCGTTCTCGAACGTATCTAGAACTATCGAGCTTTAGCAAAAAGCTCGAGTTCTAGTTCGATCTAGAACAGTCCCCAAAATCACTCGAGCCGCGAACTGGAGAATCTCGAACCGCGCTCAACTCTACTCCTCAGTTTTCGAGACATGGCTTTTCTGGGCAATTTTAGGCTTTGGAGTGATATTGATTTGCTTTTAACAAATTTGCCAGAAATTGAGTTTGCTAGTAGATTTTTTCAAAGTTGGTGAATTTGAAAAGTATTCAATCTAGCCATATCTCAGCTACCTGAAACTGCAAAACAGGTTAATTAATAAAAGCCATTACCTGCGGTCACACTCACATATACAGAGGCAGTAGTGGTGTGGAGAGTTACCGGGTTCCTCACCGCACACGTGTACTGTCCTTCATCCTGAGGTACAGCATTAGTAATACTATATTTGCTTGTCTTTTCCACTAATACCGAGCCATTGAGTTTCCACTGGTATTCAGGAGTTGGGAAAGAATCAGCAGAACATGTTAATGTGATGGAGGAACCGGGCCTCACAAATGCTGCGCCTTCTATTTGTATTTTATCTGGGCCATCTGCAATATAAAAAAGAAAAGTAGGTACAGTGGATAAAATTACAGATTCTTAGAACATTTGCACCCTCGCATCTCAATGGTCTGGTGCAAAGCTGAATTCTGGTGTGACGCCAAACGTCTTTCGACATTGCTGAGACTTTAGTGATATGTTGTGTATAATGCTAGAGTATACAGGTTAAGCGGATGCAACAACGCAGGGAAGGCTGAAACAGCGGTAACTTAACAACAGGTATTTATTCTGCACAAACAGAGGGATATGGCATTAAGTATTGTACAAAGGAATGGCACAGGTTATGGCATGCAAACAGTCACCATTAAAACAAAAAAACAGTCACCATTAACGTTTTCTTAACCTTTATTCCCTCTACTAAGGGAAGCATCAGTATTACTGTCCTTTCCGTCACTGTCATAAACTATCTAAAGTATCCTAAATTGCAAAAATACCCTAACGGGAGATGCATCTTAACCCACTAGACTACAAGTCCAAATTAGCAGGGACTTTCCTTCCTTCCTTAGCATACTGGCCGTAGTGGAGTATCAGTTGCCACACAGTACCCTAGGCCAGGTCAAAAATCAATATCTCACAAAGATGGTCCTCCACTATGGCCGAATTGTACTTGCGCCTGGTCAGGGATTTTCATCTGGAACAGGTCATCATTTTCCTCTAGAATGGGTCAAGATCATCAGTGCTTGACTTTTGGTGCTTGGTCTTCTTCTGAGATGGGTTTATGGTCTTTTGTGCTTATCATTCGGCACTTACTCTTCCTCTGGAACCGGTCAATGTCTTCGGTTCCTGACTGTTTGCACTTGGTCTCCCTCTGGAATGGATCACAGTCACCGGTGCTTGACTGTTAGTGCTTGGTTTTCCTCTCAGCTGGATTACGGTCTTCATTGCTTGACCATCGATATTTGGTCTTTCTCTGGCATGGGTCATGGTCTTTGGTGCTTAACTGTTGGTGCTTGATCTTCCTCTGGGCTATGTGTTGATCTTCAGTGCTTGACTGTTTGTGACCTGTTCAAGAAGGAGACCAAGCACCAACAGTCAAGCACTGCAGATCAACACATAGCCCAGAGGAAGGTCAAGCACCAACAGTCAAGCACCAAAGACCATGACCCATCCCAGAAAAAGACCAATCACTAACAGTCAAGTACCAATGATTGTGACCTGTTCCAGAAGAAGACCAAGCACCATCATCGGTACTTGACTGTTAGTGATTGGTCTTCCTCTGGGATGGGTCAAGGTCTTCAGTGCTTAGCTGTTAGTGCTTGGTTGTCCTCCGGGCTGGGTCACGGTCTTCGTTGCTTGACAGTTGATCCTTGGTCTTCCTCTTGAATAGGTACGGTCTTCGGTGCTTGACTGTCAGTGATTGGTCTTTCTCTGGGATGGGTCATGGTCTTCAGTGTTTGACTGTTAGTGCTTGGTCTTCCTATGGCATGGGTCATAGTCTTCAGGGTTTGACCATCAGTGCTTTGTCTTCCTCTGGGATGCTCTCTGGTGCTTGACAATTGGCAATAGATCTTCCTCTCTGCTCAGTTCACAGATGGTCAGCTGTAAGCCTGCTCTACTGTTCACACAACAGCTATCTTCCAAGTCTAGGTGCTGATTCCTTCCCTTCTATGCTGTCCCACACTTTTACATTTTGTAACTGCGCCACAATTATCACCTGAACTGGCGTCCTAATACACCATTTTGTGTAGAATTAATTTTGACATGACACCCACAATTTTTTGGGGGGACCAAAATGACCTGAACTATCTTTTGATAAATTGTTGAAATTCACAGGTGCAAAAACGAATTAAACGTTGGATAGTTAACAAAGCAGATTTAACAGATAAAGCTTTTTCTGCGCATCTGTGCATGATGAAATTAGCTATGTTACTTCTTCTTGTACAACTCTTTTAAATCTATGGTCTTTATTTAGAAGATTGTTATAAAAAAAGGAAGTCTACATAGTCAATGGCAAATTTAGACAATTTATGATTCACTTTACCAAATCTATTTTCTATAACTGTTTTCAACTGTCACATCACATGGTATAACACATCCAACAGGAGGTATAACATGGCCTGTGTAAAAGCATGAGAAAGGGAATGCAGCAGCCAATTTGTAGTGAATCTATATTGTGACGCCCTAGCACCATAAAGTGGTCACAGAATAACACTACACCCCACAGAACACCATCCCATACCAGGTTCCATCAGCCACAAAACCCTAGCCACCCCCCTCAGGGTAGGAAGGACACACCAGTGGGCAGGACCAGGTGGATTGGGAGTCCCCACCTAGGGGTCTTGAGGATCCGGGGGAGGGAACCAGTCAGTTTAAGTTTAAGTTCAAATGAAGTGGGAGTTGAAGTCGGTAGTCAGTGACAATGACGGGCTGTGGCAGAGAGTTCGAGTCTGTGCCTAGTGCAGATAGCCAGGGTAGTGGCCCTGGTCTACTGGCTAGGTGGCAAGCAGTGGACCATGTCTAAAGGCGACGGGAGTTCGGTAGCGGGAAATCCAGAGTGGACCGGGAAAGGGTTGGAGCCCGCCGATACCGACAGCGGAGATCCGGTCCGGAAACCAAGCACAGGCGGGGTACCTGGATCCTAGTTAGAAGACGGTTGAAAGCCACTTTTCTAATTAACCAGGCCATGAGTAAGGTTCCAGACGTTGTACCAGAGTGTTAAACCAGATAGAGCGAAACAGCAGCCCACCGTGGGGGATAGGGTATCCGCAAACACCCACTGAAATCCCAAGGGTCAGTTTTCGCGGGCACATCTCCCAACCAAAACCGAACCAGGAGTGGACTTCCCCATTCCATACGAGGTCGTCCAATATAAAAGGAAAATACAGAGTGCCGGAGGAAGGGACATTGGTACACCAGCCGGTTGTGGGAACCATATACACCCTGAAGCGGCAGCCGGCCACTGACACCTTGGTTTACCAGCAGACTCGTGTGCATTTATTCAACCATGGGTACAACAACACTCTCCGGTCCGGCCCGGTGCATCACCACCAACAACCATCACCTCCCGTGTTCTGGACACTGAGCCCCGGGGCATCCACTCCTACCCACTGAAGGGTTTACATCCAGCTGCTATTCCATCGCCCCTGGGTGCTTCCCAACAGCAGCGGTGGTACTCCACCTTACCACACACCATGGGTGGCGTCATGAATTATCTACACCAAATCCCCTGCACATATTACGCCCTTTTTGTTATTTGAGTGTCCGCACGACCCCCAGGTCTGGAGATCCCTCGAGCCACTGCGGGTCCGGATCTGAGCAGCTAGGCTTCTGGCACGGGGGCAGCACAATATAGTGAAAGAACATCACAGCTCCCAGTTTAGATCTAGAGATGAGTAGAGAAAGTTATAAAATAAAGAAGACACTGTCTTGATGGTTAGAGACAGTACAGAGGTGAAGAATATTAGTGTGTAAGGAACAGGCTGATGGATAAAGCTGGTTACCATTCATTTACCCACAGCCATATAGGCTGAGGGCACTTTGACATCACTAAGACTGCTAGGGATGCTACAAAAAGTCTATAATGATCACACCTATACAAATATTCTGGTTACTCACAGGCTACAGTCACTGTATACGGATCACTGGTGCTGGTACTGACGAGGTTCTGAGCTTCACACCGATATTCTCCGGAGTCTTCTCTCCTAACACTGTAGAACATGAGAGTCTTATTGTCTCCAGATAGCTTGGTCTCGGAGGAGATGTTGATATCCCTCTTGGTCCAGCTTATGTTTGCACCATTTGAGGTGTCACATGTTAAGATGAATGGATCATTTTCCTTGGGTTGGGGGATGTATGCTGTGATTTTAGGTTTAGCCACAGCTTTTGTAAATTTACGAAATTCTATAAGTGTCTTTTTTTTTCTACTAAGATCAAGAGTAGAATTTAACTACTTAAAAGCAACAATATCTAAGAATGCTATAATACTGTACTTAAATCTTGTGAATTAGAGGACCAGTCACCACCAAATTTTTTGTTGATCTAAACAACACACAATATAATAGGCACTAAAGAGCAGAATCATTTTTTTTGTTTTGCCCCTTTTTTTTGCGGAGATATTAACAATCAGAGGATTTGGTACTTCAACAGTTATTTTTTATAAATCCAAGGTGGGCATTACAAGAAATGTTTCACTGTGGGGCGTGTACTTCTTCCTCTCTCTGATGCTGACCAATCATAAACAAACAGTAACATACTGGGGAAAAAAGAACACACCTCCGCACTATAGATTTTAACAGCTCCTACCATAGCTGAGAACAGGCTCATTGTGAGACATGTACTGACAAACAGTCTGCTCTCCTCACTGCAGGGTGATGACAAGTGCTGGTGCACAGCAGACCTGAGTGTGAGTAATAGCTTTCAGCCCTGATCTCATAGTGCTCCTACCATAGCTGAGAAGAGGCTCATTGTGAGACATGTACTGACAAACAGTCTGCTCTCCTCACTGCAGGGTGATGACAAGTGCTGGTGCACAGCAGACCTGAGTGTGAGTAATAGCTTTCAGCTCTGATCTCATAGTGCTCCTACCATAGCTGAGAACAGGCTCATTGTGAGACATGTACTGACAAACAGTCTGCTCTCCTCACTGCAGGGTGATGACAAGTGCTGGTGCACAGCAGACCTGAGTGTGAGTAATAGCTTTCAGCTCTGATCTCATAGTGCTCCTACCATAGCTGAGAAGAGGCTCATTGTGAGACATGTACTGACAAACAGTCTGCTCTCCTCACTGCAGGGTGATGATAAGTGCTAGTGCAAAGCAGACCTGAGTAATACCTTACAGCTCTGATGTCAAAGTGTTGCCACATTTGAGAAAGATAAGCAGGAATCCACAAACAAAGGGGAGAAGAACACGCTCACATTATAGATAAGAACAGACTATGTATGAGACATAATAGTTTGCTGTTTTTACTGCAGAGTGGATACATGTGCCAGAGCACAGCAGACCTGAGTATGATTAACAGCTGTTGGCTTTCATCCTCAGCACAGGAGATCTACTGGAAGTGTTAATGAGACACAACTTCTGTAGCACTGCTCCTCAACTCTCCCCTCCTCTCTAGTTGCTGGAGATATATGCTCAAATCTGTAAGTTAATCACACTCAGGTCTGCTATGCTCCAGCACATGTCATCATACTGCAGTAAAGAAAGTAAACTGTTTATCATTGCTATTGTTGGGTGTTGTATTCTTCGTTCCCCAGAGTGCTTCCTTCTGCCCATAATTGGTCAGCATTAGAAAGAGGTAGAAGATCATTGCTACTGGGCAATCTCTCTGGAAATACCCACATGGACTTAGAGAAAATGAACTGTTTAATCTGTTTTATTTTCCACCATGCCATACAGTCTGACAGTCCAGCACTGAGTTCACCTGAGGTCCCAGCTGGTGTCTCACAAAGAGGGTACTGTGAGAACCAAGAAACGTGACCTCCGGTTAACTCAGTGTCGGATTGCCAGACAGCGCTGACACTGTGACATACACTTGAACTTATAGAAAATGAACTGTTTAATTTGCCACCGTGTCATACAGTCCGACAGTTCAACACCAAGTTCACCTGAGGTCCCAGCTGGTGACTCACAGAGAGGGTACAATGAGAATCACCAGAAGTGACATTGGATGAATTAAGTGTCAGACTGCGCTTCCATCATGACATGCAGTCAGATAGTCCAGCACTGAGTTCACTGAGTTTTTTTTTTTTTTTTTTTTTTTTTATATTTAGTGTAGGGACCTACAGACATGAGGTCCCTTGACGAGGGTGTAGGCTTACGTTTTATGGCCATAAATACCAACAAAAACCTCATATTTTTTTGTTTGTACAGGATACAGCCAGGCCCCTTTCTGTTGGGCCTTGCATTGTAGAGTGTCTGTCCGTGCATGATATACAGTGGAGTACGGCTTGGCAGCCCGCCTGATCTAATAGAAGGGCGTTACCTAATAGGCTGCGGGTTTGTGACTGTGTCATCTGCATGTGAACAGCGCTCTATGCAAGCCACTTGTGTGCAGTTTTATCATCTAGCAGTCACCTCCCCTCCATTTCATGAAGGTGTGTGTGTGATCTGCTTCTCCTGCACCTGTGATGCCTTCACTTAGTGGGGGTTTAGCTGTATCCTGCTAGAGCATCAGTTTTTGGCCAGGGCGATGTACACACTGCAGCCCAACTTGCTGTGAGTAATACTTGATTTTTGGAGGGCATTATCCTCTTATTGTTGCTTTTTTTTTTTTTTTTTTTGAGGTCACTTCTGCCAGCTCCCATGCTGCTTTCAGTGTGTCCTGGTGGCCGCGGTCATGTGTTCAGTGTCACAGCTCACCATGGACTAAAGATGTAGTAGAGTCGGGATAGTCATGGATTGTCGTGGGATAATGTCAGACCTGCATAGGTATTTTGGGAGTTAATAGATTGGTGTGTTGTTTTTTAAATATTTAAAATAAAGGATGTTTGTGTGTTTGTGTTTTTTTTCTTTTTACTTACTCTGTTGGTAATTGGGGGGAGTCTCATAGATACCTCTCCAATACTAACCCAGGGGTTGATGGCAGCTGTGAGTTTTGACAAATCCCAGCTGACATCAACCCCATATATTACCCTGATTGCCACCACACAAGGGCAATGAATCTAATGGATGCACCAATTGTGGGGCAGCTGCGGGCTGCTATTTTAGGTAAGGGAGGGCCCAATAAGCATGGACCTTCCCAGCCTGACAATACCAGTCCCCAGCTGTCTCCTTACCTGCTCTGGTTATCACAAATAGGCTGGGGACCCAATGTAATTTTTCTTTTTTTTTCCACTGCATCTGCCAATCACAGCAATGCCAGTAGCAAAGATGGTTATAGCATTAAGGCTGCTTTAAATGTGTTGATGTTTCATGCGATCGCATGTGCGATCACACCCACCCCATCGTTTGTGCGGCACGGGCAATTTGTTGCCCGTGTCGCTAACCCCCGTCACACGTACTTACCTTCCAAACTACCTCACTGTGGGCGGCGAACATCCACTTCCTGGAGGGGGAGGGACATTCAGCATCACAGCAACATCACACAGCGGCCGCCCAATAGAAGCGGAGGGGCGGAGATGAGCGGGACATAACATCCCGCCAAACTTCTTCTTCCGCATTGCCGGCGGGACACAGGTAAGCTGTGTTCATCGTTCCCGGAGTGTCCCACGGACCGATGTGTGCTGCCACGGGAACGACGATCAACCGGCGCACAGAAGGAGGATCAACTTTATGAAAATGAACGACGTGTCAAATAGCAACAATAAGGTGAGTATTTTTGCTCGTTCACAGTCATTCGTAGCTGTCACACGCTATGATATCTGGAACGATGCCGGATGTGTGTCACAGAATCCGTGACCCCGACGACATATCGCCCGATATATCGTAGCGTGTGATGGGGACTTTACAGTCCTTGTTTCTGCAATGTTAAAAATCTGTTGTATTCTCTAATAATACCACTCATCGCTGCATTTAATTTTGGGCTAGTTGAGTAAAGAGCACTTGAGCATTTTAGTGCTCACTCATCACTACTTTTAATCTAGATAGAATCTGAAATACGTTACAATTGTCCCCAATGTTTTCATATTTACAGAACCGGTCACTAAACCTGAAATCACAGCTTCGACCGCCCAACCCAAGGAATATGAGGCATTTTCCTTAACCTGTAACACCTCACATGCTATAAGGTGGACCATGAATGGTGCCGGTGTCCCAGCTACAGCCATTAACTGGAGATAACAAGACCCTCACCTTCTCCATTATGTCACGACAAGACTCTGGAGAATACCGGTGTGAAGCTCAGAACATTGCCAGCACCAGTACCAGTGATCCATATACAGTGACTGTGGCCTGTGAGTAACCGTCAGTTTTACTGATATGAAGGTCATAGCCTGCATCCAGGAATTGATCGAGATTTAGAAAATGAACGACGTGTCAACGATGAACAAAAAGGTGAGTATTTCTGCTCGTTCACCGTCGCACGTAGCTGTCACACGCTACGATATGTGAAACGATGCCGGATGTGCGTCACTAACGATGTGACCCCGATGACATATCATTAGATATATTGTAGCGTGTAACATGCCCTTTACTGTGATTGGCAGACAATCCCCTCATGTTTTGTGGCTAAAAATCAGGCAGCAAACATGTGCGGAGGGAACCCGAAACTCACAAAGAGAATACCAAAATACTCGGAATGCAATAAATATCCCAAATACCTCACTATTCGTGTGAGTAACGAATAGTGTTGAATGTACTCGCTCATCATTACCATAGTATTGATTTACAAGGGGAATAGTAACACTGATATTTCAGATTATTCTTACATTTCCAGGGGAAAGGACAGAGAAATTGAACAATAATAAATTCTAAAAACAAACAAAAAATAACCCTGCAGAATTGTCATGTGCAATATCAGTATCAAGTAATCCTTGATAGCCGCGTCATGTCCTCTGATTTGTATGTATTCTGCCTGTGATGTGTCTCGTCAGTTGTGCATTCTCTTCCAGGGTTTGTTCCTCGCATGTGCAGCTCTGATATGTGACCGCCATGTGTACGCTGTATTACTGTATTATCATTTATACTACCTGTAGTATAATGGAAGGGTGCACTTATCCAAGACAGATAAGACAAGTTTACTCCTGCCTTTAACTATTTTATTAGGTGTGTCTAAATGACATACTTTTTGTTTTGTCTTTAAAGCCTAACCGTCGTTTTAATTTTTATTTCATAAATCATTAGTACACATGAAAAGAAGCAACTTTGTAATATATCTTTCACGGTCTTCTCTCTGTTGTGGAGTTTTGTAACAGGTTCTGGGTCAGACTCTCACTTTATCTTGTGAGACTCTGCTGATTAAATAGATTCCCTTCCCTTTGGGGAGGAGAGGGTTAATGTCAATTTACCTTCCAGCTCCTGTCTCCTGGTTGGGTGTTTCCAGTTGGAACCTTGCCCAGTTCCTATAAATACCCTCTGCTTCCAGCAGGGGGTGCCGGTTATTTTCAATCATTTGGACGCTTGGCTGGGAGGTGTAAGGAGCTGGAAAGATCCTCTCTCTGTTGTGCTTTTTGGCTGCAGCATTGGTACTTGCTGCAGCAGTTTGTGGTTTGCTGGTTGTATGGTATTAGTCTGTTTTGTTCCACCCTTTTATGTTGTTTCACTTTAGGCACTTTTAGTGGCTCCTTTGTGTGTGGTTGCTATGTGAATGAGTTGTCATTGTTACCACTTTTAGTCTTTATTTGTCAGTGGGGTTGTTGACTTCTGTTCTTGCCCCTTCCCCCGGGGTGGTGGATTGTGGAGGGGGCACTACCATCAGGGACAAGGACAGTAGATAGGACCAGGTTGGGGGCTCGGACCAAGGTTTCTTAGATTTAAGGACAGCATAGGATACCCTGTGTTCCCCAGTCACCCGTAACAATATCTTATCAGACAAATCTGCCTCTTTCACCCCCTACACTGATCTTTCAGTCTTAGGCTATGTGCGCACTAGAAATGTGAAGTTTCTCAAGAAAATTTCTTGAGAAACTTCTGCCAGTGAAAGATTTCCGGACCTGTGGAAAAAATCCGCACCAAATCCGCATGCGTTTTTGCCGCGGATTTGCCGCGGATTTGCCGCGAATTTGCCGTGAATTTGCCGCGGATTTACCGCGGATTTACCGCAGGTTTGTCCCTGCAATAAATAATAAAGATAATCGATAGACAGATAATGGATAGAGGGAAAGATGGATAGATGAATAGATAGATAGATAGATAGAGGGATAGATAGATGAATAGATAGATAGATAGAGGGATAGATAGATAGATGAATAGATAGATAGAGGGATAGATGGATAGATAGATAGATAGAGGGATAGATAGATAGATAGAGGGATAGATAGATAGATAGAGGGATAGATAGATAGATAGATAGATAGATAGATGAGAAAAACCTATATAATGTTCCACCTCCCTGCATTTTCTAAGCTGGCACCCTTTAGTGACTTTCATGTGGCACTTAGGCTACTTTCACACCTCCGGTTTTTGCTATGCGGCACAATCCGGCACTTTGCATGAAAATCGCAACCGGTTTTTTTTTGCTGCCGGTTGCGATTTTCCTGCATAGACTTTAATTAGTGCCGCATTGTGCCGCATGGCCTTGCGTTCCGTCCGTTTTTTGCCGCATGCGGCAGATGTAGCCGATGCGGCGGCCGGATGGAACGTTGCCTGGCACGTTTTTTCGTGCGGCAAAAAAAACCGCATCGCGCCGCATTCGGCCGATGCGGCACATTTTTCAATACATGCCTATGGCGGCCGGATGCGGCGCGATGCGGCAATAACCGCATCCGGCCGCCGCATGCGGTTTTTGCCACTGCGCATGCTCAGTAGCATGCCGCAAGCGGCAAAAACCGGACTGGCCGCAAAGGAAAAACCTATGCAAAGGATGCGGTGTTTTCACCGCATCCGTTGCATAGCTTGCACAGCCGGATTGAGCCGCAGAGCTCAAGCCGGATGTGTGAAAGTATCCTAAAGGGTGCTTAGCCTTGTATTTAGCCATAAAATAAATAAATAATTTAAAAAAAATGACGTGAGGTCCCCCCATTTTTTGTAGCCAGCTAGGGTAAAGCAGACGGCTGCAGCCTGCAGACCACCGCTGGCAGCTTCACCTTGGCTGATAATCCAAAACAGTGGGCACCCCACGCTGTTATTTTAAATTATATAAATAATTTAAAACAAAAAACGTGGGGTCCCCCCCATATTGGATCACCAGCCAAGGTAAAGCGGACAGCTGGGGTCTGATATTCTCAGACTAGGGAGGTCCACTGTTATTGGACACTCCCCAGCCTAAAAATAGCAGGCCGCAGCCGCCCCAGAAGTGGCGCATCCATTAGACGTGCCAATCCTGGCGCTTTGCCCCAGCTCATCCCGCGCCCTGGTGCGTTGGCAAACGGGGTAATATATGGGGTTGATGCCAGATGTGTAATGTCACCTGGCATCAAGCCCTGGGGTTGGTGAGGTCAGGCGTCTATCAGATACCCGACATCACCAACCCAGTCAGTAATAATTAAAAAATAGACAACAAAAAAAGTTTTATTTGAAAAAACACTCCCCAAAACATTCCCTCTTTAACCAATTTATTGAAAAGAGCACAATCAATTCCACGTCCGGCGTAATCCAATAAGGGGGGGGGCACGGCGATCCATACCATAGTCGCTGTCCCAGTCAATGAAAAACAGAATGTTCCCCATTGGCTGGGAGAGCAATGCAGTGACCTGAGCTAACATCAATAGGTCAGCTCAGGTCACTGCAGGGGATGACGAGCGCTGCCATCAGGAGCATAGATGAGATCATTACCTTCTGTGATCATCTCCTGTACTGCTGACGTCAGCGCTGTCACTGACTTATCGCGAGAGCCCGTGACGTCACCGCTAGTGACAGTCTCGGGCCGCTCGCGAGTCGGCCCTAGACAGCAGTGACAGCGCTGACGTCAGGAGGCAGGAGATCGTCACAGCAGGTAATGATCTCACCTCCTGACAGCAGCGATCGTCATCCCCGCGGCTCCCAGCACTGCAGGATGTCCGTGTCTGCCTGCGCTGCAGCGTGACAGGCTGCTGACACTGCGGGCAGACACTGATACCCTGCAGTGCAGGCAGCCGCGAGGCCGGAGCAGGACACACACTGCACAGACACCTGGAGGTCGCACGGAAGTGCTTCTGTGCGGCGTCCAGGGAGTGTGACGTGTGTTTCCTCTGCTCCTCTTCCTGGCATAATGACATCGCTTCCTGCAAAACCGCAGGCAGCGATGAGCATTCCCGCAGGTAATTCGCGGCTATTCCGGTGGTATACCGCACATCATTGCTACCTGCGGAATACCCCCGGAATACCGCAGGTACCTGCGGAAATTAATGGACATGCACATTTTCTCAAGAAAGTTTCTCGAGAAAATTTTCTCAAGAAATTTTCTTGAGAAAAATCCGCACAGTGCGCACAGCTATTTTTTTTTCTCATTGAATTTCATGGGAAATGTCTGCACAAAGATTGCAGACATTTCTCAAGAAATTTCCGGGGCAAATCCGCGGGTAAATCCGCGGGAAAAACGGTCTAGTGCGCACATAGCCTTAAAATTCTCAATTCCTGGGCTAAATGTGTCTTCAGTGAACACAAATATTTACATTGAGCTTTGTTCACACATAAGTGCAAAAACCGAACATTTTGCACTGTCCATGGTTTAGGTGCATATGTGTTGTGATCCAGTGACTGAGGAGGACCAGAAAATGAGCAATAACTCGGAAACCCAGAAAATAACCAGAGTGGCTGGAACCTTAACGCATTGCAGACCTAATCCTGACACACAACTAGAAGTAGCCGTGGGACGAGCCTACAATGACCTAATCGTCTCGACACAGCAGGAGAACTAAATACTCTAACAGAGAGAAATGTAGAAAAGCTAATCTGCCTCGGAGTAGTCCCCAAAGATATAGATAGCACCCCACATGCAACGACTATGGTGATATAGAGAAACACAATACGTAGCTAGAGAACAGAGTTAGCAAAGATGAGGCCCAAAACTATCTGCATAGGAAAGGATAGGAAAGAGAACTGACTGCAGCCGTAAAAACCCTAATAAATACCAGCATGCCTGATATAGCGGGGGAGAGCCTGTTCAGGCTCAGTATTTTTCCATATCAGTACTCTTGTGTACTGGGATCCAAGAAAAACACTGATATAGAGAGGGGACTGAATATTGTACCAAGCGTGACAAAACACAATACATAACAGAACATGGAGCAAGGTACACAGATACTCCCAGCAGGGAATAATCCAATTCCACCAGGAACTCTACACAGGCAAAATCACAAGAAAGTGAAAAACCATAAGCAAAGGTACAAGACCAACTTATCTGAGAGGAGTTCTGGTAGACACAGAAAACAGGGCTGGTTTCAGGAAGTCCTTAGAACACAGGAAATACAATTGAGCACTGGCAAGGAACAAAAGGAAGCTACACAGTTATATAGGCCCATACCAAATGGCCTTATTGCAAATCCTACTCAGCAGTCCAGTTCCCACTCAGCAAGTCAGCTGCATTACTAGCACTGACCACAAGAGGGAGCCCCAAACTGAAATCTAATTCAAATGTATTCACAACATGTATGTGTGTGTGTCTGTGCGCTGTTAAGGCCCCGTCACACTAAGCAACATCGCTAGCAACATCGCTGCTAACGAACAACTTTTGTGACGTTGCTAGCGATGTTGCTGTGTGTGACATCCAGCAACAACCTGGCCCCTGCTGTGAGGTCGTTGGTTGTTGCTGAATGTCCTGGGCCATTTTTTAGTTGTTGCTGTCCCGCTGTGAAGCACAGATCGCTGTGTGTGACAGCGAGACAGCAACAACTAAATGTGCAGGCAGCAGGAGCCGGCTTCTGCGGAGGCTGGTAACCAATGTAAACATCGGGTAACCAAGAAGCCCTGTCCTTGGTTACCCGATATTTACCTTTGTTACAAGCCTCCGCCGCTCTCACTGTCAGTGCCGGCTCCTGCTGTGTGCACATTTAGCTGCAGCACACATCGGGTTAATTAACCCGATGTGTGCTGTAACTAGGAGAGCAAGGAGCCAGCGCTAAGCATTGTGCGCTGCTCCCTGCTCTGTGCACATTTAGCTGCAGCACACATCGGGTAATTAACCCGATGTGTGCTGTAACTAGGAGAGCATGGAGCCAGCGCTAAGCATTGTGCGCTGCTCCCTGCTCTGTGCACATTTAGCTGCAGCACACATCGGGTAATTAACCCGATGTGTGCTGTAACTAGGAGAGCAAGGAGCCAGCGCTAAGCATTGTGCGCTGCTCCCTGCTCTGTGCACATTTAGCTGCAGCACACATCGGGTAATTAACCCGATGTGTGCTGTAACTAGGAGAGCAGGGAGCCAGCGCTCAGTGTGCGCTGCTCCCTGCTCTCTGCACGTGTAGCTCCGTGCGGTGGTAACCAAGGTAAATATCGGGTTGGTTACCCGATATTTACCTTAGTTACCAAGCGCAGCATCTTCCACGCGGCGCTAGGGGCTTGTCACTGGTTGCTGGTGAGCTCACCAGCAACTTGTGTAGCGACGCTCCAGCGATCCCTGCCAAGTCAGGTTGCTGGTGGGATCGCTGGAGCGTCGCAGTGTGACATCTCACCAGCAACCTCCTAGCAACTTACCAGCGATCCCTATCGTTGTTGGGATCGCTGGTAAGTTGCTTAGTGTGACTGGACCTTTAGTGTCCTATCCATGAAAGATCTGGATAACACAGCATGAACTTGTATACTTACCTGTCTCCGGTACTGCTTGCTTCCGGGTCTGAGGTCAGTGCAGTGAATACTCATGAGCATAATGAACCGACCCAGAAGCAACAGGAGTGCTGGATACAGTTAAGTATAAAAATTGTATCTTTTAAGGGACAGGTGTTTTCTCCAGTATGTGTCACACGGATCACATCAGTGTGTGGTCCGTGTGACATTTGTGCCGCTGGTAGAAAACCATCATGTCACCGTGAGGAGCACACAGACACACGTTTGCTCCACACTTACACATGGGCAATGTGAAAACATTGAAGTGTGCACAAACCTATTGAATTTAATTAGTCTACATGTGTCCGTGTCTCTGGTACATGTGGAAACGGACATCACACAAAACGGGAACACGGACGTGTGAAGGAGACTTTACTGAGATAGGAGATGGCAGGTACTACTGACAAAATTCTATAGTAGAAGGGAGGCGCTAAAGATGCACAACACCTCCTTCCCCCTCTCTCCTCCTTTCTGGAAAGAATCTTATAAAAACCATTTGCCATCTCCTATTTCCATGAGCCCATCCTTATACATGAGGCGCAGTGTGAACTTGTAACCTACGGAGAATAGAAAGTGTATACTCACCATAGACAGTCAGGCTCACAAACACGTCCTTTACTGGTGTCATTGTCATTATCTGTGCTGTATAATCCCCCCCATCTGTGACATGGAGATCTCTGATGTGTAATGATCCGTTATTGAAAGCTGAGATCAGATCATTGTGCTGAGGTCCAGGAACTAATATGGGATTATTACCTGGAACATATGTCAGGATCTGATCCTCAGCATTCTTATTTGGTCCTTTATACCAGAGGATGGCCTCTAGTTTCCCAGTAATCCCAGTAATGCTCAGGGTGACGGATCCACTAATAACCGGTTACTGAGGGATCGGCTGGATACTGATCTGTCCATTGGTTACATCCATCGTGAGGACGAGGAAAACTAAAAGAGAAAAGTTCATCAGTTTGTTTCTATCTTTTATATCAACCCAAAAAACCCCACTTGAACTTAGGCACCTGAGAGCTGTCCCTGATGTGCACCAGTGAGTGGCTGACAACTCTTTTCAGTGTTTGTCGTATGCATCGAGTCGGAAAATTGACTATACAACTTAACCCCCTTCCCCTAAAGTTGAATAAAATATTTTTTGGCATCTGTCAGGTCACATCGTAAGTTCTCGGTATATGTCAGGTGCATAAAATCATTTATCTAGATTTTGTATATGTTTGAAACAGTAGGGTTAAAGGTCTTTGAAGGCTAAATCCATTGACACCTTTATATCTTCTATCTGTTGCTGCATTCCCAAGAAATCAGTGTTATAACTCATAAATAAGGCATTGAGTGCTCTGGCTGTGACTGAGCACTTCCCAGGTCTTTGCATCCCCGCCTTCTGCCAGTCTCTTTAACTTAATTGATGGCTCATTTTCTGTGTGGCCTCAGACACCAATTAACAACTGGCAACATTTTGGACAATCGCAATAGCAATACATGCTGGAATACGAAAGGAAGGATTCTTGTAGTACCTTTGTAGGTGTTTGAAGGCTAAATCCATTGACACCTTTATTTCTTCTATCTGTTGCTGCATTCCCAAGAAATCAGTGTTATAACTCATAAATGAGGCAGTAAGTGTTCTGGGTGGGACTGAGCACTTCCCAAGCCTCTGCCTCATTGCCCAGTGCCAGATACTTTAACTTAATTGATGGCTAACTGTTTGTGTGGCCTCAGACACCAATTAATAGCTAGCAACATTTTGGACAACCGCAACAGCAATACATGCTGGAATATGAAAGGAAGGATTCTTGTAGTACCTCTGTAGGTCTTTAAAGGCTAAATCCATTGACATCTTTATGTTTTATCTCTGTTGCTGCATTCCCAAGAAATCAATATTATAGCACATAAATAAGGCATTGAGTGCTCTTGGTGTGACTGAGCACTTCCCAAGCCTCTGCCCCCCACCCTTACGCCAGCCTCTTTAACTTAATTGATGGCTCACTGTCTATGTGACCTCAGACACCAATTAACAGCTAGCAACATTTTGGGCAATCACAACAGCAATACATGCTGGAATATGAAAGGAAGGATTCTTGTAGTACCTCTGTAGGTCTTTGAAGGCTAAATCCATTGACAGCTTTATTTCTTCTATCTGTTGCTGCATTTCCAAGAAATAAATCTTATAGCTCAAAAATAAGGCATTGAGTGGTCTGGATGTGACTGAGCACTTCCCAAGCCTCAACCCCCCACGCCAGCCTCTTTAACGTAATTGATGTCTCAATGTCTATGTGACCTCAGACACCAATTAACAGCTGGCAACATTTTGAACAATCATAACAGAAATACACATGCTTGAATATGAAAGGAAGAATTGTTATAGTACCTAGAATGCTGGCAGAATTCTTCCACTTAAAAAAGAATAAATGGCAAATTATGAAACAAGAGAATTTGGACAGTTTGTGGACTAATTGGACTAATTTACTGTTAAGCACACCAAAAACAGATTTGATAATGGCAGAAAAAGAATTATTTTCAAAAGGCTCAGACTGGAATAAAAAAAAGTAATATTGTAACTGGCTACTCTCTATTTCCCAGTCTCACATCGACACACCCAAAATGACTGGCTGACAATTACACCGGCTGAACACAGAGCACCATTATTATATTATCTCCATGTACGATGTCCAGTAGACACGAAACTTACCTATTTATAGAAAAGATGTGTAGCTAGTGACAGAACAGTCACTTGCTAATTATCATTATATGAAGAATGTAATATTGTGTGTTTTTTGTGTATGTGTGTATATATAATTCTTACCTGGTATCAGAATACTCCTCATTGCAGGTAACAGATTGTTGGGTGTCTCCCTTTTAGTTCTGCTATAGAATAAGGAAGTTGCAAGGGAGAAATAAATCCTGACGCTCTTTATTGAATATGCGATTAAGGTTCAATGAGGAACTGTCATAAGTTTTAACCACTTGAATATCTGCCAAATTGGTATCTATAGTGATGGTAGTCTGAATTCTTGGCATTGGCACAAGAATGGCTGTGCCTGCTGTCTTCCCTTGAGTGAGTTGAGCTGTAGTACCAGGCACAACCATACATTGTTGTAGGTGCTGTTGCCCCTTTTTTTCTTCTCATTGGTAAGACAATCCTCAATTACTTAAATTGGTTGGACAACCCCTTTTTATTACAGGTGTTTCCCCCAGGGTAAAATAATAAAGCCTGCACTCTCCTCCTGTACCGGCGCCTTTCCATTGGTGTCCAGGATGGGGCTCACGTGGGGTTGTGACGTCAGGCGAGCTCCCGGTCCAATCACTGCCAACTTTCTTCCCCCTACCTTCAGACCAAATGACCAATCAACAGGAAGTGAGCTCACTTCCTGTTGATTAACTTATTTGGTCCAAAGGTGGGGATAAGGAAGCCAATGCTGATTGTCCGGGATGGGGCTCACGTGGGGTTGTGACGTCACACGAGCTCTGGGTCCAATCACCACCGACTTTCTTCTCCCCACCGTCAGACCAAATGACCAGTCAACAGGAAGTGAGCTCACTTCCTGTTGATTAACTTGTTTGGTCCAAAGGCGGGGGCAAGGAAGCCAATGCTGGTTGGATGCAGGGCTCGCTTGATGTCACAACTAGAAATGTTCAGGATCACCAAACTGTGTGAGATGGCCAATCAGATTGGTGATCCTACCCAATCTGACCATCAATCCTAGCTGAACCCATTAAATTCAATGGGAGGCGAAAGTGATGTGTTGTAAAATGGTGTAGGGGGCTGTAAAAGAAAGAAAATAAAAAAGGGTTAAAGCAGCACAGACTTGCTGAGTCCCCCGTAGCTGCAGCGCTACTTCAGGGGCCAATAATTATCCTTCATACATACTCACAGCTTTCCCCTTCCACCGGCAATTCTGATTGGCTACCATTGGACCACGCCCTCACCCTCTGAGACAGCATCTGTGATTGGTTGGTATTAAAAACGCTGTCTGTGTCCTTATACTGGTGACAAATAACTAAATAAATAAATAAAACAAATTAACGTAGGGTCCCTCCCTGCATTGATATCAGCACAGCTAAAGCCACAGCTAAAGGCTACAGGCTGCAACCTCCAACCGTGCACTTATCGTGGCTGTGTATAAATAAGAGGAACCGTATGAGTCTTTTTTTTAAAAAAAATAAAAAACAACAGAAAACAACAAATAAAAAACCCATTGTACAGTTCCGCCTAATTTTGATGCCCAGACAAGATAAAGCCCAACAGCTGGGGGCTGGTATTCTCAGGCTGGGGAAACCCGTGCCTATTGGTCCTGCCCAGTTTTCAACTAGCAGCTTGCAGCTGCCCAGGGTTGTTGCATCCATTAGATGTGACAATCCCAGAACTTCACTTGGCTCTTCCCAATTGCCCTGGTGCGGTGGTAATCAAGGTAATAGGGGGTTAATAGTAGTCCACAGCTGCCATTAAGCCCTAGATTAGTAATGAAGAGTGTATATCCTGCTTTATATGGCTTTAACCCTTTTGCTTCCTTTTTTTTTTTTCAGTGGCCAATCACAGCCATGCCAATACTTGATATGGCTGTGATGGGCAGGGAGAGAATGGTTTTTGCCATCCGAAAATTCACCTATCCTAACGCCAACTTTGCGGTAAATGTTCGGATATCCAAATATCGTACGATTTTAACATTTTCCGATCTTTGCTGATCAGCATCGCTCATCTCTAGTCACAACCCTCACGTGTGCCCTGGAAAATACGAACTGGGGCAACTTTGGAAGGTCACCAGAATGGGAGGTGAGTATAGGCTTAATTAATTTAGGGAAAAAAAAGTGAAAATATAAAGAAAACAAGAATACCTGAATTTGGAAATATCATACAGCCATATTTTATTTACAAAAGAACATAGGACATACAGTATAGCATAAGTTATATTTTTAGAAATTTTTCGATTTCATATGAAAAAAAATAGAAATTGATGGCAGGAACACATTTAAAAAAAGTTGGGACATTAATATCAAATGACTGGAAAAATAAGAGACGCTAATGAAAAGCAGCGGGAGGCCGAATTTTCAACTCAATCACTTGACTGTTTATTAAAAGATTATGATCGAGAGGCAGAGTCTGGGTATTGGATTATTATCTGGGGTCCTTAGTTCCTGTAAAGTGAAATTTTAATAATTTAGCATAAAACAAAGTTTGTAGGAACAATTTGGGGAATTATTTTTCTGTTGCCCAAAGACTTAAGGTCCATAATGGCAGGATTGAAGGAATTTGATGTCGAACTCTTCCAAAATCAGTGTTTTCATGGTTAAATATTAAAGAATTGCTGAGACATATTCAAAAATAAACCCCAAACAATATCCCAAAGAAACTAGTTAAAAATAATATTTTATTCAATTGTTAAAATAAAAATTAATTAATTAAAATAAGCAAGATGTCAAGACTACTTGCTTATTTTTATGAATTTTTTTTATTTTTTTTATTTTAATAATTCAATAATTATTTTTAAATATTTTGTTTGAGATATTTTGGCATATCCTATTTATCCCTAGTGGATAATTGAGTCTAATATGTAATTATACTTCATTATACTAATACTATACTAATTACATACAGTACAGACCAAAAGTTTGAACACACCTTCTCATCTTTAGAACAACCAGTAAGTTGAGACTTTGTGCAGCAGGCCTTCATGGTAAAATAGCTTCTAGGAAACCACTGCTAAGGACAGGCAACAAGCAGAAGAGACTTGTTTGGGCTAAAGAACACAAGGAATGGACATTAGACCAGTGGAAATCTGTGCTTTAGTCTGATGAGTCCAAATTTGAGATCCAACCACCGTGTCTTTGTAGAAAAGGTGAACGGATGGACTCTACATGCCTGGTTCCCACCGTGAAGCATGGAGGAGGAGGTGTGATGGTGTGGGGGTGCTTTGCTGGTGACACTGGTGGGGATTTATTCAAAATTGAAGGCATACTGAACCAGCATGGCTACCACAGCATCTTGCAGCAGCGTGCTATTCCATCCGGTTTCCGTTTAGTTGCACCATCATTTATTTTTCAACAGGACAATGATCCCAAACACACCTCCAGGCTGTGTAAGGGCTATTTGACTAAGAAGGAGAGTGATGGGGTGCTACGGCAGATGACCTGGCCTCCACAGTCACCAGACCTGAACCCAATCGAGATGGTTGGGGGTGAGCTGGACTGCAGAGTGAAGGCAAAAGGTCCAACAAGTGCTAAGCATCTCTGGGAACTCCTTCATGACTGTTGGAAAACCATTTCCGGTGACTACCTCTTGAAGCTCATTAAGAGAATGCCAAGAGTGTGCAAAGCAGTAATCAAAGCAAAAGGTGGCTACTTTGAAGAACCTAGAATATAAGACATATTTTCAGTTGTCTCACACTTTTTTAAGTATTTCATTCCACATGTTTTAATTCATAGTTTTGATGCCTTCAATGTGAATCTACAATTTTTAGAGTCATGAAAATAAAGAAAACTCATTGAATGAGAAGGTGTGTCCAAACTTTTGGTCTGTACTGTATATTCAAAAATCTTGTAGGAGGTCTTTTCTGCAGAATGGAGGGTGTGGTGTTTTTTTGTTATTTCATAGCTTTTATTGTTTGGGTAAAATAATGTAATGTATTAGCTTCTAGCATTATTAATGAAGAATTGCAATTTTTTTTTCTGTTATCACTTAAATGATTTTCTTCATTAGCTTTAAAACAAATCTGTCAGCAGATTTTTTCTATGTAATCTGAGAGCAGCGTAATATAGAAGAAAATCTGATTCAAGTGATGTATTACATATTTGGCTGGTTGCTATAGGTTTACAGCAGAGAAAACAGGAATTCTATGAAATGTTGCTGTGTTCAGAATGCTAAACTGTGTATAACCCCGCCCACACCACTGACTGGCAGATTTCTGTGTACGCTGTGTATTGTCAGCCAATCAGGGGTGAGGGTGTGGTGGTTACACAAAGTAGCTGACTGATCTGCAGATGAGACCTAGTCTTAGGCGCCGCTTACATCAGCGTTTTTTTGCCAGAAAGCCGAATCCGGCACAAATGCGTTTCAGCTCCATTCATTTCCTATGGAATCGCGGTAAGATGCGGTCACATGTGACTCACGCAACCATATGTGACCGCATCTTGCCGTAATTCCATTGTAAATGAATGGAACTGAAATGCATTTGTGCCACATCTGGCTTTCCAGCAAAATACTGCTGATGTGAACGGCGCCTTACAGTGATAATATCCTTTTGATAAAACTTTTATTGTATTGAAACTACTAATTTAACTGAGTAACCTCTCCCTCCCAGAACCCTGCCATTTGTACTTTCCATGGGAATAGTGCTGTTGTATGCCATCTGGTCTGAGCAGTTGTTTGACTCCCCTCTACTTACTCCCTGTATTTGACTTGACCTCCTGGTATTTTGACCTTGGACCATTGCTTGACCACGTCTCAGTTTACTCCTTTTATTCTACCTGCCTTCCAGGAAACCTGAACTCGGACCGTTACCTGACTACGCCTCTGTTTACTTCTGGAATTCACTACAAGCCCTCCTGCTACCTGACCTTGGCTTATCTGATCACTCTTCCTTCTGAATTAGTGGCTAGGGTCACATTTGGCACATTTACAAAAAAAAACAGAAGCAGGAGGACTTACAGTAATTTTTTTAGAAAAATAGAAGTTAAAAAAAAATTCAATTGATCAGAAACCAATGACGGATCAGCTTTGATTTTTACCAGAGCTTGTTAATAAATGAACCCAATGGAATGAAGTCGATGTAGTCATCGCGGACACTTTATGGGCTACGTCCTGACGTTATTCTGTTTTTCAGCCATGGTCCCAGCAATGTGTCAGTTGTGATACAATCAGTTTTCTCTGCTGCAGAGCTCGGAATGCTGAGCTTTCTATAACTCCGCCCACATCACTGATTGGCAGCTCTGTGTACACTGTATACTGACAAAGTTTCTAATCAGTGGTAGACGATGAATGTGAATGTCAACAGTTTCATTTGTATAAATCCATCTTAAACCCTTTAAGAATGACTTGGGAAGAAGACAACGATTAGGGTGGACTTAAGTTGAGGTCCTGATTCACTTCCAATACAGATTCTTGTTCGAGAGTCAATGGAAATCTTAAATTTTCAGCTCAGTGTATGTGTTCTCTGTACTGAATTGCAAATTCTGCAACAGAAAGATTCCGAAATTTTTAATACATTACCAAAAAAAACAAAGATATAAAATGTCATCAGATATAAAATATACAACAAAATCACTGAAAGAGTCGTTAAACTTTTTTTTTTTACATTTAGTTATTGTTCCGGTTTTGCAAAGTTATGAATCTTTGTAATTTTTTCCTTTCTTCTTTCCCGAACATCATGAAAGTGCTGTTTTAGGCTGGTTTCACACTACGTCTTTTTAACATCCGTTGAAAACGTTATTTTAACGGAAGTACGGATCCTGTGCAAATCCGTTTTCACTTCAATGCATTTTCAATGGACTCGCGTCCACCTGCGTTCGCATGCGTTTGCGTCCGTTAGACGCAGGATCCGTCCTTTTGCGTTATTTTAACATGTTTCAAAAACGCAACATGTAGCGTTTTTTTGCTTTGTCAAAATAACGCATCTCACAGGATCCTTCACATTGCGCCGCGAGCTGCAATGCATTTCAATGAGTGCTGGATCCTGCCTAGCAGAATGCGTTCAGTTGCGTTGTAACAGGATCCTGCTTTTGTACTGAGCATGCCCAGAAAGTACTGAGCATGCCCAGAACCAGTCTCCAGTGATCTGTCTCTCCTCCTCCCTCCCTCACCCCCTCTCTCTCTATCTCTGTCTTTCCCCCTTCCTCTCCTTCCTCTCTCTCCCACCTGAGAGCTGCGGACACTCGTAACCAAGGTAAATATCGGGTAACCACTTCTCTTAGTTACCCGATGTTTACGTTGGTTACGCGTGCAGGCAGCCCTGCTCCTAGCAGCTGCAGACACTCGTAACCAAGATAAATATCGGGTATCCAAGGCCGATGTTTACCTTGGTTACCAGCGTCTGCAGCTGTCAGAAGCCTCCTCCCAGTCTAGCTCCCCTCACTCCCGATCACATGACTCCAATGCCCGCCCCTAAACATCCAGTGCAGGATCCTGCAAAATAACATATGCGTTTGCATACGTTATTTGCTGTAAAAGCAGGATCCGTACTTCCGCTAAAAAAACGTTTTCAGCGGGTGTTAAAAAGACGTAGTGTGAAACCAGCCTTATCTGCCCAGTTCATGCTTGTTTAGAGGCTGTTTTGAAGTCCAATTAGAATCTGTATTCAGACACTATTTACAAACAGTCATCGAGTGTGAGCATCGGGGGAGGGGAGTAGAGAAACTTAGACATAGGATTTTAAATATAGATCCTTTTACGGAATACACAACAAATAATCACCCGACCTGATCCATTTCCCACGATCTTCAAAGTTAAAAATATTGGATCGATTAAGTCTGTTTTACACCATTTTTTTTTAATTTTTACATTGTAAAAGGGAAAAACTGTAAAACTGATGATTTTTAATGCAAGTATATATTATTTATTTTAATATATACATTGCATTTGTTGCATCTGTTTTATTTTTGTTTTTAACTGACAGTTGTTTTTTTAAAACATTGACTTTTTGTCTGTAAAAAATTAAATAAATAAAATAAAAAAATTAATGAAAACCTATGGCAATCCTGCAGAAAAAAAAAAAAACTTGATTCCCTGCAAAAACTGGATGAAAATGGATATGTGCAGATTTTTTTTTCTATAATACGTAGATTGAAATGTATCGATTTAACTCCTTAATGACTCGGACAATTTTTTTTTACATTTTAATTTTTCCCTTTTTTTTTCTTTTTTCTTAATTAGTCAAATAGTCTTTATATTACACCGATGTAGTCACTGTTTTGTTTTTTTTTGTTTGTTTTTTTTAAATAGCCAAATAGTCTTTACACTACACCGATGCAGTAGATATTTTTTTTTTCTTTTTAAATAGTCAAATAATCTTTATACTACACCGATGCAGTCGATATTTTTATTTTTTTTAAATAGTCAAATAGTCTTTATACTACACCGATGCAGTCGATATTTTTATTTTTTTCAAAATAGTCAAATAGTCTTTATACTACACCGATGCAGTCGATATTTTTTTTTATAAATAACCAGATAGTCTTTATACTACACTGATGCAGTCAATATTTTTTTTATAAATAACCAGATAGTCTTTATACTATACCGATGCAGTTGATATATTGTTTTTTTTTACAAATAGCCAAATAGTCTTTATACTACACCGATGCAGTCGATTTTATTATTTTTTTTTTTAAATAGCCAATTAGTCTTTATACTACACCGATGCAGTCGATATATATATATTTTTTTTTAAATAGCCAAATAGTCTTTATACTACACCGATGCAGTCGATATTATTATTTTTTTTTTTTAAATAGCCAAATAGTCTTTATACTACACCGATGCAGTCGATATATTTTCTTTTTAAATAGCCAAATAGTCTTTATACTACACCAATGCAGTCGCTGTTTTTTTTTTGTTTTTTTTCTTAAATAGCCAAACAGTCTTTATACTACACCGATGCAGTTGCTGCTTTTTAGTTCTTTTTTTGATTTTTTGTTTTTGTTTTTTTTTAAGGGACAACGTGAAGTTTTGAATTGCACCATTCACTTTATCATATAAAGTAAAATTTAAATATTGAAATTTTAAATTAATTTTAAATAATTAAAATTACAAAATAAAGTGAACTCATCACGAGAAAACTGGAGGACAAAGTTGCTCTACTCACCATATAGATGGAGTCTTCTGTAGGTTGAGCGGTCTGAAAAAGTAATGTGGAAATAGATGTGATGGGGTAGATCAATCACCTGCATTCCCCACATGTCCCCTCCACATATGTATTTGCATGCCTAATAGAAATGTTAAAGCACTTTGTGTGTCTTGCTGCATTTTATATTGACTTCATACACCATAGGATTTCTGTTAGGCCCCCTTCACACGTCCGTGAAAATCACGCACGTTTTTCACGGACGTCTCAAAGGTGCGTATTGCCCTCCGTGTGCCGTGTTTATGGCACACATGTGTTCTCCGTGTGCTATCCATGATAACACACGAAGAACGGGAACTTTCTGCTCACCTGTCCCTGGCGTTACTGTCCGTGGTGCTGATCTACGGTCTCCAGCCCTGTTGACTCCCCACTGCTGCTGCTTCCGGCCCGCAGTGGAGTGAATATTCACGAGCATAATGAGCGGGGGTCGGAAGCAAGTGACAGCAGCGGCAGAGACAGCAGTGCTGGAGAAGGTGAGTATAGAAATTCTTTTTATTTCACAGGCACGGGTCACACGGATCACATCCGTGCGGTCCGTGTGCGGTTCGTGTGACATACGTGATGCCGGAGAAAAACGGACATGTCTACATGTGGAGCACACGGGCACACGTATGCTCCACACGGTCTATGGCAAAACAGGGACGTGAATGCAGACCCATTGATTTTAATGGGTCTACGTGTGCCCGTGTCTCCGGCACATGAGGAAACGGACCAAACACATACCGGAAACATGGACGTGTGAAGGGTGCCTCAGAGAGGGTGAACTATTTTATTCAGTGTCCCCTCCTTGCTTTGAAATTGATTATATCTGGAGTGACATTCCTGGACACCATTTTTTTTAGGGTGGAGGTGTTAGTTAGAAGGATCTTTTGCAAGATTGGACTGCAAGGAGTCATAAGGAGATTTTGGAGACGGTACGCAACTTAGATGTAATGAATGAAAACACGAGAAATATATCCTAGTAAGTTGTGGTCACTTTTGGAGACCCATAAAGGAACAGTTGGTTTGGCAAAAGCTAACAGCTATCTTGATTGCAACCATTTTTGAGAATTATTCTTAAGACACACTGTCTTATGGAGCCAAGGATGAAACAACTAAGTAGATCCAAAACAAATTATGTGGAAAACTTGTGCTTGACCACAGCTACAAAAGACCAAGTGTGAGTGTAACCACTAAGCACTGTGTACCACGTAAAGTGACAGTCACCATCAAGCATGGTACAGGGTGATTCACTCTCTACTTAACCCAGAAAAATTGTTGTAACTTCTAAAGGGTGCTTTACACGAGACGATCTATCGTGCGATAGATCGTCGGGGTCACGGTTTTTGTGACGCACATCCGGCGTTGCTTGCGACGTCGGGCTGTGTGACACCTCCTAGCGATGCAGTATTGCTCACAAATCGTGAGTCGTGTACTTGTCGCTAGGTTTCATAAAATCGTTTATGAAACATGGCGCCGGTTGTTCATCGTTGCCGTGGCAGCACACGTTGCTCCGTGTGACACCACGGGAATGATGAACATCACTCACCTGCGTCCTGCGGCTCCCGCCGGCTATGTGGAAGGAAGGAGGTGGGCGGGATGTTTACATCCCACTCATCTCCACCCCGCCGCCTCTATTGGCTGGCAGCCGTGTGACGTCGCTGTGATGCCGAACATCCCTCCCACTCCAGGAAGTGGACATTCACCGCCCTCAGCGACATCGCACGGCAAGTAAGTACATTTGACGGTGTTAAACGAGTTTGTGCGCCACGGGCAATCAATGCCTGAGACGCACAAACGACAGGGGTGGGTACGATCGATCGTGAAATCGCACGATCGATTGTACCGTGTAAAGCAGGTTTAAGAGACTGTTGACCCTACTGAAATTAGGACTGTACATGCTTTGGTTCATGAGAAGTGAGAGTGCAATGAACCTCAGCGGCAACAAACATCCTTATGTCGAATGGTCTGTCAGTCCACACAGGAAGTGAGTCATGGTAGTGTCACGCACCGGGGCAGCCGGTCTGTGGCTCGAGGGGTCCTGGACCCAGGGGGCAACATTGAACAGTTTTTAAATGAAAAATAAAGTCCGACTATGCCACTCGTGGTTTGCGGCCAGGGATAGTGAGGCCGTCGCTGCAGGTTCAAGATTCCTTGGTCTGTCTTGACACCTTTCTTTTTTCCTCAGCTCCTCAGCTCACAACTCCCTCCTCTTTCACTTCCTTTCTCCGACTGCTCACTAGTCACCCCCCCAGGTCACTTTCTCCTCCCCCAGGTCTGGTCTCTTCCTCCCCAGTTGGCTGCCTGTTATCTAACAGTGCCCAGCCCTGTTATCTGGCTAAGTGAGTCTCCCAGCCAGGTGCAGCGAGTGTAAATGTCCTGGTGTGCTAGAGTGTGTGCCGTGACTGGCACAGTCATGTAGGACCCGAGCTGTTACCTTGTTGTTACCTTGTTTTTGTGACACCTGGGGCATCACAATAGCATCAAGGGTCATCATCTGACTCCGCGAATTATGAAAACACATTGTCGGGGCCGCTGATGGTGGCAGGGAACAGCACAATTACCGCCGTGGTTCTTTAAATCATGCTGTCAGTTTTTGACATTGCAATCTAAGTAGTTAACAGGTGAGGGTGGATCAGAGATCCACCCATGCTTGTTAACTGCACATGTCTGCTGATCAGATCAGCAAACATGTGTGGGCAATACTGCAGGCTCACCACCAGAGCCCACGGTAACCGGAGGGAGGCGACCAAGAACGTACCAGTAGGTACTTGGTCATTAAGAGGTTAAAACATCAGATTCTCATGAACCAATATATGTACAATACAGATCAGTAGTCATGTGCTGAGAATACCACGGGTTCGCCACCAGAGCCAGTGGTAACCGGAAGGAGGTGACCAAGGATGTATCAGTATGTCCTTGGTCATTGAGGGGTAAAACATTAGATTATCGTGAACCAATTTATGTTCAGCCCAAATTACAGTATAATAGATCATCTCTTTTAGAAGGTACACCATTTTTTTCAGGTAAAGTAGCAAGTAAGTCACACTGTATTTCCATCCTTTTTTTTGGGGGGGAGGTTATTAAAAATAAAAAAGTTTATAACAAAAATGCATAAGGTCATTGTCACCTACCGTCACATTTCCAGAAACCGTGAAGGGTCCCAGCTTATTCTCCAGTGAATCTGCGGATGGTTCAAAAGATGTAATAAAAGCCTAAAATTCAAGTTATTGACCTTTGATCTTTATGAATCACTTTAAAATGATTTGTCATCTCTTACTATAATGTTTTTTAAATCCAAATTTCTGTCATGATAGACGTTCAAGGACAATATTTTTACACCATATCATTGTTTGTTCCAACATTCGGTGCCGACTATTTTATTACTACAGAACATTAGGACTACACTGCGACTTTTTGCAGCGGTACTGATTGATTTTAGTTATTACATGGAAGCTGCAATCCTCACAAATGCATACAACTTACTGTATCTGCTACAAGGGGAAAACAAAAGTAACCAAAAAGACAGCTGCACTCTGAAATGCTACAAAATGCAAACAATGAATTCAAGAATATAGATATGTATTACTGCTTAAGGAAATCTAAGAAAAAATGAGATTTAACATACAAAAATGGCCATTTTCAATATCTGCCCAGTAGCCACATCAAGGTATATCTCATTACTGAGAACTTACATTGCACTGAAACCTCTCTCTGGGTTACAAACCTCCATGTGTATGGGTAATTAGGAACCTGATATTGAAGAATGAAATCACCTGTGGCTAATGGGGGAGGGGTGAACGGTCAGAGGGCATGACACCATAATCTAGACAAAAAAACAGCTGCACTCTGAAATGTTAAAGAATGCTTTAGCATTTTAGAATGCAACATCTTTTTTATTATATGTCATATTCAGTTTTGCCCCTGTTCAGACTACATTTTGGGAGTGCCGTCAGTTTTTTATCTGGATTATGGAGTCGTGCCCTCTGACTGTGCCCCATTAGCCACAGGTGATTTTATTCTCTATAGTAGGTTCCTACATGCCCATACACATAGAGGTTTGTATATAATGCAGAGAGAGCCTTCAGTTCTGTGTCGGTTCCCAATATACGAGATATGCCATGACGTGGCTACTGGGTAGATATAGAAATGGCCATTTTTCTATGCTAAATATCACAATTTTTCCTAGATTTCCTTAAGTAGTAATGCATATCTATATTCTTGCATTCATAGTTTGCATGCTTTAGCATTTCAGAGTGCAACTGTCTTTTTTTTATTATGTCATGTTCAGTTTTGCACCTGTTCAGACTGCATTTTGGGAGTGCCGTCAATCTTTTTGTCTGGAAAACAATAGTCTTATTCTGAACAAGCCAAATATCAGGTTTAAAATTTAATCTAGTGGCCATGTGTTATGTATGTGTGCTCAGTTGCTAAATTCTGGGAAAACTATTTAGCTTTTATTATCCATGTAAAAATTTTAGAAATCGCTGTGATATAATGCAGGACACATACTGGGGGTCTGTAGCTCTTCGAAATGACTATACAGAAAAGCCATGGATTTTCTCCATTAAACACACTGTACTAGAGATGACATAATGACTTTGAGTGGAATTGAATTCTACTCAAATTTTTGCAAAAATCCATATTAGCTAAATTTCACGTTATCGGTAGAGATGAGCGAACCGGCCGTGGTTCGGCTAGAGTTCGGTTCGTCGAACGGAGGTCTCGTTGGAGTCATGAACAAGTCATGGCTCTCAGAGGACTTTTCTTCCCCTGGCTCATCCAGGGGAGGTGAAAGGCACGCGTATTTTTGAGAGTGCTTCATGCAAAGCATCTTTTTTATCTTGAAAATGGGGGTCAACTGATGCCAGTCAAGTGGGGTGTGTGTGGCCCAATTAGTGGAAACGAGGGAGACTGTGGTTGGAGTCCCTTCGCTTTTGAAAAAAGAACCAAGATGAACAAGTCATGGCTCTCAGAGGACTTTTCTTCCCCTGGCTCATCCAGGGGAGGTGAAAGGCACGCGTATTTTTGAGAGTGCTTCATGCAAAGCATCTTTTTCATCTTGAAAATGGGGGTCAACTGATGCCAGTCAAGTGGGGTGTGTGTGGCCCAATTAGTGGAAACGAGGGAGACTGTGGTTGGAGTCCCCTCGCTTTTGAAAAAAGAACCAAGATGAACAAGTCATGGCTCTCAGAGGACTTTTCTTCCCCTGGCTCATCCAGGGGAGGTGAAAGGCACGCGTATTTTTGAGAGTGCTTCATGCAAAGCATCTTTTTTATCTTGAAAATGGGGGTCAACTGATGCCAGTCAAGTGGGGTGTGTGTGGCCCAATTAGTGGAAACGAGGGAGACTGTGGTTGGAGTCCCTTCGCTTTTGAAAAAAGAACCAAGATGAACAAGTCATGGCTCTCAGAGGACTTTTCTTCCCCTGGCTCATCCAGGGGAGGTGAAAGGCACGCGTATTTTTGAGAGTGCTTCATGCAAAGCATCTTTTTCATCTTGAAAATGGGGGTCAACTGATGCCAGTCAAGTGGGGTGTGTGTGGCCCAATTAGTGGAAACGAGGGAGACTGTGGTTGGAGTCCCCTCGCTTTTGAAAAAAGAACCAAGATGAACAAGTCATGGCTCTCAGAAGACTTTTCTTCCCCTGGCTCATCCAGGGGAGGTGAAAGGCACGCGTATTTTTGAGAGTGCTTCATGCAAAGCATCTTTTTTATCTTGAAAATGGGGGTCAACTGATGCCAGTCAAGTGGGGTGTGTGTGGCCCAATTAGTGGAAACGAGGGAGACTGTGGTTGGAGTCCCTTCGCTTTTGAAAAAAGAACCAAGATGAACAAGTCATGGCTCTCAGAGGACTTTTCTTCCCCTGGCTCATCCAGGGGAGGTGAAAGGCACGCGTATTTTTGAGAGTGCTTCATGCAAAGCATCTTTTTCATCTTGAAAATGGGGGTCAACTGATGCCAGTCAAGTGAGGTGTGTGTGTCCCAATTAGTGGAAACGAGGGAGACTGTGGTTGGAGTCCCCTGGCTTTTGAAAAAAGAACCAAGATGAACAAGTCATGGCTCTCAGAGGACTTTTCTTCCCCTGGCTCATCCAGGGGAGGTGAAAGGCACGCGTATTTTTGAGAGTGCTTCATGCAAAGCATCTTTTTCATCTTGAAAATGGGGGTCAACTGATGCCAGTCAAGTGGGGTGTGTGTGGCCCAATTAGTGGAAACGAGGGAGACTGTGGTTGGAGTCCCCTCGCTTTTGAAAAAAGAACCAAGATGAACAAGTCATGGCTCTCAGAGGACTTTTCTTCCCCTGGCTCATCCAGGGGAGGTGAAAGGCACGCGTATTTTTGAGAGTGCTTCATGCAAAGCATCTTTTTTATCTTGAAAATGGGGGTCAACTGATGCCAGTCAAGTGGGGTGTGTGTGGCCCAATTAGTGGAAACTAGGGAGACTGTGGTTGGAGTCCCCTCGCTTTTGAAAAAAGAACCAAGATGAACAAGTCATGGCTCTCAGAGGACTTTTCTTCCCCTTGCTCATCCAGGGGAGGTGAAAGGCACGCGTATTTTTGAGAGTGCTTCATGCAAAGCATCTTTTTCATCTTGAAAATGGGGGTCAACTGATGCCAGTCAAGTGGGGTGTGTGTGGGCCAATTAGTGGAAACGAGGGAGACTGTGGTTGGAGTCCCCTTGCTGTGTTTTACATGCTTTTAGAAGGGCATGACATGGCTTAGAGCTTGACTTTCAGCATCTGCAAACTGTTGGCTACCAAAATGCTTCCTTTCCAACCTTTTTAACTGAGGATTTTCGAGACCTTATGCCCATCGCAGTGCCCCAAGAGCCGATGCCCAGGCGCCACTCCTTCTCCAACAAAAGTGTGCACGCGGTACACCAGCATGTCGCACCAAACATCACCACTTCTTTGAGAAACTGTGACAGGGTGCATTTCACCACAGATACTTGGCCCAGTAAGCATGGACAGGGGCGTTACATGTCGCTGACTGGGCAATGGGTTACTATGGGGAGAGATGGAGAAGGGTCTGCTGTACAAGTCTTGCTGTCCCCACGAGTTGTATCAATCCTTCCTCTGTATGTAGAAGTTAATAAACTGCTTATGCCTCCTCAACCTCGTGTGGGTCCTTCACCTCGTCCCAAACCCTGTGTGGTCAGGGCACCCTTCCTTGTAACTGCGCACAAGGAAAACCACACACCTCCTCCTTACTATGCTGGCAGCAGAGCTCAATGCCATCATGCGGTCAAATGTTTACTTTGAAATGTATGGGAAATGTGAGTCACACCGCTGAGAAGTTGTGGACGGTTAGCTCTGGAGACCAAGTTTCATCAATGGTTGTCTCCACTCAACCAGCAGCCAGGGAAGGCCAAGTGTGACAATGATGCAAACATGGGTGCGGCCCTTCGCCGTGAGAATGTGACACACGTGCCTTGTGTGGCTCACGTGTTGAATCTAATTCTCCAGCAATTTTTAAAACACCATCCCGGCCTACATGGCCTTGTGCAGCGGGCACGCTCGCTATGTGCTCACTTCCATCGTTCGCACACAGCAGCTCAACAACTTTCGTCGCTCCAGAAGTCTTTAGGTCTGGTGGTTAAACGCCTGAAATGCGATGTGCCGAGACGCAGGAATTTGAATCTGCACATGTTGCAGCGTTTGTGGCAGCACCGCCGAACCCTGCTGCAATACGTTATGACATATAGCCTGGCCTAACTTGATCCAGAGGTGGTGCAGATCACGCTGCTGGAGTGGTGTCAGATCAAGGACATATGCACCCTTCTACACAGTTTACAAATGTCGACGAAGATGTTTAGCACTGGCAATGCCATTCTTAGCGTGACAATTCTGGTCATCTACATGATGGAGCACACTGTAAGCATTATTCGGAGTCAGGTGTTGGGACAAGAGGAAGGGGAGGAAGTACAGGAGGAGTCATATGCGGAAGGGATAACAAGATCTACGAGGTCCAGATGGTCAGCGGCACCTAGGCGGCAGTCATGGTGGGGGAGAGGGATTAACAAGGGCGCATAGTATCAGCAAAAAGTGTTGAGGAAGGTGCAGGAGCCCATGAAGAAATGGAGGACGAACTGGCGATGGGCATGGAAGACTCAGCAGATGAGTGAGAGCTTGCTCACATTTCGGTTGTGCGAGGTTGGGGGGAGAGGGCAGAGGAAGGAGGCACGATTCTCACCTCTCTGCCACCAACACACCAAGGACTTGTTCCTCCTGGATGCACAAGACACATGAGCGCCTTCTTGCTGCACTACCTACAACATGACTCTCAGATTGTACGAATTCGAAGTAATGCTAACTACTGGGTTGCCACACTGTTAGATCCCCGGTACAAGACAAAATTTGGCGAAATAATTCCTGCCATAGAAAGGGACACACGTATACAGGAGTATCTGCAGAAGGTGGTACGCAATCTTAGATCTGCTTTTCCACTAAACACCAGTGCTGCACAGAGTGAATCTCAACGCTTTGTCATGGATAGGAGGAAATGGTCTTTTACTTGTCCACATCTGAGGGACCGAGGGCTGGCTGCTTTGCTGAGATGGCATTGAGTACGGTGTCCCTGCAGAGTTGCACTTTTGGTCATATACAAAATGAGTTGAAAAAGGACAGATGCTGGTGGAAAGGGGAACAGGTGTGTTGGAAAGGGGAAAAAAGTTTTTGTCCATGGGTTTGGTGGTGAAGCAAAAGTAACATTTGCTGAAGAAACACCATCTGTTACGGTGGGACTGGCAGATTTGGATAAGGTGGTATATACTATCTTACCGCTATACAACGAAAATTAATAAGAAAAGAAAGAGAAAGGTATATATCCCCATCAGCAGTCAATGTCCACCGTGCTCCCAGATGGAAAAGGAGAGGTTGGCAACTGGAAGGTTAGGTCGAGGATACAGAGCTGTGTGGCTATGAAACTAATAGTAGCCTGAACCGAGTTAGACGCCACTCGGATCTGGAGACTGGGAGCCCTGTTAGCGTCACAGGGTCCACACGCCCACCCAGCCCAGGAACTCCCTGTTAACATCACAGGGGCCATTGAGTACGCTGACCGTGTGCATTGGGGCCACACCTGTGGACAGCAGGCGCATCAGCAGCAGCAGGC
Source organism: Anomaloglossus baeobatrachus (assembly GCF_048569485.1). Classification (NCBI taxonomy): domain Eukaryota; kingdom Metazoa; phylum Chordata; class Amphibia; order Anura; family Aromobatidae; genus Anomaloglossus; species Anomaloglossus baeobatrachus. The sequence continues at coordinate 151,440,357 of NC_134358.1, forward strand.
CTGTTAATGTCACTGGGCTGCACAAGCAGGACTGGTAGGACAGGAGCCGGTCTTAACCGTTCTGCGTTACCAACTGTGGTGGCGGCCTGCATCGACGCCCTATCCCTGCCTACCTCTGGCCTAAAGCTGCAATGGGTTCAACACATTGAGGTGTGCTCTTTCGGAGCATAATAGAAGACTGCGCACCTCCTTGTTGGCTCCAGCCCGTTATATAACCTGGGTCCGCCCCAAACCAGGGTGGACCACAATGAAACTCCTGGAGACAAAAGCAGAGTGACACGTCATGAGTGGCATAACTAGCGTCCTATTTGGAACCGCAACTTCAATAATGACCTCATGGCTGCCACGACACAAACACCTCACCAGTCATCGTCTGACCATCAATAATGAGGTGACAAGTCATAGGGGCGGGCCTCTGCAAGCCATTTGGGAGTGGCCTGGCCACATCGTCAGGACACCTGATGCCCTGTGGTCTATATGGGCCCCCCACATCAGGGGCAGGGCCAAAGACTTCATTACCGGACCTAGTCTCTGATGCAGTAAGTGCCTGAGCATGCTCAGTAGCATGAAATACAGTCTCTGAAAAAAGACTATCAGCTTTAGCATGGAGTCTAGGCACAAAACAGGACTTAGACCTGGCACGGAATGCAAGTACCTGTACAAAAAGGCTTTTCGCACTAAGTGTGGGAGCATGCGCTGTATCCCGAAAGGAAGACTTAGCCTCAGGAATGGCCGAGTCAGGCTGAGCATACTCACTAGGCGAAACACTGTAGTTAGGCTGCGGCTGGGGTAAATCGACACATGTTTGCATTGACTGTTGATTTTCAAGATTTCCATGACTGTGTTGCAGAGCTGTGTGGTTTGCATTCACACTGTTATCATCTGCCTTATCTGTGAGGCTTCAGCTAACAAGGGTATTCAGGGGGGGTAATGTGTTTTGTCTATGTTTAGGTAGATAACTGGGAAGCTCTTGTGATGCGCCACTGGTAAGTTGTGTTCGCACACACACACACAAACACACAATTACTGCTACGCAGAGGGATTAGCAGGTAGTAGGCAACAGAATAGATTGTTCAATTATTTCAATTGTATGCATGGTTCTTATTGTTTGTTTTGGTAAAGTTAAACAATCATTTATCAACCCAACTAACTAGAGTCCTTTTCCTGTTGCCTGGTTTTGCTGCATACTGGGAAGCCCACCCTGTACACGACTTAAAATGAAGCATAAGTCGCAATGTGAATTTCACTGTGCTACAATGCGGCCTAGCGTGCCTGTGCAACCACCGCCTGCCCCATCAAGTGCATCTGCGTGCTCTTCATCCTCTGTGACTGTGGGGACAGCAGTCTCACATGGTTTTTCACACTGAACTTCCACCCCTTTACACGCAACAGGGAGTGTGATTGGCAGGTCATCACTTGTTTTGGAAGTGGAAACAGATGGTATTGTTGAGCTGTCAGACATCGACATTATATCCACACCTGCACCTTCGTCACAGATTGGCTGAACTACCTGCATTTAATAATTGCATTCCAGAAATGGAAAGGAGTGTAGAATGCACATGTGTTGTACCTTGCTTGGCAGCAAAGGAACACTAACTTAGTATTACAGACAATTTTAGGAAGGCAAAAAAAGAGTCAGCTCTTTGGGCAAATTAAATAGCGTGGCAAAAGTGGATAGGTGGGTACAGTGGCCGTGTTCTGTGGGTACCAGGACAGTAAAGGAAGCCTCACTTTCTATCCCTCCGAATGATCAAATGCAGCAAGGAATTCCCTGAGTTTGCTATAAAATTAGCGTAGCAAAATGTGCATGAGGGTGTCATGCAGAGGTGCTGCAAATAGATTTGGACCAGTGGGACACTAATGAAGTCCAACAGCCACTTTTAGGATGCCACTAAGTTTACTCAGTGTTTGGTATTATAATGGCTTAGTAACAATGAGTTTGAGTGTGCAATGCAGTGGTGCTGCAAATATCTTTGCACTAGTGGGACAATACAGAAGTCCAACAGTTACTTTTAGGATGCCACTAAGTTTCCTCAGTGTTTGCTAGTGTAATGGCTTAGTAACAATGAGTTTGAGTGTGCAAAGGGCAGGAGGGTACAGTGGCAGGGTTGTGGGTCTGGGTAGAGGAAAGGTAGCCTCCCTTTCTATCCCTCCTAATGGGGAAACGCAGCGAGGAAATCCCTGACCTTAGCTACACAGACGCTGTTGTGGCGCCCCAGGACCTGGTCGCCACAACAGCATTGCCCTCCCAAAGGGTTAATGCTGAGCCTGGAGGTAATTGGGAGGTCCATTGGCCAGCAAGTTTAACATCCAACGCAGTTCTCCCTCCGGCCAGCAGGGGGAGCTCTGAACCTGGGATTCCAGGGAGGATCCCCTTAAGTCTGATCTGGGGGAGGAAGTAGTGGTCAGTCTGTAGAGAGCAGTAGAAGTGAACAGACGTAGAGTGAGCTGTCCTGTGAATCTGGGGCCTAGAGCTAGAGTAGCTAAAGAGTAGGTCACCTCCACGCAGGTAATGAAGAAGCTAAAGAAGCTAATGAAGACAGCCGCGCGATCAGCTGCTGTCACTGAGGTTACCCGCTGTCACTGGATCCAGCGGTGGCCGCGGGTAACCTCAGTGACAGCTCAGGTGATCGCGCTACTCACCTCAGTTGCTGCGTGGAGGTGATAGGAGCGGCGGTGAGTAGCGCGATCAGCTGAGCTGTCACTGAGGTTACCCGCGGCCACCGCTGGATCCAGTGACAGCGGGTAACCTCACTGACAGCTCAGCTGATCTCACGGCTGTCTTCATTACCTGCGTGGAAGTGACCGGAGCGGCTGTGTCTTCTGCAGCTCCGGTCACCTCCATGCAGCAGCGCTGGAAGCGACGCTGGAGCATCCTGGAGTACGCCGGACAAGGAGGGCTTTTGGGGGCTGATTAAAGTGGTGAACCAGGGTATATGTTTGTGTTTTTATTTCTAATAAAGGATTTTTTCGGGTGTGTGTTTATTTACTGTAATTTACAGATTAATCATGGAGGGTGTCTCATAGACGCCTGACATGATTAATCTAGGACTTATTGGCAGCTATGGGCTGCCAATAACTCCTTATTACCCCGATTTGCCAACGCACCAGGGCAAATCGGGAAGAGCCGGGTACAGTCCCAGAACTGTCGCATCTAATGTATGCGGCAATTCTGAGCGGCTGTTGGCTGATATTGTTAGGCTGGGGGGCTCCCCATAACGTGGAGCTCCCCATCCTGAGAATACCAGCCTTCAGCCGTATGGCTTTATCTGGCTGGCTTTAAAATTGGGGGGAACCGCACGCCGTTTTTTTTAATTATTTAATTATTTATTTCACTACACAGTATAGACACGCCCACCGGCTGCTGTGATTGGGTGCAGTGTGACACCTGTCACTCAGCGTGGGGGCGTGTCTCACTGCAACCAATCATAGGCGCCGGTGGGCGGGTAAAGCAGGGAATACGAGATTGTTTAATGGGCGGCCGGCTTTTTCAAAACAGTAAAAGCCGCCGGAGCAGTGTGAACGCCGTGCAGCGCCGGGGATCGGGGATCGGTGAGTATATGAGAGAGGGGGATAGACTGACATGGACAGAGAGTGAGGGACAGAGATAGTGACGGACTGACAGAGATTAGTGAATGACAGACATTGTGAGGCGCTTCAGAACGCAGCTTTTCAGCTGCGCTCTGAAGCAGACCTTTTATAAGCTGCGGTGCAGAGCGCACACCTGCGCACATAGCATCAGACATCAAAATCGTATGTGGGATGTCACACGTTACAATTCACTAGGTTCGTGCAACAAAACGCTCAATTCTAGAGAATGATACGATGTGTTTGCGATCAACGGTTTTGCGTTCAATCCTGATCGCACGTAGCTGTCACACGCAGATACCTCACAAACGATGCCGGATGTGCGTCACTTACAACTTGACCCCAACGACGGATTGTGAGATATATTGAAGCGTGTGTAGCGGGCTTTACACTTTTACAGCGGGAAGACAGCTAGTAATTAGCTTGTCTTTTTGCTGCTAGAACCGTTCTTGAACGTATCTAGAACTATCGAGCTTTAGCAAAAAGCTCGAGTTCTAGTTCAATCTAGAACAGCCCCCAAAATCACTCGAGCCGCGAACTGGAGAACCTCGAACCGCGAACCGCACTCAACTCTAGTTATCGGTCATTTCTCCGGTCCCTCCATTCCACAGTCACCTGTCTATATGTCATCGCATCTTATGTTTCCCACCAGTTACACTGAAATTTCGAGACATCTTACACCAAACTAGGACTTTTTGCTTTGATGAGGCTCAGAGCAGTGATGTGCAAGTGCTTGCAGGGTCACAGTGCCCATCATGACAGCATTATGTTGTGACTTTTTGCATGGTTGTGTAGAACCCTTGCAGGCCTCATAAGAGCCAAAAGTCGCAGCACCGTATGAGAGACGCGGGAATTCAGCTTGAGTGGTCCCAGCTCCATATGAGAAACCCAGGAATTTAGTTTGAGCACTCCCAGCTCCGTATGAGAAACATGGGAATTCAACTCGAGCAGTCCCATCTCCTTATGAGAGACCTGGGAATTCAGCTTGAGTGGTCCCATCTCTGTATGAGAGACCTGGGAATTCAGCTTGAGCGGTCCCAGCTCCGTATGAGAGACCCGGGAATTCAGCTTAAGCGGTCCCAGCTCCGTGTGAGAGAACCGGGAATTCAGCTTCAGTGGTCTCAGCTCCGTGTGAGAGAACCGGGAATTCAGTTTGAGCGGTCCCAGCTTTGTATGAGAGACCTGGGAATTCAGCTCGAGCGGTATCAGCTCCATATGAGAGACCCGGGAATTCAGCTTGAGCGGTCCCAGCTCTGTGTGAGAGAACCGGGAATTCAGTTTGAGCGGTCCCAGCTTTGTATGAGAGACCTGGGAATTCAGCTCGAGCGGTATCAGCTCCATATGAAAAACCCAAGAATTTAGCTCAAGTGGTCCCAGCTGCGTATGAGAGACCTGGGAATTCAGCTCAATGGTCCTAGCTACGTATGAGAGACCCAGGAATTCAGCTTGATCGGTCCTAGCTGCGTATGAGAGACCAAAGAACTCAGCTCGAGTGGTCCCAGCTCCATATGAAAAACCTCGGAATTTAGCTTGAGCGGTCCCGTCTCTTTATGAAAAACCCAGGAATTCAGCTTGAGCAGTCCTAGCTCCATATGAGAAACCCGAGAATTCGCTCGAGTGGTCTCAGCTCCATATGAGAAACCTGGGAATTCAGCTCGAGTGGTCCTAGCTCCATATGAGAGACCCAGGAATTTAGTTCAAGTGGTCCTAGCTCCATATGAGAGACCTGGGAATTCAGCTTGAGTGGTCCCATCTCCTTATGAGAAACCCGGGAATTCAGCTTGAGTGGTCCCAGCTCCATATGAGAAACCCAGGAATTCAGCTTGAGGCGTCCCAGCTCTATATGAGAAACCCAAGAATTCAGCTCGAGTGGTCTCAGCTCAATATGAGAAACCTGGGAATTCAGCTCGAGCGGTCCTAGCTCCATATGAGAGACCCAGGAATTTAGTTCAAGCGGTCCCAGCTCCATATGAGAGACCTGGGAATTCAGCTTGAGTGGTCCCATCTCCTTATGAGAAACACAAGAACTCAGCTTGAGTGGTCCCATCTCCTTATAAGAGACCCGGGAATTCAGCTCGAGCGGTCCCAGCTTTGTATGAGAGACCTGGGAATTCAGCTTGAGTTGTGGAAGTCAGGAGATGGAATGAAGATTAGACTTGTGACATTGGAAAAGGATTGTATGGAGAATTGAGCAGTGATATGAGTAAAATAAATGTTTTCATTTTACATATTACATTTATCATGTTCTGGGATCTCTAAAGACCCCAAAGCATATTAAGAAAGATTGAATTCCCTGTGTAAAAATGTGCAAACAATTGCATTTGAATTTTCCTGATCCATGTCCTGTTTTATGGCTTTACCACACTAGCTCTATTGTTATCTATAGGCTGTGACATCCTCTCACTATCCAGATTCAACAAAAAAAATGGCCGCTGCATTCCCTGCCTCAGCTTTTATACATGATATGATAGTCTCTTCTGACAGTGCTTGTACCATGGAGTGTAATATTATGGGGAAAACCTCCCTGAATCATGAGATCCTATTTTTGCCTAATACAATTTTGTGCTATGTGAAAAATGGTCTTTTTAAGCACTTTATGCAAACTGATTTGCAAATTTGGTTCAGCAAATTTCTATAAATATCTACTACTAGAGTTGAGCGCGGTTCGAGGTTCTCCAGTTCGCGGCTCGAGTGATTTTGGGGGCTGTTCTAGATGGAACTAGAACTCGAGCTTTTTGCTAAAGCTCGATAGTTCTAGATTCGTTCGAGAACTGTTCTAGCAGCAAAAAGACAAGCTAAATACTAGCTGGCTTTCCGCTGTAATAGTGTAAGTCACTCTGTGACTCACACTATTATGACATTTCATTGTATAGTGTGCGGGAACAGCGCATTCAGATCACTGCTGTTTGGATAATGGCGATCGCCATTTTTTTTTTTTTTTCCTTGTCTTCCTTCCCTAAGCGCGCGCGTGTAGTGGGGAGGGCCAGCATGTCAGCCAATCCCAGACACACACACAGCTAAGTGGACTTTTAGCCAGAGAAGCAACGGCATGTGTGATAGGATGTCCATGTCACATGTCCCTGCATTATAAAAACGGACATTTTCCTCCAGCACGCCATTATCTGCCTTCTGCGTCTTGGTGTCAGTCACCGCTGGCGTAGCTCCTGTCTCTGATACTGCTGTGTACGCTCTATACACAGAGCTATACAGAATAGGGATAGAAGTTTCTTTCAGCCCTTGTAAGGGCTAATACCGGCAGGGTCAGAGCCATAGGTGACAGTCAGGGCCGTGAAAACAGATTTTAACAGCTACACAAGATGACAGCATCTGTGTAGCTAAGGTCAGGGATTTCCTCGCTGCATTTCCCCATTAGGAGGGATAGAAAGGGAGGCTTCCTTTCCTCTACCCAGACCCACAACCCTGCCACTGTACCCTCCTGCCCTTTGCACACTCAAACTCATTGTTACTAAGCCATTATAAAAGCAAACACTGAGGAAACTTAGTGGCATCCTAAAAGTGGCTGTTGGACTTCCATTAGTGTCCCACTGGTGCAAATCTGGTGCAAATCTATGTGCAGCACGTCTGCCTGCATTGCACACTCAAACTCATTGTTACTAAGCCATTATACTAGCAAACACTGAGGAAACTTAGTGGCATCCTAAACGTGGCTGTTGGACTTCTGTATTGTCCCACTAGTGCAAAGATATTTGCAGCACGTCTGCCTGCATTGCACACTCAAACTCATTTGTTACTAAGCCATTATACTAGCAAACACTGAGGAAACTTAGTGGCATCCTAAAAGTGGCTGTTGGACTTCCATTAGTGCCCCACTGGTGCCAAGCTATTTCTAGCACCTCTGCATGACACCCAGAGGTAGGCAGGGATAGGGCGTCGATGCAGGCCGCCACCACAGTTGGTAACGCAGAACGGTTAAGACCGGCTCCTGTCCTACCAGTCCTGCTTGTGCAGCCCAGTGACATTAACAGGCCTGCTGCTGCTGATGCGCCTGCTGTCCACAGGTGTGGCCTCAATGCACACGGTCAGCGTACTCAATGGCCCCTGTGATGTTAACAGGGAGTTCCTGGGCTGGGTGGGCGTGTGGACCCTGTGACGCTAACAGGGCTCCCAGTCTCCAGATCCGAGTTGCATTTAACTCGGTTCAGGCTACTATTAGTTTCATAGCCACACAGTTCTGTATCCTCCACCTAACCTTCCAGTTGCCAACCTCTCCTTTTCCATCTGGGAGCACGGTGGACACTGACTGCTGATGGGGATATATACCTTTCTCTTTCTTTTCTTATTAATTTTCGTTATATAGCGGTAACATAGTATATACCACCTTATCCAAATCTGCCAGTCTCACAGATGGTGTTTCTTCAGCAAATGTTACTTTTGCTTAACCACCAAACCCACGGACAAAAACTTTTTTCCCCTTTCCAACACACCTGTTCCCCTTTCCACCAGCATCTGTCCTTTTTCAACTCATTTTGTATATGACCAAAAGTGCAACTCTGCATGACACCGTACTCAATGTCATCTCAGCACAGCAGCCAGCCCTCGGTCCCTCAGATGTAGACAAGTAAAAGACCATTTCCTCCTGTCCATGACAAAGCGTTGAGATTCACTCTGTGCAGCACTGGTGTTTAGTGGAAAAGCAGATCTAAGATTGCGTACCACATTCTGCAGATACTCCTGTATACGTGCGTCCATTTCTATAGCAGGAATTATTTCACCAAATTTTGTCTTGTACCGGGGATCTAACAGTGTGGCAACCCAGTAGTTAGCATTACTTCGAATTCGTACAATCCAAGGGTCATGTTGTAGGTAGTGCAGCAAGAAGGCGCTCATGTGTCTTGTGCATCCAGAAGGACCAAGTCCTTGGTGTGTTGGTGGCAGAGAGGTGAGAATCGTGCCTCCTTCCTCTGCCCTCTCCCCCCAACCTCGCACAACCGAAATGTGAGCAAGCTCTCACTCATCTGCTGAGTCTTCCATGCCCATCGCCAGTTCGTCCTCCATTTCTTCATGGGCTCCTGCACCTTCCTCAACACTTTTTGCTGATACTATGCACCCTTGTTAATCTCTCTCCCCCACCACAACTGCCGCCTAGGTGCCGCTGACCATCTGGACCTCGTAGATCTTGTTATCCCTTCCGCATATGACTCCTCCTGTACTTCCTCCCCTTCCTCTTGTCCCAACACCTGACTCCGAATAATGCTTACAGTGTGCTCCATCATGTAGATGACCAGAATTGTCACGCTGAGAATGGCATCGCCAGTGCTAAACATCTTCGTCGACATTTGTAAACTGTGTAGAAGGGTGCATAGGTCCTTGATCTGACACCACTCCAGCAGCGTGATCTGCACCACCTCTGGATCAAGTTAGGCCAGGCTATATGTCATAACGTATTGCAGCAGGGTTCGACGGTGCTGCCACAAACGCTGCAACATGTGCAGATTCAAATTCCTGCGTGTCGGCACATTACATTTGAGGCGTTTAACCACCAGACCTAAAGACTTCTGGAGCGACGAAAGTTGTTGAGCTGCTGTGTGCGAACGAAGGAAGTGAGCACATAGCGAGCGTGCCCGCTGCACAAGGCCATGTAGGTCGGGATGGTGTTTTAAAAATTACTGGAGAATTAGATTCAACACGTGAGCCACACAAGGCACGTGTGTCACATTGTCACGGCAAAGGGCCGCACCCATGTTTGCATCATTGTCACACCCGGCCTTCCCTGGCTGCTGGTTGAGTGGAGACAACCATTGATGAAACTTGGTCTCCAGAGCTAACCGTCCACAACTTCTCAGCGGTGTGACTCACATTTCCCATACATTTCAAAGTAAACATTTGACCGCATGATGGCATTGAGCTCTGCTGCCAGCATAGTAAGGAGGTGTGTGGTTTTCCTTGTGCGCAGTTACAAGGAAGGGTGCCCTGACCACAAAGGGTTTGGGCCGAGGTGAAGGACCCACACGAGGTTGAGGAGGCATAAGCAGTGTATTAACTTCTATATACAGAGGAAGGATTGATACAACTCGTGGGGACAGCAAGACTTGTACAGCAGACCCTTCTCCATCTCTCCCCATAGTAACCCATTGCCCAGTCAGCGACATGTAACGCCCCTGTCCATGCTTACTGGGCCAAGTATCTGTGGTGAAATGCACCCTGTCACACAGTTTCTCAAAGAAGCGGTGATGTTTGGTGCGACATGCTGGTGTAGCGCGTGCATGCCTTTGTTGGAGAAGGAGTGGTGCCTGGGCATCGGCTCTTGGGGCACTGCGATGGGCATAAGGTCTCGAAAATCCTCGGTTAAAAAGGTTGGAAAGGAAGCATTTTGGTAGCCAACAGTTTGCAGATGCTGAAAGTCAAGCTTTAAGCCATGTCATGCCCTTCTAAAAGCATGTAAAACACAGCAAGGGGACTCCAACCACAGTCTCCCTCGTTTCCACTAATTGGGCCACACACACCCCACTTGACTGGCATCAGTTGACCCCATTTTCAAGATGAAAAAGATGCTTTGCATGAAGCACTCTCAAAAATACGCGTGCCTTTCACCTCCCCTGGCTGAGCCAGGGGAAGAAAAGTCCTCTGAGAGCCATGACTTGTTCATCTTGGTGAACGTTAGTCTGTCCACATTGTCAGTGGACAGATGCGTTTGCTTAGCTGTCAGCACACCCCCAGCAGCACTGAGGACACGTTCCGAGAAAACGCTGGCTGCGGGACACAACAAGATCCCCAAGGCGTACGTGGTGAGCTCAGGCAATTTATCCCGATTGGAAGCCTAAATGAGCAGGGCTCAAGTTGCACAGTAATGGCATGGACGTTCCCTTGCATATACTCATATCTGTGTCTCCTCCTCTTTTTCCTTGTCCAGCTCCTTTGTTTTCGCATGAGTATATGTCCTTGTCACTTTCCCATGTGTTTGTGTTGTGTTGTGAGTTGTTTGTCACCTTTTGGACACCTTTGAGGTTGTTTTCTAGGTGTTTTTATGTGTTTGTGATTGTCTGCCATTTTTTCCTATGCAGTTCGAGTGGTTCGTCGAACGTTCGCCGAACCGAACTCGAACGGGACCTCCGTTCGATGAACCGAACTCGAGCCGAACCACGGCCGGTTCGCTGATCTCTAGTAATGACTCTATATAATATATAGGAATAGATCCCTTTGTGTGTAATGACTCTATATAATATATAGGAATAGATCCCTCTGTGTGTAATGACTCTATATAATATATAGGAATAGATCCCTCTGTGTGTAATGACTCTATATAATATATAGGAATAGATCCCTCTGTGTGTAATGACTATATAATATATAGGAATAGATCCCTCTGTGTGTAAGGACTCTATATAATATATAGGAATAGATCCCTCTGTGTGTAGGTGCAGAACCTATCTAGGGTGCTGAGGGTCCCCAGGGACCAGCAGTAGGTTTGGTCAGGGGTCACCATCTTCCCTAACCCTAGACACGGGGTTTCCCTTCCATTCCCCGTACCTTGCGTGACAGCAAGTGTACAAACCCTGCCTATATGCCTGCTCTAAGATCTCTCTACTACATCAACTCTCCCTGAACCGCACTGTGCATCGCACCCCCAGGTCTCATATAAGATCCGAATGTGCCTGGCAAATCACAGTAACATCAGTAGCCAAAGTGGCTACAGGTGGCTACAGCATCAGAGTGAGTGGCAGGCAATCCCTGCATCATTAATAGCTTAAAAACAACCAAGAAACACATGGGGCAGGGACTCGAGCACCCGCGATACCCGGGTGAGGACCGAGGAGTCCCGAGCACGCTAATCTCTACTGATAATTGTAGGAAATAAACTGCAACATGAAATACGTTCCAAATCTTCACACATGCCTGTTATAGTAAATATTGCATGTCCCATAATATAACTCTACTGGAGCATCTTCTCTTAGGAGTATTGACAGGTCAGCCATGCACTGATTGTGTCTCTTATAAGATTGATCTTTCCTCATGTCTGCTGTCGCACACTATCTGCAGCATTTGTTCAGTGTTTTATGTCTATCTCTCCATATCTTTATATCTAAGCTGTGAGCCGTTACATCCTCTCACAATCCAGATTCCCCCGAAAATGGCTGCTGCATTCCCTGCCTCTGCTTTTATACAGGCTATGATAATCCCTTCTGCTGGCTGTGCTAAACATGACAACTACAAGGAATTATGGGAGAGCCCGCCCAGCATTTATGACATGGAAATGCACCAAATTCTCAAATTTTGGGTGCAGATAATATGATAAATGTCCACCTGAGGGTCTACACCTTCTCCCTTTGCAGCGATTCACTCTTAAGGAGTCATATGTGTCAGTGCACAGGACCCTCTGTTTGCCTTGGTTCCTACCATTGCCTCCGGCATTCTTGCTGTATCTTTCTTCACCGTTAAAATTGTCATAAAAACGTGGTCCAGGGGTAACGCCAGTAAGAAAATTAATAAAAAGATGAATGATTTTGGAAATTGAAGCCAAACATCTTAAGAGTGCAAGTTGCACAGTGCCCAAAAAAAAAAACATTGCAATTTTAATCTTAAGAATAGAGGAATTCTTAATTTTATGGTTTAACTTTCAGTGCTGGCGTTGCCCAGGTCTCATAGGCTAAAAGTGCAATGCTTACAAGCTCTTTGCTGTAAAGCTTGTAAGTGCTGCTCCGAAGCTAGTTGGATCACTATATCAGGTAGGCTTCACTCCATCTGTGCTGTTCTAATACTGCAACGGCAAAGCTGTCTGTGTGCTACTGGGGAATGCACAGTTGGGGCCAGAAGCACACCTGTGCCACTTGTCCGACAGCCATTCAATCAGGAACTTGTAAAAACAAGCAACTTTGTGCTTTAGTATTAAAAATCCTCCTCATTAAAGGTTTTACATTTTATGTATTGCTTACTAGTCGTTGCTTGTGTTGTCCAGGTCGCATAGCTAAAAAGTGCAGCACTTACAAGCTGTTTGCTATAGAGATTGTAAGCGCTGCTCTAAAGTTGCTTCGATCACTGGATCCGGCCAGCTGCAAGGAAACTGTGTTCCTTTGATGCTCCAAAGGCAAAGCTGCATAATTGGAAATTGCACAATTTGGGCCAGTGGCGCAGCTGGTTTGACAAACTTTTTGATAAGGAATGCACTGCCCCATGGCAAAGCAGGAGGACTACAGGCTGAAAAGTGGTCAACTTCTGTTCACAAAAATGGTACACCCCTTTAAAGGACACTGCGTTCCTCTCACCATTCAGTGGTGCAGTTGGGGCTCCCGTCCAAACCCCCCACAAAATGAGATGCCGACGGGGCCATTGACTATAATAGTGCAGATGGAGTCACCCTGTGCTCTATTGTGCACCATTTTCGGGGATATACACTTACTGGAGATGAACACCCAGATGCAGTCTACTATGGTACATCTGGGTGTCCGCCTTCAATAGGCATATACCCCCGAAAATGGGGTACAACTAAGCAAAGGGTGACTCCATCTGCATCATTATAGTCAGTGGTCCCGTTCACACATACAGTACGTTCAAAACCCATTTTGCGAGGGGTCCGGACAGAAGCCCGGACGGCACCACTGAACGAGGAGCAGACTGCAGTGTGAAACCGCCCTTACCTTTCATTGCTGAGGTTGCCCAGGTCTCATAGGGAAAAAGCGCAATGCTTACAAGCTCTTTGCTATGGAGCTTGTAAGCGCTGCTCTGAAGCTAGTTGGATCGATGTATCCGATCAGCTTCATTCCATCTGCATTGTTTAAATACTGCAAAGGCAAAGGTGTCTTTGTGCTACTGGAGAGCACACAGTTCCAGTCATCCAAACAGCCATTCAATCGGGAACTTGACAAAACAAGCAACTTTGCAATTTACTATTTATTAAAAATCCTCCTCATTCTCACAAATAGAAAAGATTTACATTTTATTGCTTACTGCTCGTTGCTCCAGGTCACATAGGCAAAAAGTGCAGCACTTACAAGCTGTTTGCTATAGAGCTTGCAAGCGCTGCTCTTATAAGCATTGCAATGGCAAAAGTCACCATGATGCTCATATGTACATACCATACTGGGACGGGGGTGCCGTCACTGGAATCTGGAGACTTTCTGGCTGCGTCTTATCTTGACTTTTGGGGTCATCTACATAAATATATCTGCAGCCAAACTCCATGTCACAAACCTGATATCAAAAAATCAAATAAAAAAAAAATCAGTTAAAAAAACACAGTTTTATTATAAACGTATAATATTAAAAATTGTTGTAATTTTTTTCTTTTATTTTGCTGCTGTCCACATGAAGATGCGGCGTAGAGTAAATACGGATTGGTCGCCCCTCCTATTGTCTCCTTAAACCCGTCTGACATCTTGGATTTCTCTTAAAGCAGCAAAAATTACAAAAAGACCAATGTATACTAAAAAAACAACAGAAATGTCACAAAGAAGTAAAAATGTCCCATATAAACAAGAAGTGATGTAAGGAGGCGGACTGGCTGCTGTCATGTCATGTGAATTGTGTCTTGAGTCTTTAGATATTCAACCTCGGGGCTATGAAACCCATTCTATTGGTATTGGGGCAGTTGCAGAGGCTGCAGGGCTATCGGTGGCAGTAGCCTGGCTACCTGGGGGGTAGAGGGGGTGGTGGTCCCTGACCTGGAGGAGCCCACCCGGAGCTACCACTGCTCAGGGCTGAATGAGCCACTAGGAGGAATTCGCTCTGCAGGGGCGGAGGACGACTAACCAGCTCCCGCCGAGATGAAGAAAGTGTCTGAGATTGGTACAGGACTTGTGATGACGTCATGCCCATGTGATCGTGTGGGAGGAGCCACAGAGTGTTGCCGGGCAGAAAGCAGCCTTAGATGTTGGAGGAGATGGGGACACATGTGACCGGTAATGAGGGAAGAGGGGACATTGGGGATGCAGACAGTGACAGAGGGGTGTGAAGGGTGCAGGGTGTGATGGATATGTGAGTGCAGGCTCTGTGGGATATGGGGGTGCAGGATGTGTTGGATATGTGAGTGCAAGCTGTGTGGGATATGGGGGTGCAGGGTGTGTTGGATATGGGAGTGTAGGTTGTGTGGGATATGGGGGTGCAGAGTGTATGGGATATGGGAGTGTACGTTGTGTGGGATATAGGGGGTACATGCTGTGCACTAGGGTGGCATATTTGCAATTCACCAGAAAAAAAACATGGCAGCTGAAGATGAATTCATTAAGAGTAGGGATGAGCGAACCCGAAATGTAAAGTTTGAGGTTTGTACTGAATACCGGGTGTCTGGATCTTGGACCTGAACACAAACTTTTACCTGTACGTCCATTTCCTGTTCGGGTTCGTCAACCGAATAAAGTTTGTTGAAAGGTTGCAGAGCAGCCAATCAGCAAGGTTTTCCTCTGTGGGTACTTCCGGCCCCAGATGGTGGAGTGAGGGGGGTAGGAGTGGGGCGAGGGGGGGCATGGGCAACTCTCCCACTTTCCATACACAGCGGTGACTGAACCTGCGCCGGCGTTGTCCGCATGAACGCAGAACGCTGCCGGGAGGATTAAAGTTCTTTTCCTCCTGACAGCGGGGATTCATGTGCAGGCTTAGAATGCTATTAATTTAACCTGCAGAATAACCCCATATCTGCCGATTAATAGCATTTTCCCACTTGTTAGGTTCCCTTTATAAACAAAAGTATGTCCTATGCTGTACTCCTAAATAAATCATTGACCCTCACTATGCTTCCTGCCCAAAATAGTACCCACACTGAACCTCTCCATAATATCCCCCTCAACCTGCACGGCTCCATAATGTCCCTTACAACTTGCTTCTCTCCATAATTCCCCCACACCCTGTATCATTCCATAATGCTCCGCCGGACCTTGCACCTCACCATAATATCCCCCCCATCCTGCACCTCTCTATAATACCCCCCACCCTGCATCGCACTAAAATGCCCCCCACACCCTGTACAGCTTCATAATGGCCCCCACAACCCTGCACTGCTCCATAATTTGTCCCACATTGCCCCTCTGAATAATGTTCCCCCTTCACAATCCCACCCCCACCGTTTCCCTAAGGTGTCCTCATAGCAATAGTACCCCCTCTCCTTTCTCCTATAATGGTGTATATATATATATATATATATATATATATAAAATCTTTGTCTTCTCCTGGAGCGCTTCCCATTTCCAGCTGCATCCTCTGCACTGTGGTGCTGGTGATAGAAGCAGTGTGATGAGGTCTTAGTGTTATGACCTTGTAGCATCCAGGGGGTAAGGGGTTTGGTTGTTACCTTGTACTCATCGCCGGACGGTGCGAGATGTGTGTCCATCGCCATAGTAACATTTTTTTTGTGTTGTGTGTGTCTCTCTCGTTACTTTCGTTACATCGTTACTTTCAGAATCTCTTTGCCTACATTATGCTGCTCTCAGATGAAGTAGCAAAAACCTGGTGACAGATTCCCTTTCAATAAGACAAATAGAAATGTAGTGTTGTATGAGCTGGACCATATGGTCTTTTTCTTCTGTTAAGGGGGCTTTACACGCTACGACATCGCTAATGCGAACTCGTTGGGGTCACGGAATTGGTGACGCACATCCGGCCGCATTAGCGATGCCGTTGCGTGTGACACCTATGAGCGATTTTGCATCGTCGCAAAAACGTGCAAAATCGCTCACCGGTGACATGGGGTCCAGTCTCAAAAATCGTTACTGCAGCAGTAACGAAGTTGTTCCTTGTTCCTGCGGCAGCACACATCGCTCCGTGTGACGCCGCAGGAACGAGGAAGCTCTCCTTACCTGCGTCCCGGCCGCAATGCAAAGGAAGGAGGTGGGTGGGATGTTACATCCCGCTCATCTCCACCCCTCCGCTTCTATTGGGCGCTTAACGAACCGCCCCCTTAGAAAGGAGGCGGTTTGCCGGTCACAGCGACGTCGCCGGGCAGGTAAGTATGTGTGACGGGTCTGGGCGATGTTGTGCGGCACGGGCAGCGATTTGCCCGTGTCGCACAACAGATGGGGGCGGGTACCCACGCTAGCGATATCGGTACCGATATCGCAGTGTGTAAAGCGGCCTTTAGTCTGCTTCTTATGGACCAGTACTGGAATTCTACTATCTGAGCTTTAACTGTCTGTTAGTTTATTATTACCAAGTAATCCGTGGAGGCAGAGCTGCAGGAGGACAGAGAGGAGCAGCCTGAAATAGTGATGAGACAGGAAGTGTGTAACGCCAGCTTTACACGCTACAAGATATCTTACGATGTGTCGGCGGGGTCACGTCGTAAGTGACGCACATCCGGCATCGTAAGGTATGTTGTAGCGTGTGACAGCGACGTGCAATTACGATTGAACGAAAAACCGTTCATCGCATACACATCGTTCATTCCTGACAAATTGAACGTCAGATTGTTCATCGTACCCGGGGTAGCACACATCGCAGTGTGTGACACCCCGGGAACGATGAACAGATCTCACTTGCCTCCTGCGGCTCCCGGCCCACAATGCGGAAGGAAGGAGGTGGGCGGGATGTTTATGTCCTGCTCAGCTCCACCCCTCCGCTTCTATTGGCCGGCTGCCGCGTGACGTCGATGTGACGCCAAACATCCCTCCCACTCCAGGAAGTGGACGTTCGCCGCCCACATCGAGGTCGTATGGACGGGTAAGTACGTGTGACGGGGGTTAATCGTTTGTGCGGCACGTTCAACAAATTGAACGTGCTGCACATACGATGGGGGCGTTGCAAATCACATACGATATCGTATGCGAAATTGCAACGTGTAAAGCAGGCTTTATGCTTGTGTGCCACCCCCGTGTCAGCAGCCGGGCTGCTCGGATCCGGATCCGCGGTGGCTCGAGGGGAGTCCGGACCCGGGGGTCGTGCGGGACGCAGGTAAGATCTGTTCAATGTTCCCGGGGTGTCACACACTGCGATGTGTGCTGCCTCGGGAACATTGCACAACCGCACGTTAAATTCATGAGAAATGAACGACGTGTATGCGATGAACGGATTTTCGTTCAATCGCAATCGCACGTAGCTGTCACACACTACAATGTACCTTACGATGCTGGATGGGCGTCACTTACCACGTGACCCCACCGACACATTGTAAGATACATTGCAGCGTGTAAAGCAGGCTTTAAGCCTGAACAAAATCCATGAAGAAATCAGCTGCACAAATGCCTGTTTTTCTTCCAGATTTGTTACATGGCTGCTTCTTCCAGGAGCTTGGAGAAGCCATTGCAGATATGAAAGATGTTTGCTTGCAATTATTTAGTTAAATATTTTTTTCTCATTTATTTTTAGGTTTACTATTGCAAGAAAGCAGCCCTATTTTTTTTTTTTAAAAAAATGGCTGCTAGTAGTGATGGATGAATCTGGACTGTAAGGCTGTGTCCACACTTTCCGTTTCCACCTGCGTTTCAGCTGCTTTTTAGGTCCGTTTTGAACTGCAGCGTTTTCATGCCAAAATGCATGCATTTTGATTTTCCAGCAAAGTCTATGGAAAATGTGAATTTCTTGTCCGCACTTCGCGTTTCCAAACGCTGCGTTTAATTTGCATAATTTTGGGCAAAAACCATGCGTTCAAAGAAGCAGCATGTCAATTGTTTTTGCCATTTTGGCTGCGTTCTACACCCATTGAAATCAATGAGTTGTAGTAAACCGCTGCCAAAATACAAAGCAGTGCGCTTGCATTGCATTATTATTGCAATCCACATGTATTTATTTCACATAACAAAGGCAGGTCTTTCGGTCTCTCTCGATCGGTCGGTTGGTCTCTCTCTCTATGTCTCTATCTCTCTCTCTGTCCATGTCGGTCTCTCCCTCCCACCCCTTCTCTTATACTTACCGATCCACGATCACCGGCGATGCGCAGCACGGCGTTCACACTGTGGCGGCTTCTTCTCTTTTGAAAATGCCGGGCGCTCATTAATCCATCACATATTCCCTGCTTCCCCCGCCCACTGGCGTCTATGATTGGTTGCAGTCAGACACGCCCTCACGCTGAGTGACAGCTGTCTCACTGCAACCAATCACAGCCGCTGGTGGGCGTGTCTATATCAAGCAGTAAAATAAATAAATGAAAAAAAACGACGTGCGGTCCCCCCCTATTTGGATACCAGCCAGGGTAAAGCCACACGGCTAAAGGCTCGTATTCTCAGGATGGGGAGCTCCACGTTATGAGGAGCTCCCCAGCCTAACAATATCAGCCAGCAGCCGACCGAAAATGCCACATCCATTAGATGCGACAGTCCCGGGACTTTACCAGCTCATCCCAAATTGCCCTGGTGCGGTGGCAAACGGGGTAATAAGGAGTTAATGGCAGCAGCCCATAGCTGCCACTAAGTCCTAGGTTAATCATGGCAGGTGTCTCCCCGAGATACATTCCATGATGAACCTG
Organism: Anomaloglossus baeobatrachus; assembly: GCF_048569485.1. NCBI lineage: Eukaryota > Metazoa > Chordata > Amphibia > Anura > Aromobatidae > Anomaloglossus > Anomaloglossus baeobatrachus. Next base: position 151,459,288 of record NC_134358.1, read on the forward strand.
TAAGTTAAAGTAAATAAACACACACATCCAAAAAATCATTTATTTGTAATGAAAGACACCCTCTTTCACCACTTTATTAACTCCTCAAAAACACCTCCAGGTCCGCGGTAATCCACGCAAGGTCCCACGACGCTTCCAGCTCTGCTACATCGGAAGCTGACAGGAGCGTCACTAGAACACCACCGCTCCTGTGAGC